>NC_058133.1:311968226-312147782 GCF_016433145.1 Gracilinanus agilis
GGAAGAGAGGGAGGGGGAAGGAGGGAGGGAACAAAGGAAGGAAGGAAGGATGGATGGATGAGAAAAAAGAAAAAGAAGAATGAAGGATGAAAAAACAAGGGAAAAAGGAAGGAATGAAGAAATGGACAAAGAAATGAAGGAAAGAAATGGGAAGGGAAGAGAAGAAGGAAGAAAGGGAGGGAGGAAGAAAGGGGGAAACAGCTCAATAAATTTGGCCAATATCTTTATCAATCTGATAGTATGTTGTGTAGCTAGAGATCCCCACTTTTACAAAAAAGGAGGTTCATTCTTACGTCTCTTCAGATTTGAGCTTGTTCATTATAACTAGAATCAAATTTTAGTTGTTGTTATTGCTACTTATATTTTAGTCATTGTGGAAATTATTTTTCAGGTTTTATAAATTGATTTATAACATTTTATCAGAAGTAAAGAATATTATGTATGTAATGGAGAAAATAATGCAAACAAATATGGAAAATAAATTAATCTCTGTCTCATCTCCATTAGGCAAATCAAATGTGCACATTAATACAGGGGCAACATCAGTTTCAGAAAGCAAGCACTCAGTAGCTATTTAACACAATGTAGCATTCATTTCTTTGCCTTTCTTTGAAAACAAAAAGGAAGACTATGGAGTCAATCTGAAATCTGGCTTCTGTTCTCATCATTTAACTGAAACTGTTACCTCCAAAGTTAACAATGATTTCTTAGTTATTAAATCTAGTGAACCTTTCTCAATGCTTATCTTTCTTGACCTTGTTGGAGCATCTAATACCATCTATTACCCTCTCTTCCTGGATACTCTCTCCTCTCAATGTTTTTATGCCGTTGCTGTCATCTCCTCACACTTGCATAACCTCTCTTTCTCCGTGTCCTTTGCTGGATCATTATATAGGTTAGACCCACTGAATTTGGGTGTGTCACAAAATTATTGGGCTTTCTTCCCTTCTCCCTCTATATTATCTTACAAACATATATTGTCAAGCAAAAAAAATTCTTTGATTGGCCACTTCCCAAAAATGTGTCTAATTTTGCACTCTGAATCCTTTATCTTTTTGAAAGAACATAGATAGCATGTTTCATCATAAATTGTATTTGGTTATTGTGTTAATCAGAGAGGATGTCTTTCAACGTTGTTTGTCTTTATTATACATATGTAGTTCATATGTAATATTAATATGTTAATTAATAAATAATATAGTGTTAATATACAATTTTTCTTCTGACTGCTAATTTCACTCTGTATCAGTTTGTGAGTCTTCCTAGGTTTCTCTTTCCTAGGTTTGCTACATTAAAATTCCCAAGTGTCTCCTAACCATCCTTCCCTCTTTTTACTAGAGAAAGCATCATTTAACAAACAATGTACATATATAAAAAACTGTGTCTTGCTATATTTCTATTATATTATTTCTTTCTCTGGAGATGTATATATGCAAGCTATTCTTATTTCTGTTGCTGCTTATAATATTCTCCTCGTTCCATTTACATGTAGGTCTTTCCATTCTTTTTTAATTAACTTGCTCATTGTTTCTTACAGTAAAGTAGTATTCCATCCCAATCTTATGTCACAACTTGATCAACTATTCCCTAATTGATAGACATCTCCTCAAATTTCAGTTCTTTGCCACCACCTGTCTGTGAGAACTGTCATAAATATTTTAGAACATTATTTCTTATAGCACAATAGTATTCCATGATATTCATAAACTTTAAATTGTTCAGTCATTCTCCAATTGTTGGACAACTTTTAGTTTCCAATTCTTAGCTTTTGCAAAAAGAGTTCGATGCCTCTTTCTTTTTTTTTCAAACATTTATTAATATTCATTTTTAACATGGTTACATGATTCATGCTCCTCCTTCGATGCCTCTTTCATTGCCTATAATGTTCTCCTAACCTCCACCTGCAGACTTCACTGGATACCTTCAATACAGCTCAAATCCATCTACTACAAGAGACATGTATTGATCCTCTCTAAAACCCTACTGATAGAGCTTTCCCTCTGAGGTTAGTTTTCATTTACACTGTAATTGTTTCATATGTACATAATTGTTTGCTTATAGTCTTTCATATTAGAATTTAAGCTTCATGAGGGCAGAGAACATGTTTTGCCTTCCCCTGGGGAACTCTAATACACTGTTGGTGGAACTGTAAACTGACCCAACCATTTTGGAGAGTAATCTGGAATTACACCAAAAGTGTTATAAAACTTTTTACCCAGAAATACCACTATTAGGTTTATTTCCTCAAGTGATCAGGGGGAAAGGAAAAGAATCTATATGTCCTAAAATATTTAAAGCAGCTCTTTTTATGGTGACAAAGAACTAGAGATTGAGGGAATGCCCATCAATTGGGTAATGGCAAAACAAATTGTGATATGTGGTAGTGACGGAATACTTCTGTGCTGTAGGAAATGATGAGCAGGCTAATTTTAGAAAAACATGAAAGACCTATGTGAAGTTATGAAGAGTGAGACAAGTAGAATCAAGAGAACATTATATACAGCAAGAGAAATATAATCTGAAGAATTACTTGTTTATATCCACCTCCAGAGACAGAAATGATAAATAGGAGCAAGATATAAGTTAATATATATATATATATATACATATATATATATATATATTAAATGATGCCTTCTTTAGTGTGGGAAAGGGAAGGTGGAAGTTACCTTGGAATTTTAATATAACAAACAAGTAAATATTTTTTAAAAGATCCTTTGGTTGATTACTGTGCCTGACACATTCTAAGTACTTAATGAATGTTTGATAAGTTACTGACATGTGCTAGTTTAACTAAAATTTAGAAAAAGTTTCCTTCCAGATGACTGGTTCTTTTTTTTTTAACCCTTAACTTCTGTGTATTGGCTCTTAGGTGGAAGAGTGGTAAGGGTGGGTAATGGGGGTCAAGTGACTTGCCCAGGATAACACAGTTGGGAAGTGTCTGAGGCTAGATTTGAACCTAGGACCTCTGGTCTCTAGGCCTGACTCTCAATCCACTCAGCTACCCAGCTGCCCCCATAGGTGATTGGTTCTTAACCTGGGGTCTGTGAACTTGCTTTTTTAAAAAAAGAGGATTTTGATAACTACTTTAATTTATTTGGTTTTCTTCTCCCCGTGGTGAGAGTCCTAACAGTCAGCCTAGATCATTTAGGCAGCAGCCTTTCCTTACAATGGAGTGACTCATTTCCAATAGGTCCCAATGAAAACATTTATTCAGTAAGTGAGGCCTAAAGTGATATAGACTTCCTTGTTTTACAGGAAACAGTCTCTCCAAATACTCGCATTTGAAAAACACTTTCAATCATAATTTTGACTTCATTATTCAATGTGGAGTTCTGCCTAAATACTCTTATCTTTGAATAGCATTATAATACCCTAGGAGAGATTTTAAAAAAACTGTTATCCCTGAGAATCCAGAAATATACTTAATGGTTGTGAACCATGGAACACAGCTGAAGAAATGGAAAATGGAATGTGCATTATTATTAGCAAGAACAATTGAGCCAATCACACTGTAATCAGGCAACCAAACTCCCATTGTACCCTTCATCTAGAATGATGGCTCCATCATACAGATTAGTTGAAAAGGGGAATAGAATCAATAAAACTAAAAATGTCTTTTTGGAGGATCTCACCCAGTTTAAGTGGGTGTTGAGGAAGGCAGAAATAGCTTTCTTGTTGGTAGGGTGAACCTTACCTCCTTTTGGGACGATGATAGCAGAATCTGATTTTAGGAAGCCTGACTGCAAAAATCAACTGACATTCTTCTGGTGTCTGGTAGATGTTAACCCTGGAACTGATGGAGGGCCATGATTAAGATCAACATTGTAAGCAGATGTCAGATAAATGTTTATAACTCAAAGCCTTGGTGTGAACACCAAAGTGACACCTTAGATTAATAGAGCTGATAATTATTCCGAAGCTGTATAGTACCAATTTTCAGAGAGATTAAAAACCTCTTAGTGACATCCTGTTTTTTAATTCTTTAAGGGTTTTTGTCTGAAATGGGGACATTTCAGAAGTTTTAATAAATAATGCATTTTCTAGACAGCAGCCAGTTTTTGCTAATTTAACTAACATATTCAGAGTCCATGATTCTTATCCTGGGGTTTGCAGACTTGCTTTTTAAAAAATATTTTGATAACTCTCTTTAAATACTTTTTCTGGGAGGGAGAGAAAATAAATCATGGAAACATGGAAAATATTTAAAAATAATTTAAAAATAAAAATAAAATTAAAAAACAAAGATACTGATACAAATAAATAAATAGATAGATAGACTTTCTATTCACATTGGTGAGTTCCTCTCAGAGCCTCCATTTTGTGAAGGGACCCCAACCAACCAACCTTTAATCTTCTCCTTGCTCTGCTTTTGACTTTCTCCCCACAAGCCTAGCTTTTAAAGTTTCCTTTTGTATATTGTCTTCTCCCATTTGAATGAAATGCCCCTTCCGGGGTCAGGAACTGTCTTTCTTTATGCCAATATCTATATTCCCCAAAACTCCCCACAGTATCTTTTGTTGCTGTTGTTCAGTAGCGTCCAATCTTCATGTCCTCGTGAGCCATACTGTCAATGGCATTTTCTTGTCAAAGATACTGGAGTGGATTGCCATTTCCTTCTCAAGTAGATTAAGGCAAACAGAGGTTAAGTGACTTGCCCAGAGTCACTTGCCCAGGTCTTCCTCACTCCAATCCCAGCCCAATATCCACTGAACCATCTAGTTACCTCTATCTGGTATATAGTAGTGCCTAATAAAAACGTGTTGTCTTGCCCTGCCTAATTCTATTACTTTTATCTTATGCACAAAAAGATTATATGAAAAACATTATTTTTGAGAAGGGGGTCTCAAGATTTTTGTTGAGTTAGGCTATTCCAAGTAGCTGTCCATTTTTGGGGGTATAAATTGCTTAGGTTTGTGTGGTATCAATGTTAGAACCTTGACAATAAACCCATAGGTCCAGCTGAAAAAGTGCAATATTCATTCTGCAAATATAAGGGAAAATATGGATGAATAAGTAAAATAATACATGAAAGGACACAGTGTAGGCCTAAAATCCCTGCAAGGCTTGAGAAAATATACTGAGTTACCAAGTCTGTGCTTGTCTGCATTTCTTTTTGGCAGGCGTATAATACTGAACTATTTATAGGGAGGCAGGCAAGGGGTAAATGCATGTTAGTTAAAGGAGCACCTTAGGAAATAACTAAGACAGTTTTTTTTTAAGGGGGGAAAATACCACCTTAACTGAACCAGAATGGAAAAGTACAAGTTGAACTTGTGAAAAAGGAAGAATACAGCAAATATTTTAAGACATGCTCCATAAAGGATGCTAAAAAACTGACTTGCCACCAGTTTACTAACTCTGGTTGATCCAGGTTGGTACACGAAAGAGAGATTAGGCTTGTTTCTGTTGGATGCTAAAGCAGGAATTTTTAATGTCTTTTGTATTCTCTTGCAGTTTGGTGAAGCCTTGGACCTCTTCTCAGAATAATGCTTTTAAATGCATAGAATATTTTAAAACAAATTTGTTTTTTTTAATTTTTTTTAATTTTTAAACCCTTAACTTCTGTGTATTGACTTATAGGTGGAAGAGTGGTAAGGGTAGGCAATGGGGGTCAAGTGACTTGCCCAGGGTCACACAGCTGGGAAGTGTCTGAGGCCGGATTTGAACCTGGGACCTCCCGTCTCTAGGCCTGGCTCTCAATCCACTGAGCTACCCAGCTGCCCCCTTTAAAACAAATTTGAAATAAAATAATACATAGGATTCTTTGTTAACATGTTAAGTAAAAGGACAATGCATTAAAATATTAGTAGTATAGGCTAAATCTTATTATTTGGAACATTTTAGCGTGAAGACTGTTCTTACTTACCCTGAATCAGAACATTAAGCTGCAGGGAAATCTTTTACAAGGGAATATGAATTACATATTGAACACAATTTCCCTTTTTAAAATCCTTACCTTGCATCTTAGAATCAATACTGTCTATTAGTTCCAAGGCACAAGAATTATAAGGGCTGGGCAATGGGGGTTAAGCGATTTGTTCAGGGTCCCACAATTAGGAAATGTCTGAAGCCAGATTTTTTTTTTAACTCAGGACCTTCCATCTCTGGACCTGGATCTCAAATCCATTGTGTCACCTAGCTGTTAATTTCCAATTGTGACATGACACAAAAATGTCTGTGATTTCTGTTGGTGACAGTGTCACCAGATACTTGATAATGCAACTCATTTGTTATCTATCTACATATTTGAAGGCACTGCTAAGTTTCAGTTAGAGCAGTGGTTCCCAAACTTTTTTGGCCTACCACCCCCTTTCCAGAAAAAATATTACTTAGCCCCCTGGAAATTAATTTTTTAAAATTTTAATAGCAATTAATAGGAAAGATAAATGCACCTGTGGCCATCATTGCATCCCTGGATCGCTGCAGCACCCACCAGGGGGCAGTAGCGCCCACTTTGGGAATCACTGAGTTAGAGGTTTGTGAAAATGAAGATATAATCTTTCCCATCCAAGTTCATGAATTTACTTGACCAATTGGGCATTCATATATCCTAAGTTAAGAACCCTTCCCTAAAAGGAAAAAAAAGTAAAAAAAAAAATTCATGGGGAAAAAAAGCTGACAAAAATGGAAAAGAAGAGGTAGACTGGATTTTTTTTTTAAACCCTTACCTTCTGTCTTGGAGTCAATACTGTGTATTGGCTCCAAGGCAGAAGAGTGGTAAGGGTAGGCAATGGGGGTCAAGTGACTTGCCCAGGGTCACACAGCTGAGAAGTGTCTGAGGCCAGACTTGAACCTAGGACCTCCTGTCTCTAGGCCTGGCTCTCAAACCACTGAGCTACCCAGCTGCCCTCGGAAGACTGGATTTTTTAAAAAATTCTCAATTATTAAAGCATCCAAAAGTACAGTGAGTTGCCTCCAGATGTAAGGAGTTCCTTCCTGGAGTATTGGTTCTCCAATGTAAATATATCATAGAACACTTTTAACTTTAATCTGCATTATTAAGATTTTCTTCAGCACTTTGTAACTCTAGACAATCAACAAAACAATAAATCAAACCTTGACTTAGAGCATTTGTCAGTTTCTCAGATGTAACTGCTCAACTGAAAATGTAATAATCAGCTATCTTCCTCAAGTCAGTTCCCTCTCACTCCAGACTTTCAGTCAAATGTTTCATGATCATTTGCCAAGTGAGAGGGAGAATATATTTTTATTTCTGTTTTGGATTGGTTGATTCAGTTCATTTGAGGGTTAAGTGGTCACCTGACACCAAAATTCTTCAGGGTTTGAGCTGTGGATTGTATTACCATAAACCCATTAGAACATATGTGATTGATGTTGCTTTTTTTTCTTTCTGGAAATGTGAAGTAGGGAAGAAGAGGTACAAACATTAATCAGCCATGGGTGCTATTAATTGTTCTCCAAGATGATTTATAATGATGTAGAATATTTAGAATTTGGAATCCCAAAGCCCTAAAAACTATCCATTTGGATTCACTGATAGTGATCTAGGTATTTGATCATAGTACAAGAAAATAGAATGTGGAGTCAAGAATACATTTGTTTAAATTCTATCTCTGATACATATTAGCTGTGTCAACACAGTAAGATCATTCAACATTTCTGAGTTCCTTCATATGTAAAATGGGAACATCTGTATTACCTATCTTTCAGGGTTGTTGTGAGACTCAAATGATATTATGTCCATAAAGTACTATATACATATCAGTGGTTGTCATTATTATTTCTCTCTAAACTAGAAGATTCTCTATTAGAGTGCCTCCTCTTCTCTTTCAGTGCACATTTCTATTACTCAGATGATTTTTCAGAATTTGAACACTCTACTTCAATTAACAACTGTGGCTTTAGGAATTACTTTGGGATTTTAAAATGAATACTTTTTCTTCTTATTTTTAGACATGATGTGACATATCGGAGAAAGCACTGGACTTGAAGTCAGGAAGACTTGGGTTCAAATCTTGCCTGAGTCACTTCCTAACTGGTTGATCAGATCATTCATTAATAGAGAGATTAATTTCTTTTTTTTATTGTTTATTACATTAAAATTCCCAGGTGTCTCCCCCACCATCATCTCCCCACACAAGAGAAGGCATTATTTAACAAAAATTGAAATGAGAGTTTGAGAGAAGAATTTCAAGTACAACACTCTAGGACAGAGGTTCCCAAACTTTTTTGGCCTATAGCCCCCTTTCCAGAAAAAAATATTACTTAGCCCCCTGGAAATTAATTTTTAAAAAAATTTAATAGCAATTAATAGGAAAGATAAATGCACCTGTGGTCATCACTGCACCCCTCTGGATCGCTGCAGCACCCACCAGGAGGCGGTAGTGCCCACTTTGGGAATCACTGCTCTAGGATGAGATGGTGATACATAGAGCTTCCTTTTGTCTATTTGTGCTATTATCCTGAAGTCCTTCCCTCATTCTTCACTGTAATTTCTTGGATAATGTAATTAAAATTCTCAAGTCAGCTTTGATGCTTTCCAATTAGCTTCTGATTTTGGTAAATTTCCCTTCAAGCAAAGGCACCCTCTCTGTCCCCTACAAAAAACTTATTCTATAACTCCCTCAAAAATCAAGAATTATCAGAACAACTAACAGCTTCGTCTGGCTGGCCCATTTTAAATCATGTGTGTATTTTGAAAGAGCTACTGGTATCATCATTATCAAGAACTACCCATCCTGAAATATGACCAAGATGAGAAAGGAAACAAGGAAGGAGAGAGGAAGGGAAGGAGTCACAAAGATAGTCATAGACAGAAACAGAAAAAGTGAGACAAAGAGACAGAAGAGACAGAGCCAGAAACAGTCATACAGAGATGGCAAAAGATTGATAGAGACACAAACACACAGAAAGAATTTATTAATCACTCTCTTTGTATCAGACACTGCACTCAGCAATGAGAATACAAGTACAAGCAAAAATAAAGACAGTACCTGTCTTATCAGGGTATTCATAGTTTACTGGAGAAAGATAATACATAAAAGAGTGCTAGAGTAGAAGGAGCTACCTCATGGGAAAGTTGTCCAGAGAGTGATAGGTTGAGCCAGCTTTTCAGTAAGCGTAGCGAGCTTTGTTACTTCCTCTAAGGGAAGTTTCAGGGAGAAGTTCACCAATCAGACAGATTTATTGAAAGGCTCTGAGAAAGTGGTTTATGTTTAAAGGACCTTTGAAATAGGAATAATAATCTGCCCAAATAAGTAAGAAAGGAAAGCATATAGGTAGAAGTATCATGAATAGAAGAGAGTAATGCTAGAGTTATAGTAGAAAAGCCCTAAATTTAGAGAGTACTGTAAGTAAAATTGTGATTGAAGGAGTGAAGCCAAAGTAAAATGTAAGCAAAACTTTACCACGGAAAACAGAAAAATTCTTCTTATTTTAAGACAATGAAAGACTTCTACTTATACCTTTCTCTAATATTTTACAGCGGTTTAGAGATTACATATTTTTTTTTCTTACTCTCTTTTAGGCAGGATGTAATATAGAAGACAGACTGGATTCAGGAAGACAAGTTTAAATCTTTCCATAGACATAACTCCTTGCCCTTGAGTTGATCTGGTGTACTCAGTGTCTATGCCAATGAAATTCAAGTTCTCCAGGTCTTCTCATGCTGGACAGCCCTTGAGTGTTAGGTCCACCAAATGACCATATGTCTTGAATCTATGGATAAACGTAGGCAAGTTCATTGTCATCAGCATGTAGCCCCTTCCCCAATTATCTGGGAATAATGAGGAAGCTCCATATGAAGAGGAGCTCCATAAAGTTTGGAAAAAAGAGAGCAGAAGGTCTTGCCGCTACCCAAAATTTGGTAGGAAATCTTATACTCTTTTATGACAAGTCCTGCAATCAACGTTGCTAACTCCCCACCTCCCCAACTCCCATAGAATTATATTCTTAGTTTGGGGAAATTTGCAGAAAGTACTACAGAAGGATATTGCACTGATTTATGACTAGGGATAAGGGACATGGCTATGCATGTACATGTGCCTACATGGATGAAATCACATGTCCTTGAATTATCAAACACTTGTCAATTTAATAAATGATAAATTCTGATGAGGAAATAAAAAGGAAAAGATTATACCAAGTTATGGATCTGAGAGAAAAAAACTATTAATGCTATCAAGTGCTAGGCTCTTTACTTTTCTTCTAAATATCATATTGTAGGGTTTGGGGGTGGAAGTAGAAGAATATTTCCAATTTTTCAGTGGCATAAGGAACTATCTGGAAAGATATTCTTGGTTAAACAAAATTAAAGTAGCTCCCTCATGAGCCAAAATGCATATTAATGTCTTCTTGGTGTTAGCTATCAAAGTCACCACTGAGGATATAAAGACAAAAAGGGAAAAATAATCTCTACCCTCAAGGAGCTTACATTATATTGAAAGATGAATGAGGAACACCAAAGTATTTCTTATTTCTACAGCTATGCTGAAACAGAAATAATGATATATTTCCTAATACCCAGTAAGCTTACATAGTCAATCATATGATTCTTGAGTTGTTTACACTTCAGAGTCCAATTACATGTTGTAATTTCTTCCTTATTTGGGAAAAAAAGTGGAAACATATTGTGCTTTTGCTTGAAATCCTACTCTTTTACACAAAATCTAATAAACCTTCAATCTCCAAAGAGACATAATGATAAGTGCTGAAAAATAGTAAACTTGTGAATGAGAAAATGAATCAGAGAACAGGTGCCTCTTTTCTAACAATGAACTAAACTACAAGGAATTCCCAGTGTGTCATAATTTTAAGTCTAAATGATGCCAGTGAGAACTGACAAGCTGTCTGTTTAAAACAACAATAGCTTTGGAAATAATATTGACAATGTCTTTCCAATTTTTTTCCAGCTCTTCCTTTCTCATTTGAGGTAATAAATGTCTTGAGTTCAGTATTAATCAGAAAAGTACATTGGACTTGCTATTTAAAGTATAATACTTCAGGCAGTAACTATATAACAAGGAAGATATACATTTCAGTCAATTGTGATTGTAGCATTCTTGCTTATACTTGCAAAAATGCAACAATCAAGATTTCTGAAACTGGTTAATTTAAGTAAACATGAAGCCTACAAAAGTGGGGAAAGGCCAAAGGAATCTGTATGATGAAATTCCTGGTTTTATAACAGCAAATAATTAGATATATGAGGGAAAGTGAGGAGTAGAAAATATGTGCATATTTCAATCTAACTCAATATTTGTAGACTAGTTGAATTGCCTTATGGAGGCTATCCCACAGATCATGCTCGAAGGTATCATTATAAGTTTCCAGGATTGGGCTGACAATACGTTAAGCTCAAGGTTTACTTTTGACAACATATAACTCAAGACTAAAGGAGTTGATACTTTGAGTTGCTAAAGAGTCCCCTTATTAGGAGCAATCTCTTCTTCAGAATCTTTCTAATTCTTTTGAGCTGTAAATTCTATCAGAACTGCTTTCTAAGAGGCAGGTAAAGGAAGGACCATTTTCTCTAATCCTCTTCACTGGTATCCATGTGGCCATGAGCACATTCAAGTTAAAGCATAAGTTCTGCCTCGGTAAGAAAGTAGAACCTACGTGTATATATGTGTATAAACATACATGTGTTTATATGTGTACACATATAATTGTGTAGACTTACACACATTTATATGTATAAATGTTGACTTAAACAAAAGAAGAAAGTATTTCTCTATTTCTCTCTTTGTCTCTCATCTCTCTGTCTCTCTGTCTCTATCTTTGTGTGTCTAATCAATATTATTTACTTCCTAAACCCAAAGGAATGCAAAGTGCTATAACTAAGTCTTAAATTGTTGTGCCTTTGGATAGTGCCCCAGTCTTTCATCCTTAGTGATAAGATAACTGGACCATAGGTTTAAAGACAGAACATAACTTGGAGGATGGCAAGTGCAACATGAAGAAACTGAGGCAAAGAGAGGTAAAATAACTTGTCCAGAGTCACACATAGTAAATATATGAGGCAGTATTTGAACTCAGGACTTCTTGACTCCAATTCCAGGGCTTTCCATCGCAGAACCTAGCTAGCTCATGTTATGGCTCTGTCTTTAAGTTCAGAAATGTGGTTTAAAGCAATAATAATTGCTGTGAAAAGACATAAGACACTCATAGTACCCATCTCTCAGGACTGCTTTCATCATTATCAGTTGACAGTAAGCAAATGCTTAAGGATACTAGCTTAGGTACTTAAAAAGACAGAAGTGAATAGAAGTGAATTATTGAATTCAAGAACTGCCATTTCAGAAATATGTAAATGCAATAACATGGACTTAAAAACAGTACTCAGATACTCATGTATCAAAGTGTACTTGTTATATGTCAAAAATAAGTTACTTAAAATGTTAAAAATAAATATTTAAGAGGATCTTCTGATCTGTATGATGGTAGAGGTAGACAGAATAATAGTTATGTTTACAAATATTGGATTCAATATTTTACCCATAATTCATCACTCTAGCCACAAATAATAAGGTTACTCAGTTGATATTCTATTTTTCCACATTGATTTTCTTTTCAGGGAAGTGTCCAATGTATTATTATTTGGTATTATCTCTTTAAAACAAACTTCTCTTTATACACTGTAGATTATGAGGTGCTGGAGACATGGTTGCATATATAAAGCCAAAAGCAATTAGATAAATATTTGGCAAAGGAATGTTACTGGGAGCAGGCTTTTTGGTTGTTTTTTTTTTTTTAATGCTAAAAGCCATTATGGCAGCTTTTATCAAAAGTTACCCAGACCAAACCACATAAAACAGGTCAGCTGCATCCTGGATCCATGAAATTATAAAGAACAATCTAAAGCAAGGAACAATACAGTGTGGTACAATAACATAGCAGAGTGATGGACTTAGCATTCCATGATCTGGATTCAAATCTTGAATCAAAATTTTATTCATTGTGTGCCTGAGAAATTTGCCTAATTTTTAACTAACAATAATAATAATAATATGTGTGTATGTATGTGCATGTGTATGTAGATCCATGTCCAGAGAAAGAACTGATGAACTCTGAATGCAGATTGGAGCACGTTATTTTTATTTTTTAATTTAAAAATTCTTGTCCACATTTTCTTCTGCAATATGGTTAATATGGAAATATTTTACATGATTTCATATGTATAATCAATATCAAATTGCTTGCCTTCTCAATAAAGAAGACAGGTGAGAGGGAGGGAGAGAATTTGGAACTCAAATTTTTTTGAAGTTTAAATTTTTTAAATTTTTTCCCATTACATGTAAAAATGTCCAATATTTTTTAAAAGTTTTATACATGTATATATTTTACCATTTACATGTAATAAATTTCCACACAAATTTTCCTAACTTATCTGATCAAACTTATTTCCTCCCCCCCCCCTACTGCTGACAGGTGATTTGATCTGAATTATATATGAATTGTCATGCAAAACATATTTCCATATTGGTTTTTTCTGTAAGTAATCAATCTTAAAAAACTCAAATCCCAAAATATAAACCCAAATAAACAACTAAAAATCATAAGCTTTCATCTGCATTCTGATTCCCAAAATTCTTTCTCTGGAAGCGAATATCATTCCTTGTCATAAATCCCTCAGAATTGTCCTGGGTCATTGTACTGCCAATAACAGTAAGTCTCTCACAAATTATCATTCCACAATATTGCTGTTACTGTTTACAATGTTTTCCTAGTTCTGTTTATTTCATGCATCAGTCCATGGAGATCTTTCCAGCTCTTTTTGAAATCATCCTGTTCATCATTCCTTACAGCACAATACTATTCCATCACCATCTTAGACGACAATTTGTTTGGCTGTTCCCCAACTGATAGACAACCCCTCAATAAAGAGCTGCTATAAATATTTTATTCAACTAGGTCCTTTCTCAGTTTCTCATCTCTCCAAGATACAAACCTAGTAGTTGGAACTCCAAATTAAAAAAACAACACAAATATTTTCAATTGTTTTACACATAATTGAATAGTAAAGGAGAGTTTCAGAAAAACCTGAGTAGACTTCTATGAACACATGCAAAATGAAGTGAGAAGAACCAAGAGAACATTGTACACAATAATAGCAATAATATACAATGATCGACTGTGAAAGATTTAGCTACCCTGATCAAGACAATGATCTAGACAATTCCAAAGGACCCATCATGAAAAATGCTAATCACCTCCAGAGAGGAAATTGTTGAATTATAAATGCAAATTAAAACAATTTTTATTTCCTTTATTTCTATTTTTGTGTTTTCTTTTATAATGGCTATTATGGGATGACTTGAATGACTTCACTTGTATAATTAGTATCAAATTGCTTGCCTTCTCAAGGATATGGGATGCATGGGGGAAAAGGAAAGAATTTAGAATTCAATTTTTTACATATAATTGGGAAATATTTAATAAAAACAAATACAAATAAAAAATTTTTAAGAATTTACATGATTTCCTGATAGAGGTAACCACAGATAAATTGTCCACCATGATAAGTATTAAGATTTTGTGAATTAAATTATTTAGGGATTTCAATCCCATGTACCCTAGTGGTAGAACATAGGAGTCACAGAGTTTCATGTCTCCAAGTGCCAGCATTCTGACTCAGGCATAACATTGCATGACATTTGAAAGCCATTGGCCTATGATGTGGGACTGGGAGAAGTGAGGTCTTTTTAAAAAACCAGGGCAGAAAATTCTGCCCACGTGAACCTTAAATTCTTTAAGTAAAATAATAACTAATGGGTGCCTCTAAGCAAATAGAACATATATACAAAGTAAGATAGATTTGAAGGAAATCAACAGGTGTAACAATTGGGATAATCAAGTAGAGTGTGATGTCTGAATGGAGTTTTGAAGGAAACCAGGGTTTCTAAAAAGATGGAGGTGAGCAGTGATGGCAATCAAGGCTGGGAAGATAATCCATGAAAAGATATAAAAAATTGGAAATGAAATGTCATATTTGAAGAGTGGCAAAAAAACCCAATGTATCTAGACTTGTGAGAGTTTCGTTGTAAGAGGTTTTAAATTCCAAATGAAGAAGTCTATGTTTAATTTTAGATTGCTAGAACCTCTTGATCAGGAGTATGACATATTATAATAAGGTGGTATAGGGGATGGAATCAGATGGTTAGAACAGTTAAAATATGGCCAGTATTAGGATGTTACCTGTAGTCTGGTGTTGTGAGGATTATTTAGGTATTAGTTTATATATAGTTAATGTGGACCTAGCAGGAAGGGCTGGAGAATTCCACATGGAATGGGGAAGCAGAAAGTGGCTTGTGCCTGAGAGAGACTCCGTGGGGGTTGGGACAAAAACTGTTGCTTAACTTGGGAGATCTCAAAACTAGGGGAGTTGTATCCAGATTCCCTGGGATCCTGGAGAGTGGTGAAGGCTTACAGCAGAGGACATCAGACCTGCAGAGCAGCACCAAGTAGGGAGTGGTTTGTGATCTGGTGGACAGCATTGCAAACTTTCTCTCCCTACCTGGATACCTTGGATCATCTGTTCTGGTGGAGTTGACTCCTGGCTTCCTGAAACCATCCCTGGATTAGCCATGAGATCCCAAGTAAAGCCATCCTCAGGTCCTTAGCTAAGCTGACCAAACCTGGCTGGAACCAGATTGGGAGGAACTTTTCCCTTGTGACTCCAGTACTGCTTTCTTTGGGCCCTGTCTTGCTTAGATCTTAGAAGAGTGTAGTTAAGTCCCTTTCCCTTGACCCTGTGGTTTACCCTTAGTCTGTTAATGTAGAAAAACCCTATTCCCATCCTTTACCTTAGTTTGTCCCTGATTAAAATGTGTTATTAAACTCTTGCCTTTACTTATCAGCTTCCATAGGCTCTGTCTTGTTGATGCTGGGTGGCACTTGGAGACCAACAGCCATTTCTGTTACAGACATCCAAACAGCCTTTATAACCCAGTCTCCCTACTTTTTGGGCCCCCTCCTGTCATTCCTGTCTCCCACACACCCACCTGGACCCATATTTACTGTTTAAGGCATCTTTCCATGGTTTCTCACTTAACACTGGGAAAGCCAACAGAACCCAGTCCAGACAAAGCCTGATCTGAAACTAAAACACAAACCACTTAGTAACAGGGAAGTTGTGTTTATTATAAGGGGAAAGGAAAAATGGGAATTAGGATAACCCTAATACTAGTGTCAACTAACTTAAATTCCCCAGCTCTAATTTGTTCCTTCATGGGAAGTCTTCCAAGAGTTTGAACTACACTAACCCTCACCTCTCTGACCTAGAGGAATCCTTTGTCCCTGCTTTACCTAAATCTGCACTAGCACTCCACCCCCCCACCCTTAGGTGGTATTAGAGGTAGTGGTCTATGGCAGTTTGGCAGGGCCCAGAGAGAGGTCCTGGATCCAAAAGGAATCAGACCTGATCTTACAGTCAGATGGCTAGATGTTCAGGATTACCAGGAAATACAGCAGACAAAAGCAAGGCAGCAGGCAGGATGGGGAATCAGGGTAGAATCAGCCACTAAGAAAAAGCAGCTAACCTCTCCAGAAATCTCCAGAGAGACAGCTAAAACTTCTGACCCCCACTTTCACATTCTAGAATCTTTATCCTCCTGCAACTCTCCCCTATAGACCAAACTCACATACTATAACCTCTCTTACTTATAACAATACTTACATGTCATCTTTAGAAATATCACTTGTTGAGAGAATATCCATCAATTGCAGAATGGCTGTATATGATTGTAATGAAGTACTGTAAGAAATGATGAGCAAGAGAAGGTCGGAAAAACCTGGAAAGAGTTGCACAAGCTGAAGCAGAGTGAAATGAGCAGAAACAGTGACAGGACTGCTGCACAATGAACTGTGAATGACATAGCTTTTCTCAGTAATATAATGATCCAAAACAATCCTAAAGGACTCGTGATAAAAAAAAAATGCCATCTGCTTCCAGAGAAGGAACTGATGGAGTCTGAACCAAGACCAAATCAAACTTTTTACACTTTCTTAATTTTTTGTTTAAGAGTTTCATTCCACAAAAGGATTAATATGAAAAAATGTTTTACATAATTGCACATATAAAATTTACATGTGATTGCTTACCAGGATATGAGGTAGAGAGGGGAAGGGAGAAAATGTGAGACTTAAAATTCTTTTGATAGTGTTAGAAACTGCTTTTATATGTAATGGGGAAACTTTATTTAATTTTTTTAAATGTTATTTTAATGACTAGATAGAAGATGGAACAGAAAAAGGGTAGACTTAGAGCAAAGAAACTAATTATGAAGTGAAAGTAAATAATCCAAGTGAAAGATAATGAGGACATGAATCTAATAATGGCCCTCTTGAGTGAAGAGAGGGAACTGATGGGAAAAGAGGGTATAGAAGGGAAAATCAAGATTTGGGAATGGATTGCATATGTCAGATGAGGGATAGTGAAGAGTTAAAGATAGTTATGAGGTCATGAAGGATAGTAGTACTTTCAAGAAAAAATAAAGAAGTTTGAAAAAAGAATGAGTTTGGAGAGGAAGTTCTGTTTGGATTTTTATATCACTATGAGACTTCCAATTGGAAATGTCTGATAGGCAATTGAGTCCCTTTAATGGCAAGGATTGTTTTATTCTTGTCTTTGTGTCCCCAGTCTTTAGCACAATTCCCGGCACATGATAGACACTTTTGTCATATTTCCTTGCATATAATAGGCACAACAAAGCTTTGTTGATTGTTTCACAATATCCAATTAGAACTCAGAAAGAGTAGCATTGAGATCTGGCTACAATCTGCATTGAGATAAAAATTAAACCTTCTAAAAGCTGATGAGATACAAATAAGAAATAAGAAGAGGGCTCAGCACAGAGCACTTGGGAGTATACAAACAGTTAGGTGGTGGAATACAGATAATAATCCAGCAAAAGAGAATGAATAGTAGATAGAAAAATAAGGAGAGAACCAAAAGTACAGTGAAAGAAACCCAGAGAAGGGAAAATATTTAGAAGGAAGAGATGATCAACAGTTTCAGGTGTTTCGGCGGTCAAGAAAAATGAGAACTGAGAAAAACCAGAAGGATTTGTCAATGTAAGAGATAAGTCATTGGTAACTTTGGAGAGAGCAAATTGAGTTAAGTGAAGAGGTCAGAAACCAAATTGCAAATGGGTGGAAAAGTAAGATGAAATGAAGTGAATGCCAGGAGCAAATATATCCTTTCCCAGCATTTACCTGTGAATGGGAGGAAAAGTATAGGATTGTAGTTTTCTATTTGGGAGGGTGAAGTAAAGATTTCCTCTTAAATGCTGAGCATACAACCTCAACCTTGTACTGATCATAAGAGATGTCTCCTCTTTTTGACTTCCCCTAATTTGAAACTCATCATCTTCTTTCTTTTGAATGGTAATTTATTAACCTAGACACATAGAATCACAGTGCCAAGACTGATATTAAAGATTATGCAACCTAACTCCCTCGTTTTAAAGGTGAGGAAATAGAGACCCAGAGAGGTAAGGTGATTTTCCTATTGTCTCTTTTGGCCTCTTGGAAAACAGCTCTTTTTAGTCCACTGACCACAGTATACTATGAGATCAGCAAAAGTAGTGTTCATGTGAATAAGGGCAGTTTTGTTGTCAATTTTGAGAAGAATAGATCCAAATTTTTATATCCTCTATCAAATACTTACAAAAAAACTATTAGATAGAAAAATTGTTTGAAAAATCAGCCAACAGTTTCCCCCAAAATGGAAATGACAGTTCTCATCCCCTTAACATTCTGAAGGGCAAGTCAAGTCTTAAAACTGAGCTTTGGTGCCAGACTTCCTGAATATGTGCTACATTCAATAAAACAGTGCTCTACCTGATCAGCCTCAACATTTTTTAAACAGATATATTGGTAACCCATTCCTTTTGGTTGGGTTGGCAGAATGATGGGAAAATTCACTTCTCTTCAGTAGTAAGAGAACTTATCTACTTATAGAAACAATAAGCAATGCAAGGGCCCAATGGAAGGATAAGGAAAACCAAAGATGGACATGAAAAGAAGTGTTTTTCCTGAAAAGTGTCCAAGAAACCTTTCAAGAGTCTTGCCATCTCTACCTACTTTTTTTTAAAATGGAGATTTATAAGAAATGAATGTGTTTCACAGCCCCCTATATAACTTCCTGCAAATTTCCATGAACTGGATAATTGGAAGCACAGAAATACTCTTTCAGTTTGCTAATTATGGATTCTAAGAATGAGTCTCCGTTCCTCTTACAGTCATTCCATGGGAATTGTCTGAAAAACTAAAATGGAGCAAAGCACGGAATCTGACAGACCAAAGTTCTAACAAACACATTCTGGGAAGTGTGATTGAGCAGATCAGAATTTAATTGTTGTTTCTATTATTTTACTTTCTCAGTATGGATCCTCCCAAGAATACCCATAAATGCAAAACTGTCTAAAGGGTACATTTATGCTGCCTCCATTTGCATTCTATGACTCATTATATGTGTCTACTCAGGCTTCTATTCTTTCTTCATTAGATCATAAGTTCCCTGGAAAGAACCATGCCTTCTCCTTCTTTCTTAACTTCCCATGGTTAATATGTGCTCTGTGTACTGCAGATTTTCATTGAATGCTATTGACTGACAGCAGAGATATTTAACATTTTCCATATAAAATAAAATGACTACCTTCTCTAAAGTCACATTTATTCATTCAAAAATTAAGCACTGAGCTTCTCAGAATGTTCTGTTTTCAGTCTCAATGGCCCTTTCCAAATTTAGCATTCTATAACTCTAGATGTTGTGAAGTATATCAATTAGAATGACGTCATCGGTGCCTTCCCAGAACTTAGAAAGAAGTGAGACAAGAATAATGCCTACCTCATAGTTAGGAAGGGAACACTTTGCAAGTTAAAATACTTTGTGCAGATAAAAGCCAGTCTTATTATTTTCATCAAAATAATTATATAACTAATGAAAGGATGAGAGATAAATCTTGGTAAGAAAGGTACAGAGTGATTATGAAAATTCAGAGGGGAAAGAGAGTAGGTTGGTTGGGGGGAAAAGGGAAGGCTTCATGAAGGAGACTGCATCAATTGGGTCTTGAAAACTGGGTAGGACATAGTGGCAGGCTGAATTTTAGAGGTGAATGCAGGCAATGAGAATGTGAGTCAATCAAGGATAGGAACTATTTCACTTTTTTGTACCCCCTTTAGATACTTAAGAAATATTTGCTGATTGATTAATGAATGGGTTTTAGAGAGAAGGTGACTAAGGTTGGAGATTTATTGCATTTAAACTGTGAGTTGAATATCTGAATGGAAATATCTAGTAGTCAACAGGAAACAAAACTGCAGGGCTCAGGAAAGAAGATGGTCAAGAATCTCGTGGGTGGCCACCCACATAGAGTTGATAGTTGAAGCCATGAGAGTGTTTGAGATCAACAAAATAAAGGAAGTAAAGAGAAAAGGGAGCAATTTTTTTTGAAGCTTCTTCAAGAAACTAAGAATCGACAATCTAATCAGAAGTAAATATCAGTATTGCTGAAATCCTTCTGAGGATTGTGGCAGTGAAGAACCACACTGAGTTATGAAATAGTTTTCAAATATAAAATGTGATATAAATGACAGTCTTCTCATTACTCTTAATAATAAAGATATTGGTTTCCAAATGTTTACAATCTGGAAATATATATGACATGAAAAAGTTGGCTGAATTTTAAAAAGAGCACATAAAACAAAGGGAAAATGTAAACTGAGCACTGATATAGCATTTTTAAAAACCTTAGGGAGCAATGGAAGAACTTTGTATTCTGTATAGAAGAGCTAGAGCTGTCCACTTGTCTTTTTTTTCTAGAGTGAGATTTTTTTAAACAGCAAAAGACAATTTCTTGAAGATAATATTTAGGGAAAAAGCTAAATTTGAGGACCCAAGAGTTCCTTGCCAAGTGATCTTTTCAACAATAACTAATTGGATATCCCTGCTTGTTAAACAAACTCCAAGAAACTCTGAAAAGTAAGTGCCTATGTGACTTGGCATCAGAGACTACAGAAGGCCCTGTCAGTTTTACTGAACTAAAATGAACAATTCCTTGCTTTTGGTTATTCCTTGAGAGAAAGAGAGAGGCAGACACAAATGCACACATGCACACACACAGATATAGGGAAACAGAGAAACAGATATCAACAGACACAGAGACCCAGAGATACAGATTCAGTGACAGAGACAAGGATGGTTTGTAGTATAGTTTGTCCTTTACATCTCTCACATTTCTAAATGGGAGAATATAGATGTAAAACCTGCAGATAAAAATAAATTTGAGTGTTCTGACATTCATTAGCATCTAATCATCACATCGACATCCAGTTTAGTACCCTCCTGCCTAAATCTTCTTTCTCCAAAATATCAGACATCCATCTTCATAGCTGATAGCACAACATCATCACCCCAAAGTCTCACTTGCAAATCCAACTCAGAATATCTCAAACTAAATCCATTATTCTTATATCAAGACCTATATTTCCTTTCATCTTTATTATTTTATCAGGGGCACCACCAATTGCTCAGTTCCTCATGTTCCCATTTCATGACCTAAAGATAGTCTTCGATTCTCCTTCTCTTAGCCTATCTAGTTAGTTAGTTGGGTCCTTGATTACAGCCATACAACACCTCTCACACCCTTCTATCATACATTTGTCATTTGTCATTTCGTATTATCATTTTTTCTTTTCTTGATTATTCCTTCCAAGCACATTGGTTGTTAACTGCAGGTACCATTTTGTCTTCATTGGATATGTAAAACATCTCCTTAGGGATTCCTATGCTTGGTTTCTTTTGCCACAAAAATTTCCCTCTATTGTCTGGTAACTATTTTCTCTTGAAACAAATTCATTTAAGCATTTCTACCAATCATTACTACTTTTCAGGGATAGAAGTGAGATTCCTATTGAGGTATAGGTGAGATCAGATGATATCTAAAATCCTTTCCCATTCTGAAAGTCTTTGATTCTGCAATTCATACTTTTATACTAGAGAGGAAGCTCCATGAGGGCAGGGCCCCCATTTTATTTAAGCTTGACTTCTCCCCAAGACCAAATGCAATCTTGTCCTCATCGCAGATGTATAATTCAATTCAAATAAACAAGTATTATTAACCACTTACTGTGTTATGATGAACCATATTGAATTTAATTGGGGGTGGTAGAAACATGATTTTCTCTCAAGGCATTAATTATTATGTAGAGAAAAAATATTTTTCACTTCTTGTTCCAATGTTTTGAATTGATTCATTCAGATGCATATGTCAAATATAAATATTCCAAAATCAACTTTTATATAAGAATGGTTGCCTACAAATACTGCTATCATCATGTATGATGTGAACAAATTTGACATACATATTTCACCATTTTGGAAACTATCAGTAGGAATGAATTTCAATCATTTATCATTGGATCATCTAATTCAAGTAGGTAGGTATCTAAACTATATAAGAAAATAGTTATCTATACTAATACTAGAAAAATTAATTGTTTTTTTAATCCTACTGGATAGTTCTATCCTGTGTGTAACTGAAGTTTCTCATAAGTTTATCTTGTTCTATTGAATTGTACATAAAGAGGGTTGTTTGGTTTTTTGTTTGTTTGTTTTTTAAGATAGGGAGACATGAACATGTAAGAAGCAGAGACAGTCAGTAAATAGAGAGGGATTGAAGATAAGAGAGAAAGTGAAGAGAGTAGCAGGAGCAATGTCCTGGGGAAGTCAGGAAGGAATGGCATCAAGGGTTTATGCAGAGGGATTGGCCTTGGCAAGAAGAAAGGCCATCTTTTCATTTGAGACTGGAGTGAATCTATTATGTGAATGAATACATTTGCAATTTGTAGATTGAATGAAAACTTTCATTCTCACGTATCTAAATTCTTGATAGTAGTATTAAATAATATTGAATTTCTCATTAACTACTTCTTCAGAGTCCTCAAATAACCCCTCATTTACAAAGACCCAGAAAATTTCATAAAACCCACAATTTAAACTGTATCTTAATGGATTGTGGATATTAATGATTATATTAAATAATGGCTTACAGATATATTATCAGTCTTTCATATTAGGTCATATTATATCATGTCATATATTACATTATAGATACTATTTTTTATTCTTTGTTGCTGGAAGGATATAGTTTAGTTTCTGCTCGTACTTTTGCTTGCAAGCATATCTAGGTGTCCTAGAAGATTAGATTTCCCTTCAAGTTCTGCTCCAAAGTCTTTTGGGAGTTTGGAGTTGGCCTTACATTCTAGAAAGTTATGCCAATGGAAAATGAAAGCTGTGCCTGATATTCCTATCTTCTAGCAGGTGAAAAGGCTTCAAATAGGAGTAGGCTTGGACAGGGATTTTGTGTCTGTTGTCTGAGGCCCAACCCAGCTAAGACCAGAGAAACTCACAGAAGTTTGACCACCCTGTGCTGAATTTTTTTGTCCATGACTATGCCAGAAGACTATCTATTAAGGCAGAGAGATTTTGTAATTCACATAGATGGAGAGAATATCTACACTGAAAAAATCATAGATCTTTTGAAGGACTGAAGAAGTGATATTAGATATGGAATGGACTTTAGGAAACATCTCACTTAAACTCAAAGGTGTATTATTGGAGTTAGCTCTCACAAGAGTCAATTGTTAAATTTTCAGTGGAAGCATTTATATTTTTGGAATTGGCAAATACTATAAATCAGGACTTGAATTATTGTTTTGATAATTGCCTAGACTTAAGAAAGTCACGAGGAAAATTTTAATGTTATTTATGTTCATCTTTGTTTAATACAGATTAAACTTAAAAGTGTGCTATGCAGTTCCTTTTTTAAAATTTTTAAATTTAAGCATTTTCCCATGCTTATATGATTCATGTCCTTCCCCTCCCCCTTTTCTCTCCCCTGTCTGAGAGCTGACAAGCAATTCCACTGAGTTATACATGTATTATCACTCAATAACTATTTCCATATTATTCATTTTTGTAATAAACTTTTAATGTCATGTATTTTCAAAGAACTCATTGTTAAATATTTTCCAGCATACTATTGCCCAAATTTCTAATTTTGCATAAGAAGAACAAACACTTGGACTAAGAAATGCCATTATTTCTGTAAAATCATGTATCTAATGTTTAGAGGAACAAATACTAGAACTAACATATTGTATCAAAAAGAGAACTGGATTTGGAGTATGAAGACCTGGGTTTAAATCCTGACTTGATTATTTGTGATATAGCCAAATGGGACTTCATTTTCCTTCTTAGTGAAATAAAGAGTCACTCTATATTAAGGATCTTTGACTTTTGGGATTGTCTTGGACTACAAGATATACCAGGCAAGTAGGCATATTTCACCATTGTTGGAGCTCAATGGACGTCATTTACTAAAAGAGTTTCCTTCCCATTCATTTGGGTACATCTATTCTCTAGCCTGTGTAGTTAGAATGTTCTACTCCAGGACTACATTCCCCAGAATTCTATTAGTATTATCCAGCATCCTTTTCCTTTCATCCACATAGTCTTTGCATGTTTGTATGTAGTTATGGGTAACCCCCCTTCGCTCCCTCTTTTCTTGAGAGCATGACTGGGTTGACTCCCTCTTTGTTCTAACTTTTTACTTTCCTTTTTGCTACAAATTATTACTAATAAATTTATTAAAAATAATACTTTGAGTATTTGGATATTAATTTTTAATCTTACAAGCTCAAGATCTAAGATTTTCTGAGTCACCAGCCTAGTTCTCATCAATTCATTCTTTATGTATCAATACATTGCTAAAATACCTAAATGTCATGTCAAACTGTTCTTGCTCTCAGATATCTACATAGCAAAGCTAGTTGACCTCTTATAGAGGTATTACATGGTCACTCTTACTATAAGTAATGGCAATTCTTGTCTATGAAACTTCATAACTGAACCCAAAATAGCATATTTGGTTTTTTTTAAGAGATAATAGAATTACTTCCAATAAACATGCCCCATAGTATGTTTTTTAAAAACCTTTACCTTCCATCTTAGAACCAATGCTGTGTACTGGTTCCAAGGCAGAAAAGCAATAAGGGTTAGGCCAGTGATTCCCAAAATGGGTGCTACCACTCCTTGGTGGGTGCTGCAGTGACCCAGGGGTGTGGTGATGGCCACAGGTGCACTTATCTTTCCTATTAATTGCTATTAAAATTTTTAAAAATTAATTTCCAGAGGGCTGAGTAATATTTTTCTGGAAAGGGAGTGGTAGGCCAAAAAAGTTTGGGAACCACTGGGTTAGGCAATGGAGGTTAAGTGACTTGCCTAGGTTCACACAGTTAGGAAGTGTATGAAGCCAGATTGGAATCTAGGACCTCCCATCTCTAGGTCTGCCTCTCAATTCACTGAGCCACATAGCTGCTCCCCATCAATAGTATGTTTAAAAACTAGATCAATTTCTTAAAATCTCTGCAGCTTTTCAAGGTCATTTCATTGTGAAAAGCAAAGCATACCAGTTAAACAACAACAACAAAAACAGACCAGCGATTCTTAATTCTTTAAAGTGACTATGCTTGTTACTAGAGTAGCATACATTCTTTTTCCCTCCTAAAAGTTTTATATGGCACTTCCAATAGTATGGAAACTTTTGATAGGGATTATCTTATTTTTGCTTTTATATCCTACAAACCTAGAAGCAAAAATAAGAAAAAAATAAGCATTTAGTAAATGCTTTTTATTGATTAATATGTGTTTTTGAAGTTAAAATAAATAAAAATTAACTGTGTTTAAGAGGTTTTACAATGATAGTTCCAACTTAATACTTTAAGATTAACGAAGCATTTCACAACAGTCCTGTGAAAGAGGTTGTTTGAGGGCTCTTATCATTGTTTAACACGTGATGAAATGGAGACTAAAAGAGGGTGAGTTTCCCAAGGTTGCACAGCTAGAAATTTTCATAGCCCAGCATCTTCTGATTCCAAGTCCAATGTTCTTTCCACCAGAGCAGATGGCTTCTCTTATTACATAACAACCTTTGAGATAATTGGAAACATTTTGGAGTTTCCAAAATTTTGTCTTGGATGAAGCAGTCCCCATCCTCAATTAGCTTCCAACAAAGTAAAAGTGTTTACAATCCATTCCTCAATAAGAATATTAAAGAATTCATTTCTTCCTGGAAAAGGGTTAAACTCTCTTCCTTGTAACAAAATATTTCAAGAGGAAACATGAATGTAGCATCATTCTCTTGATGTGAAGCTGCTGATAGAATCCAAATACTGACTCAAACAAGTGCTTGGAAAATAATTCCAGGGGATTTGTTTTCCTTTCTTCAGATTTCTAGGCAGCCCTCTTTCTGGCACTAAGCCACCCAGAGGTCCCCTATCTTTGACAGATCGACAAGCCAAAAGATGATAATATTAATTTTAAGAAGATTATAGCCAGACGAGGTTCTGGGGTACCTCATAAAAATGTATAAGTTTCATTCTATGTAGCAGCATTTCACTCATTGCTCAATAAAGAAATATCTGCTCTTTTTTATGAAACAACAGAGTAAGGCAATACAGAGAAATAAAGAGATTTTAAATTTCTTTTTGGCAACAAGGCCTTCCTTCCTCCTTCTCTTCTTTTTCACCCCTCAAAAAAAACTTGTTGAAAGAACTATACTAAGAATGGGAATTTTTATCATAATCATTTATGTCTTCACAACTAAAGATATGGCATTTTTAAAAACCAGATTGTGAAAAGCACAACATACATGAACGAACATTTTGCTTTGAAATAAATTAGTTTTAAAAACAAATTAGAAGCTGTGTTGACAGAAATAAAGTAAAATTAAAATATTTGGTCTCTATTCTCCGTACATCAAAAAGTGCTAAATATAGCATCCCAGCTGGCTTTGGACTCTATAACTGAGCATATAATATTCACTAGAAGGACGCAGAAAGTTTTTGCCCAATCACGCCACTGGGATACTGTGATAAGCTATGGTGATGGCTTTGATGTATCTCAGTGCCTTGGAATTCTTCATTATCCACTGCCAACTTTGCCTGGGGATATAAAGAATGGTAGTGGATGTTGAAGAAAGAATGGAGACTGACTAATGTGTGCATATGTATACACATATACACAAACAACACTTTCTAATAATCATGTTTGAATCATAGAATCTCAAAGCTGGAAACAACTAGAGAGGTCGAACACCATGCTTAAATAAGAATATCCTTTACAATATTCCCAGTTAATCGTCTTCTAGCTTCCACTTGAAGACCCCAAGTGATGGGGATCTCATTACCTTATGAAGCTCTCCCAAATAGTTCCAATTGTCAGGAAGTCTCATCTGCCTTTCTGCAATGCCACTTATTTCTCTGTATTCTAATCTATTCTGTCTTATACATGAAAGCCTTTAAATAAAAAGATTGATGAAATCTATAACAGTTAGGAGAAAATTTGTCTGTTTTCAGTTCCACATACCTCTCCCTTTTTCTATAACTTTGTCTTTTCTTATTTTTTCTTCTTGAAACCAGGACTCCCTATCTTACCTAGATTGGAAGGGCAATGACCATGTATGGACTTATCACAGTACTAATTGGCATGAAAGTTTTAACCTGTTCCATTCTTCTGACCTGGGTCAGTTCATGCTCAATGTTTTTCTTTTTTCTCCTAAAAGGCAGAAGAGTGGTAAGGGATAGGCAAGAAGGATAAAGTAATTTCCCTAGGGTCACACAGTTTAGAAGTGTCTGAAGCCAGATGTGAATACAGAACCTCCCATTTTTAGTCCTGGTTCTCAATCCACTGACCCATCTTGTGGCCCAGTCCATATTTTTTCAAAGCTTACTGATAAGTGACTCAATAATCATGTCCTCTAATTCCTTCAGTTTCTGTCTGTCATTTGGACCTAGTGAATTGAACTCACTGAGGGCAGTCAGACCACTCTTATCAACTCTTCTCATCCAGGTCTTTAATTCCTTTTGATCTACATTTCTAAAGATTATTCTCCTTGGCAGATAAACCCTAAGGGACATGGGAGTAAAAAAAGTTCCATCATCTGTTGTCTTTCTCTCTTAGGCAGCTAGGAGGTGTAGTGGATAGAATTCTGAACCTGGAGTCAGGAAGATCTGGGATCCAATCCAGCCTCAGACATTTACTAGCTGTGTGACCTTGGGCAACTCAACCTCTGCACAGTTCAGTTTCCTCAACTGTAAAATGGGGATGATGATCATCTTACCTATTTCTCAGCATTGTTGTGAGAAGAAAATGAGATTCTCAGATAACTCCTAGTTGTGTGACCCTGGGCAAGTCACTTAACCCCCAATGCCTAGCCCTCACTGCTCTGCTGTCTTAGAACCAATACTCAGTATTGATTCTAAGATGGAAGGTAAGAATTTTAAAAAAAAGAATCAAATGAGATATTCATAAAGCACTTAGCACAGAGACAGATACTTAATATATGTCTGTTTTCTTCCCCTTCCATTTTCATGCCGCCCAAGCAGTATTCCTGTCATTTCTTTGACCTTCCTCTTGTATTCATCTAATATAGCTAATACTTGGGGAATAGGGGAAATTGCCCAATGAGGGCCCAGGTCTTAGAACATTTTAAATATCCACATGGAGATTTAATGAGCCCAAGTCCAGAAATACGTGAGGGACCCTTTGCCTTCCCAATTCAGAGAAAGCACAAATATCCATAACTGTGGTCGTGAAACAAAAAAGCCTTTTAACTGACTGATGAGCCAGAACTGAGTGTGCATGTACAATCTTCCTTTGGATAAACTCTCTTCTCAGAAAATGTTAAAACAAGCTGAAAGAGGAAATGCTATGGTCCTCCAGGTGGGACAGAGGTAGCAGCAACAGACACAATAAAGGTTAATCACAGCTGTCTTTGTCTCACTGTATAGATAACTATGACTGTGCAGACATAGTACATCTATCTTTTCTGTGTCTGTTGTGCTCTTTCCAAATCTTAGGTGAAGGAATACCAACAAACCTTGTGAACTTTGAAAGGCCAGAGACCCCTAAAAGTTCCTTTCCACAATTGGAGCCAGTAGCAGCACTGGCCAAGGTTTGTCAGGAGCTAGCTCTGAGGATCAAGTAACCTATTTCACCCAGCCAAAGAATCAATTGACCTGAGAGCCAAGACAGTATTCCACAAGCAAAGAAGCTAACAGTTCCTCAGTTGTGCCACACCAATAATTTAACTTTAATGGAGGTTCAGTGAATGGAAATAAGGGACTCCTAGAGCCAGAACTATCTATTTCTTCATTATAGATAGGGAGTAAAGTCAAATGAAGTCAACAAGCATCTACTAAGAGTTTACTGTGTGCCAGGAACTATGCTGAGCCCTGAGAATACAAATATACATAGAAAGAGAAAGTCAATTCCTTCACTGGAGGAGTTTTTATTCTAAAGAGGGAAGGCAAAATGTCAAAGGAATTTGAAAAAGGGGGACAAAAAGAGGTTCACTTAAATTCTGAAAATTACACCTTCACAATACTTCCCTGATCTCTTCCTCTCTCTATTTGCAGAGGATTTAAGGTAGATATCGGAGAGCTACTTCCAGACCCTCTATTTTTTTTGTATGGGTTTAACCAGATGGCCACTAAGTTACCTTCTCTAAATCTCAAATGATTCTTTGATTCCACCTATTAAATTACTTACCCTTGCTTTCATTTTCTGGGCATTTTTAAAAAAATCTTAATTATTAGGGATTTCCTGATGTAGCTCTCAATTTTGATAGGAAAACTCTTTCCTCCTCATCAGAATCAGTTATACTTGTGTTCTCTCAATTTAATTCTTGAGAAGATTCTATTTCTCTTGAAATGACTTACTATGCAAAAAATTAAGTCATTAAATTTGACTTGCCCTTTTTTTAAACTTTCAAAACTTCTTTCTTCAAAACTGTGTTACAATCTCACCTCTGATACTATGTTGGGAAAATTTCTTAACCTCTCTAAATCTCAGGCCACTCTAAGAATGTGTTATAATCTGCCTAGATGGAAAGAATTCGATACTGGGTATTCCCACATCAGTCCTTGGCATAATAACAATAGAATTTAAATTAAGAATGTTATTTTAAAAGTTTGAGGCTCTGCTTTTACCATCTAATCTTGTCCCTTTTTTACTTTTCCAATATTCTACTTGTTATTCTTTGTGTCTCCATCAAGGGCTTTCTTGGAAAAGAGTAGAGTGGTTTGCCATTTCCTTCTGCATCTCATTTTACAGATGAGGAAACTGAGGCAAACAGGGTTAAGCAATTTGTCCAAGGTCACACAGGTAGTATCTGAGGCTCGATTTAAATTCAGGTCTTCCTGACTCCAGATCCTAGTCAATCTCCCAGTTTTCTTATATTTTACTGTTCTATATGACTTCTACATGATGGTTACACTAGCCTCCTAGCTATCCTTCACAAGTGACCCTTCATCTCCTACTCCTGAGTGTTTTTACATTATCTGTACACTCTCACTTCATTCCACTTACTTACTTCCCTGTTTTAATTCAATTCTCAGTTGAAAGCTCACTTTCTTGAGGAAGCCTTTCCTATTCCACACAGCAATTCATGCTTTCCACTCTGAAATTTCTTTCCATCTTTGCCTCATTCATCTTCTATGTACCTATTATCCACATGCTGTATATAACTAGTGAATAAGAAATATAACTGCTACACTTTTTCTTTTTTCAGACCTCATCTGGAGCATTGTCGTTAATTCTGGGAACACTATTTTGGCAAGATAAGATGGAGGAAGGTGGCCAGGACATTGAGAGATCTCAAATTTATGATATATGAGTACTGGCTGAAGGAACCAGATATATTTTGTTTATCAAAGAGAATTCTTGAGTTGAGATGAAGGGAACAAGGGAGATAATAGCTATATTTAAATATTTGAAGGACTGGCAAATGGAAAAGATAGTAAATTTGTTTTACTCATTTCTATAGGGAAGAATTTGGAGCAATGTGTAGAACTTCCAAAGAGTCAAATTTAGTCTTTACATAAGTATAACAATTTGTTTCTCAAAAGCTCAGAGTTTTTCAACTCCAATATCATTAGGGAGCAAAGGAATAGAATACAAGGTGAAAGACTTGCCTATTGTAAAGGACTTATGGTTGTTGGAGAGTCACAAAAAATTAAATAGTTCCAATAAGAATGGAGAAAAATTAATCTCTCTCTCTCTCTCTCTCTCTCTCTCTCTCTCTCTCTCTCTCTCTCTCTCTCTCTCTCGTTTCTTCTTCCCACTCCTCCTCTTCCTCCTCTTCTTTATCTTCTTTTCCTTTTCCTCTTCCTCCTCCTCTTCCTCCTCCTCCTCCCTACCCCTCTGTCCATTTGTTGAACCAGACATAGGGAAATCTACCAGTGAGACTAGGACAGCTTAGATGCTGAAAGTATGAAAGATACACCAGAGATCAGCAAGGAAAGGAGGAGAAGACAGCATGCTCTAATGTATTTAGTGGAGATCTCCAGTGACCTATCTGCTGAAGCACCAGGGGCAGTGGCTATTTATCTGCTTGGCCAGATGGGACTGGTTGCTGGAAAGATGATTCCTCTCTCCACCCAAGTGACACTGACCATGAAGCCCAGGGAACAATTCCCTAAAATAAAGCATTCAGATTGCCTAATTTCAGTCCTGCAAAACTGGAAGAAGACAGATGACATTTCAGATATTTTATTGTGAGTATCTGAGGATTGGTTGCTCAATATTGCATATTATACTTTCAATTTCATTCAACAAATGTACTAATCTATAATGTAAGTTATTCTTTTGGCTCTTAAGAAGTTGAGAGATTAGCATCTTAATGGGGATGAAGACATTAGCCATTTTAATAAATTATAAGTTGTTATTGGGGCTGTCCACACAATAGATGAGACATTATTGCAAGTGGACTTTAAAATACACTGAAAGGATACTGAGAGCCACAGAACCCACGCAAAGCACATCATTCTATATATAATGGGATTCGAGCTCTAGACTTAGGAAAGGTTCTACTCGCACCTCTCAGTGAGTCAGGCTCAGAGCCTAGATCAACACCTAGTGGCTTATGGAGAGATTGCAATTTGAATAGCTATTCCAGTCCTCACCCTTCCAAGACTTATGGACTTTGCCTATCTTTCATCAGCCTACCATTATGATTAGTCATTTTTTTTTAAATTGCTTTTATAAGAGGATAATTTCTCTTCCACTTAAGAGAAAAACTTCCCAAAAAGTAAAGTATCCACAAAGTAGAATAGGTTGTTGATAGTGGGTTCTCTCTCCCTAGAGGTCTTCCAGCAAAAGCCCACTTCTCAGGTATTTTCAAAAGGAGATTCTTATTCAAGCACAGGGTAATTTGGGGATTGGCCTTTTTCATTTTTTAGATTTTATGATTCTAATTGGTCGATCTTCAAGGGTTTATGCTCCACTAACACAAAAGACTATTGTATTTGGCTCTAAGAGAACTTAGCTAACATTGGAAAGGGCAGCTCCATTTGAGAAATGAAGTTGAAAGTCAGTTCACAAGAGGATGAAAGAATGGAAATGATAGCAATGAATTTAGATTTTTTTTCAAGTAGCTTTTGACTATAAAAGGAAAGGAAGATACAATGAGTAGCAGGACCTAATGAGAGTTTTTCAAGGATGTTGGAGATGTGAGCATGTATGTTTGTAGACTTCAAGGAAGAAGCTAATAAAGACTGAAGACTAAAGGCAGTGAATGACTTCTATTTTCTCACTAAAGTAGATGAAGACCTCTGAGTGGGTGAGGATAGTATGCCTGAGAAGGTATAATAAAGGAAGAATTATATTCTAAGTCAGAAGAACTGGGTTCTATTCCTACCTTTAATACTTAACAACTTGTTTGACCATGAGCACATCATGTAAATCCCTTTGAGTAACAGTTTCTTTCTCTGTAAAGTAGGGTAATTGTATTACCTCCCTCACAGGATCATTGTAAAGTAAAGGGTTTTGTTAACTGTGAAGTGTTATTTCGTATGAGCTATGGTTAACTGAACTGTTACTGTAATCAACTCTCCTTGGATGAGGTCCAAAAGGATTCCCATGTTATACTAAAGCTCATGTCACATTATATTATGAAGTAGGCTTCCATGTATTATCGTCTAGCTCTCTGGGTTAGACCTCTTCTGATTTCTCAACCTTATTAACTAGAATTCATTTAAGGATTTACATACACAGCAGTATGTGTGGTAGAATGATCAATGCTTCATTTCTACCTCAAAACCCATCAATTCTCTATCTAATTCAAGGGAGCCTATACCTCTTGCATCCTCCATGCTGAATATGGCTCTTGACAAGAAGAATGTGATGATCCTGGGATTCGTCCATATCTCAGGTCATCTAGCCTTATATTAAGGGTTTAGACATTCAAATCATGATTTATTCCTTGTAGCAAATCTATTGCTTGCACTTTTTCTCAGGAAGTAGATCCAGGCCTCATGTGCTGCCCAGAGCTCCCCAGAATAGAAGTGTAGCTCTGAAGTTCAGGGCCCCCCATTGTCTAGAACAGTGCTCTCTTCAAAGTAACTAGTCAATAAATGTTTCATGGAGGTATTCCATAGTTGGGTCCTTAGGACCTAACCACTATCTTGCTTGCGCCTTTGCTTTTTGCTTCAAGAATGTCAGTGTCAGGGGGCAGCTGGGTGGCTCAGCGGATTGAGAGAAAGGCCTAGAAATGGGAGGTCCTGGGTTCAAATATGACCTCAGACACTTCCTAGCTGTGTGTCCCTGGGCAAGTCACTTAACCCTCATTGCCTAGCCCTGACCACTTTTCTGCCTTGGAGTCAAAACACAGTCTTGATTCTTGTCAGTGTCAGAATATAGAAGATGTCTTCAGAGAGGTTAGAAATTGCTTTGTATTCCAAGCACATCACTATTTCCCTCCTTTATCATAGCTGCCTCAATCTTATAATTAGCTCCTCTTCTACTCTTTTGTTACTCTTTGAAGGGCTTTAAATGGAGTGGGGATTCTAATACTCAGGGTCTTTGTGGAGAGGCTTGTAAGAAAGACCAACCAGTAACTTATAGAGCAGTAAGGCAGCACAGTGGATAGAGTTCCAGGCTTGGAGTCAAGAAAATCTAAATTCAAATACTGCCTCAGAAACTGTATGACCCTAGGCAAGTCACTTAACCCTGTTTGCCTCAGTTTCCTCATCTCTAAAATGAGCTGGAGAGAGAGAAATGGCAAACAATTCTAGTATTTTTACCAAGAAAACCCCAAATGAGGTCATAAATAGTCTGTAATAACTGAACAACAACAAATAACTTGTAGCAAAAATACAAGAGCAAGCTCTACACTCATGAATAAATGAATAACATTTTGGAATCCATTTTTTCATTAAAAATAACTTTAGTATTATGTTCATGGGTTTCTAAATAAGTAGTCTGAGATCAGAAGTCATATTTAGCAGTTATTATTTGTATTTCCCATTAAAAAATAAACCAGTTTTAATGAATAAATAAACATTATGGTGTAGCACATACCCCGGGTTATCAGTCCTCATCCTTCTTGACCTCTCTCTAGTATTTGACACTACTGAGAAACCTGTACTCCAGGAAACTCTTTCCATTTTGAATTTTCTGGTACTTTTCCTTTTATTCTTCTTCCATCTGTCTAACTACTCATTCTTATCTCCTTTGGATGACCTTCTACATCCTAGCCCCTACCTACAGTTGTAACTATTGGTTCTTGTATACTAGAGCCTCTTCTTAGTGCTCTCTCTCTGAATATATATACATACATATTTATACACACACATATATATACATATATATATCCCAGATCTATATACATATAGATATGTCTATGTATATTAGGAGAAATATATACATATATTTCCTAATCAATTATTAGCTACCATGGACTTAATTATCATCATCTCTATGTTTATGACTTCTAGATCAATATATCCATCACTTTTCTCTCTTTTGAATTCAATCTCACATCATTATCTGCTCACTGGACATTATGTAATTGTCTCATATTCATATCAAATGCAAGTTTTCCAAAACAAAATTCACCCTTTCCCTTTCTAGTGATTCTCTATTTCTGAGGAGGGTGCTAACATTTTTTAGTCACATCAGTTTTCAACTTTAGAGTTATCTTTGGCTCCTTACTCTCCCTCATCTTACATATTCAACCAGTTTACAAGTCTTATGGATTCTGTATTTACTATATCTCTCACATCTATCTTATTCTCTTTACTCACATGGACATTACTCTAACCCAGCATCTCATGATTTCTTTCTTAGACCAATGAAATAGTTTGCTAAATGGTTAACATCTGATTAACATCTCTTCCCTATGAAGTCCTTCCTCTTTGTGAATGCAAAAGTTAAATTCCTAAAGAACTGGGCTAATCATCATGTCATTCTTCACCTCACTAAAGAAATTATTTCCCCAACATGGCCTTTGAAAGAACCTCTAGTTACTTAAAAACTGAACTTATAAGACAACGTGGAAGAGGATAAAAAATACACTAGAATTGGAATCAGAAGATGTGGATTTTGGTAGGAGCTATACTAATGGAATTAACTGAGATGTCAGTTAATTTTTTAAAGCTTCAGTTTCTCCCTATATAAAATAGAGGTAATAATAATTGCCCCATCTTGCATAAGGAAGTTTTAGGAAAGACTTTATAAAGTGTTATGTAAAGATAAGTATAAATAATAATAGTAGCTACTATTTCTATAACATATTAAGTTAAATTCTATGTCATTGGTGAGCAATACTCCAATATTTCCCAGAATTATCATGAAGGTCTTTCCTTGAAACTACTCAAAATCTTCACTAAATACCTTTTAAAAATAGATCAGATGAATCATCCCTTTCATAATGATTCACCGATGGTACAAATTGTGTTTAATTTCTGTTTAAAAACCAAGTGTATATACATGTGTATGTGTCTGTTTCCCAGATCTGTATAAATATACATCTTCAATACAAGGAATAACTTATTGTATTTTTATCTGAAAGTATGGCTTTTGCTTGAGAATCACATGCCATATCTTAAGAAAAGAAAAAACCCAATAACTTCCTCTCATTTTTGTATGAGAGGCATCATGATATAGAGAAAGCCCTTGGTTCAAAGGCAGACTGTACATGTACTTCTTGCCTGCCTGATCACCTGGCCTTCATCATTGTCTTCAGAAACTCATCTTCCTAGAATATCAGATCAATTACGAAATTTATACTTCTTTAGTACCCTTTGCCCCTTATGTTCCCTATTCTCTTTGATTGGAGGAGATAGAGAGTAGGTAGCAGAGAAATATTCCCAGACTCTATTTAAGGAGGGAACACAGAACAGACACCTCTTCATTTCTCACCTGGCTATAGGAATTCCTGGCCCCCTTGCTGGATACCCTCCCTTCCTTTTCCCTTTTAAGTGTCATTTTATGTCTTGTCTTCTCCCATTTTAGTGTGAGCCCTTTGAGAGCAAGGACCAGCTATTGCCATTCTTTGTATCCCCAGCACATAGTAGGCACTTAATATTTATTTACTTATTGGCTTGGATTCAGTGTAGCCATAAGCAAGTCACTTAATACCAGCTGGTCTCTATATTTTAATATATAATTTTATGTATAACTTACATAATATACAATATTTATTAAAGTATCAATTACATAAACAATAAATTAATTCTTGCCCAAGATAATTAAATCTATCTATTAATATAATTATGACTAAACAATTTATTTTAACTTAGTTACATGTAATTTTTATAAATATGATTTTGTATATTTATATGTATAATTTAGAGAGAAGACAAGAGAAAGCACTATGACATTTGCAAAGCTCTTTGGATATGTTATTTTTTATATCTCATAATAGCTGTGAGGTGGGTAGTATATTCCATTTTGTAGATTAGGAAACTGAGGCTCAATGAGGCAAAGCAGCTTGTTTATGGTCATACAGCTAGTAAATATTAGAACTAAGATTCAAATCAAGGTCTTCTTGACTTGAAGTCCGGCATGCTACCCATTATGTCATGGTAACTTTCTAAAGCCTTCTAAACTTAATCCCTCTGGAGAATAATTACCACTTTTGCAAGATGGGATAATAATAATTACATTATTTATTTAATAGTATCATTGTGAAAAAAGCATTTTATAAAAATTTTAAAATGAATCTTTGATTTCAATTTGATGTAGACCACCATTTCCCAGAAAGTAATTCAATGACACTTAGGGAAGGGGTACATGGCAGTACATGGAATCAAAACTTTTCTTTCATGATAATACTAACGTGTTTTATTTCCTAATATGATACATGTTAGCAGGTACAACCTATATAAATGATGAGCTTTTCGACTTTTGAACTTTTCAACAAATTTTCAGAGCTTAAAGGATTCCTCTGACAAAAAAAAATTTAACTGCCAGTGTAGGTCATTCTGTTAAAGAAACCCCTGCTACCAACATAGATAAGTACTACCCCAAAACTTATTTTGTCAAAGAATAATTTCGGTCACCGAGAGGGAATAAAGGAGAATAAGCATTTATATTGCACCTACTATGTGCTAGGTACTATGCTATCTCACTTGATTCTCATAGCTCCTCAATGTAGCTGTTATTTTTCATCTCATTTTACAGCTGAGGTAAGTGAGGCCAAAAAAAAGTTTCAATGGCATGCCCAGAGTCACAAAGCCAATTTTTGTCCCAAGTGGGTATTGAACCCACATCTTCCTTCCTTACTTTGGGATCAAGCTCTTTAACCACTGCTTCCCTTATAAACTTTAAACAGTAGTTGGCCTTAGCCCATATTTTGTTTATCTAATCAGAAATACAATGAAAGGAAAATGCTGACATTTTAATTAGTCAGTGAAGTAGATATAATTAATTCTTCTAATAAGTCTATTGTTCTTGAAGCTTAATCATAGAGACTTTTAATGCAACAACGAAATTACTTGGGTGGTTATACATTACCATTATAAAAAAAAAGTAGTTATATTATTAATTAGCTAGTTATAGAGGGAGTAGTGTGATTTACTGGAAAGAACTAGCAAACACGCAGGAAAAAACACTCCTTAATAAAAAGAGCTATCCAAATGTTAAATGGGCTATGTCAAGTGTTGTAGATATCCTACAGTGATACAGATAACAAGTCATCTATACCCTCTTCTCTGGCATGAGTCTTATCCATGTGCTTCCATGCACCCCCCATAAAGAGTCTACATAATTTGTTGCTCCTGATTTTTTTTTAATATTTCATGGTTACCATTGTACTCCTTGGGCTGTTCATTTGTTAACTCCCTTACTCTCATCATCTTACTTCCTCGTCTGCTAATACAAGCCCTTCTAATACAATTTTTTTAAAGGTGAGTTTTTGCTTTGAGGAGCAGCTTGGGATCACTGAAAGTAGTGCACAATTTCCCAGATGCAATAACCTAAAGCACTTTCTCTCTCTCCTATTCAATTCTAGGCTCAACTCATTATCCATCTATAGCATCTATCCTAAATGTACCTACGCATGTAATTACTCAATTGGCCTGCCATCTTTGTCATCCCTGCCATCTAATACTACGTATTCTTTAACCATTTGATTTTATCCATGTGGATTAACAGGCTGATTTCTTTGGAGTTATCAAGGACCTCTTTAAAGAGGCCTTGTGAAATTGTAGAGCTTAAGATAATCAGCACAATATCATGTGTAAGCTGAAAGACTTTGCTATCTATTAGGAATTCTTTTCTGGTTAGATCTTGTGTAGAAGTAGCACACTTTCTATGACAGGTAGAGAATAACTATGGTATATTTTATTTCTCATTTAACACTAATAATCACAGGGTTAACACCAAAGTTATTTTAAGGTCAGTATGATCAAAAATCTTGAATTATCTTTTTTTCTATTTTATTTTACTTTCTTGTTGTCTGATGGCAGTGTTTTCCAGTCCCTTTATTCATTTAGATGATAAAAAAAATAGCAGTAGACTTGAAGTCAGGAATGTATGAGTTCAAATCTAGCCTCAGATATTTACTATCTGTGTGACTCCGGAAAAGTCGTTTAATCTCTGTTGGCCTTTGTTTCCTTAATTATAAATTGGGGATAATAATAGTACCTACTTCCAAACAGATGAAATAATATTTATAAACATATAACCCAGTACCTGGCAGGTAGTGAATAATTCTTTCCTTCCTTCTCTCTTTTTTTCTATTGTTGTTCAATTGTGTCTGACTCTTCACAACCCTGCTTTTGGGAGTTTTCCTGGCAAAGATACTAGAGTGTTTGCTATTTTCTTCTCCAGTCCATTTAACAGATGAGGGAGATGAGGCAAATAGGGTTAAATGATTTGCTCAAGTCACACAAATAATAAATGTCCGGAGTGGAATTTGAACTCATGAAGATGAGTCTTTCTGATTCCAAGTCCAGTGTGCTCTATTCTCTATGCCATCTAGCTGCCCTACTATGCCACTCCTTAGTCTACTTGTCATTTCATCTAGTTGAATTTCTGTAGACAAAGAGTCTACATATTTAGTCAGCATGCTCCTCATAAAAAGCCCTTCAACTATTCAAGGACAGTAAGTTGTCTCTCTCTTGTATTATCCTCCCTCAAAATTTCTGTTTTCCAATTTTTAAAAATAATTTTTGTTGATCTTTCTCCAATATCTCTCCATCTCCTGACTAAGACACCTAAATTCAATTCGAGGGCCTTGGCAATGAAACTTTCTATACCAAGTCCATCTCAGACCAACATATTGAAGGATCCCCATAAAACAAACTTCATTAGGACTTCAAAAAAACCAATTTAGAACAAAAGGTCAGAGATTGCTACTAGATTAAAGCAGATTTATTTGAAGGAATGTTTTCTATATTTAAAAGGCAGCTTCACACACTCTACAGGATTTAATCAAGAGGCAGTACAAGAACAATACTAGTGGGGATTTGCACTGAAACCCCCTATTAGTCATTGATTGCTGCATTCTCCTTCAGTTTCAATCTATGAAAAGCTTGACAAGAAGGGACCAGGAGGAGGCAAGCTTTCATCTTTAAACCTCAAAGTATGCTCAGAATGGATAAGCATTGGCATGTCAGATTAAGATCATTAAAGAAAGTCTAGAATTTTTTCAGAGTATTTTCCCCCTCTAACCATTGATATTGGGTTATTTTAGGGGGGGGGGAATGGCTGTTGCAAAAACCTCCTGTCAAAGAATGGTGCATACTCAGAATCAGGCACAGTATGTAACCCATTGCAGGAACATAAATACTTGTTGATTGATTGAGTTCTTATGATATCTAACTAACTGAGGACTGGGATCCATTAAAATCTGCAAGCTTTGGGTAGCAACAGTGAAACTGATAAATACCAGAAGTCAAGCACAAACCTGAACTTCATCTAACCCAAAAAAACTCAACATGGAAAAATAAAAATGAAACCATAATGAAACCAGGAGGGAAGTAATGAAGAAAAGATGCAGGAAACTCTTCATGGGGTTCCCTTATGAACCTGGCCACAAGTCTATGAATTTAACATTAAAAGTTAAATTTAAAATTTAAAGTGACTTCTAATTCAATAGACTAGAGATGAATCAGTCAGCACCAAGGACTCCAGTAGCTTTAAACTAAGTCATTATCATGGCAAAGGCAGGTGAAAAATCTCAATTTAGAATTGAAGGAAAATTTTTCCTGTTAACTCATGGGGAAAGATAGTCGCAGTTTCCTGAGAGCTACCGGTGTGCATGGAAGCCTGCTATGTGCCCCAAAGGAGCAAATCAATTGTAATATCATATTTTGGTTTTAAACCTTTCTTAAGAATCAAAAGCAGACATGAAGTGAATAAGAATGAATATTTGCTGGTATGAGGCATGACCAAACTTAGCTTACAGAAGCATATAACCAATCTTTGTCACGCCTTCTTTGAACTAGTCAAACCAATTCCTAAAGATAAAATCTACAAAGATACCTAAAAGAGACTACAGCATATAAAGGAATATTAAAAGAGCATCATCTATAGTGAATCAACAATAAGAATAATTAATATGAAGCTCTTATTATATTTTTCATCATCACTGCACATATGCATTATATCCACAGTATGTTTTGACACTTGAAGCATACAAATGTTTCTTTTTATTGTAGAGTTGTTTATAAGCATTTACACAACACAGACTTTGATGTCCATATACATATGGATTTTAGCAAGATATAAATTTCATTGCTTAATGTCTTTCCCGAATTAATTCCTTTTTTTAAACACAGGGTTACTAAGATCAGGACAATATTATAGATATAAATTTCTTTGATTTTAGGAAAGCATTTGATAAAATATCTTATACTCATCTTGAGAAAAAGAGAGCAAATAAATTAATCAATAGTAAATATGATTATATAATTTGAATAGTAAGATAAAAAGACTAATGATAAGTGGCTCATTGTCATCTTGGCAGGAGGTCTCCAGGGACATAACTGTAATATCTGTATAGAAGAGGGATTTGATCAGAAAGATTCCTGACCAATTAGATGAGCTCTCTAGGAACCTTAATAAGATTACAGAACAGACTTTTTTGAAGGCTCCAAAAGAGATCTTCCTAGTGGTGGTACAGGTATGCTTCATGGCATATTGCTAAGAGGACACTGAAAACTCCAAGATGCTTACCTGGCCAAGATGCTGGAATATGGACTTTTGTCAGAGAAGCCAGTCTCTTCATAGACTTTGAACCAGAACTGATAGATGAGCACATTCATTCATTTTGGTCTCTCTGTCTCTCTCTTTTTCTGTCTCTCTCATGCTCTTTTCTCTCTTTCTTTCCCAGTTGTGTTGACATTGTATAGACTATTTTCCTGGTTCTGCTCATTTAACTGTGTATCAGTACATATTTGTCTTCTCAGGCTTCTCTGAAACTGTCCTCTTCATTTCTTACAGCACACTAGTATTCACACTCTCTCCATTTGATTGTTTCCAGTTGTACTCTTTGGGCTTAATTCCACAATCATCATATTCTCCTTCTAGATAGCTTCCCTATGCACCTCCTTTTTAACTTCCTCTTTAAAGTTGTCTTCCTTCACTAGATTATAAGCTCTTTGAGGGCAGGAACTATTTTTCTTTTACTTTTTTGAATTTTTAGCACCTAGTTCAGTGACTTCCACATAGTCAATACTTAAATCAAATTGAAATTCATATAATATAATTTGTTTAGCCATTCTCCCAGTTGAAAGGCAAGTGTAAAAAAAAAGATGCAGGCACCCAATCAAATCATGGTACCCATACAATAATATGGTAGAATATTCAGGCTTCCATGTTAGGTAACTTGGATATATTCCAAAGGCTCCTCATGGACATTTCCATTTTAGGCAAACTGGTTATACCCAGAGAAGTCTGGATAACATGTGTGTGCACATATTCACACAAATAGGTATTATTTTATATTGGTCATCACTTCATTTATCAAATGTGCCACAATAATATATTTTTTGGGGTGCTAGAGGTTCAGATTATGATTTTATCAATGTGGATAATTCCTAGTGTGGAAGCTCTTCTACTAACATAGACCAGTAATTCAGCTGCAAATTATATTCTTCTCTAAGATGCCTGGAGGACTAAGAAGTTAACTGTCTTGTCCAGGATCACACAGCCTGTATAAATCAGAACTTAGGTCTATCATACAACACTGCCTCTTGAATTATGGGATGTGTATTTTTGTGTGTGTGTGTGTGTGTGTGTGTGTGTGTGTGTGTGTGTGTGTGTGTGTGTAATATACATAAACATTTATAGGGAAGATGATAAAATGATCCCTAGTCTGGGCATAATCACTTGCACCTTTCCTTGCCCTTTTTTGGAAATATTTTGAGAAGTTGCCCTGGAGTAATTTTTATAAATTAACCCATTTGCATTGAAAAGAGAGCAGAAACAGAAATCCAAATGAGGACAGTGGTTGATGCTTAGTAAGCACTTATATTTACTCGTTGATGAATTAATGAGTGAGGATAAGAATTGGTGACTGGATTAGTGAGGGCATGGTATTAACATCCATGAAAGCTCTAAGACTCCATAACTGCCCACGTGAACGAATGGGCATCTTACTTGGGTTCCTGAGGACAATGAGGCAAACAGCAGTGACATCCTAAACTACGTGGAAGTAAAATCTAGTTAAAGGGCAAGAAGGGAGTGTTACCATAGCACTCTGAAAATCTCTCTTAGAATTATGGGGCAAAGACTAGGGAACCTATGAGTAAAATACAGGTTTCAGAAATCCAGAATCCTTATGGCTCAGTGGTGTGTCAATCTCTTTAACTGGGACAACTGCTAAAGAACTAGCCCCCTGGCCAGAAGGTGACAAGCACCATCTGCTGGGGGGAGAGCTAAACTACAGAGACCAAGAAAGTCAAACTGAGCAATGGCAACAGTGAGAAGACCATGCTGTGGCAAGGTGTTTCAGAGGAGAGCCACAGTCACAAAAGGATCTATATCATCTCTCTGGAGAGAGGGGAGCTGAGGAAAAGGTAGAGCACCAAAGGTGACCAAAGACCATGAGATATCAGTGAAAGAAACTTCAAAGAGACAGAGGAACTTCAGCAAGAGCACCACACAAAGGAGAGAAGTATAATATCTGCAGGCTCTGGTGCCCCAACCAGAGCAGTACTGTAAGTCATAGACATTACACAGACCTCTGAAGAAGGGTAGACTACTAGGAGGACTCTCATGCTCCTCTGTAGGCTTGGAAGTGAGTGATCTTTTATTTTATTCAATTCAAGCAATCCTTTATTTTATTTAATTCAATTTAGCAAGCACATATCAAGCCCCTATTGTGTGATATATATGAATATATATATATAGTATATGCACTTAGCTAATTGTAATATATGTATACATATGTATGTATCACAGTAGGATCAATATATTATATGATATTACATTTACAGTTCCTTGATATGCAAAAAGTGTTACTGGGAAAATTTTAAAATATATGGGTCTCTTCTTTCTGTCTTAGATCTTCATGGAGAATATGCAAAGCAAGTGGATTCCTTTGGCAAAGGATACAAATTCTTCAGATAAAATTTCAAATTGCCTTTCACAATGGTTGGACCAATGTTCAGCTCCACCAATGTGCAATTACCATGTCTGTCTTCCCATAGCCATAAAGGAATATTTGAAAAAGAAATAAAAGATTTAAGAATTTTAAAGAATAAACACAAAATGGTAGCTAGGGGTCCAGTGGATAGAGCATTGGCTAAGAATCAGGAAGACTCGCCTTCATGAGTTCAAATCCAGCCTCAGACACTTACTGGCTGTATGACTCTAGGAAAGTCACTTAACCCTGTTTGCCTCAGTTGCTCATCTTTAAATGAGCTGGGAAAGGAAATGGCAAATCACTTCAGAATTGTCGTCCAAGAAAACACTGAATGGGTCATGGAGAATCAAACGCAACTGAAAAATGACTAAACAACAACAATATATATGCTCAAAAGGGATCATGGGTTCTTTTGGAATCTAGTTTCATAATAGAAAATCCCGTGCTATATTGTAGCAGTTGTAGGGAATTAGTATCATAAATCTAAAGTTGGAAAGAACCTCAGAAGCCATCTGATCCAATCCCGTTATTTTATAGGTGAGAAAACTGAGGTCCATATAGGTTAAGTGATTTGCTCAAAGTTTCATTCCTGTAATTATCACTACTTTTTATCCACCAGAACCTTGGATTCCATCCCTGGACACATCTTGGGCTCTGATGAGTGAGCTCTTGCCTTATTTTAGCCTATCTAGGCTGGCACTTAACTTCCCTTTATCTTCAAACCTTGCCATGTCTTATTTGCTTGTATTCATACCCCAAGTCCTTGGTTCAGTGCCTAATATATAGTTAACACTTAATAAATATTTCTTCTCCCTATTTGGGTTAGAATTAAGATGTGAAATCAGGTGCTAGAAACAGTGCTCTTTCCTCTTTTCCTTATTTCCATATTGCCTTATTAGCAAATGGATACATAATATCTATTTATCTATCCTTTTTAATAGGTTCAACTTGGTAATCTTTCTTAAAATACTTATTTTATTAGAAATCTTTTTTCACAAATATTACTAAGGAAATTTAGATCAGTGCTTGTCAGAAATCAGGGAGGCTTTACTATAGTCATCTCTATATATTTTTTTAATGGGTCTCTGGAAGGTTACCAAAAATCTCTTCTAGTACATGCTAAATAGATTGCTCATTCTCAGTCCTCATTCTCCTTAACCTTGCTAAAGCTTTCAACACTATTGATCTCTTCCTACTCCTGGATATTCTTCCCTTCTTTGGTTTCTACATCACGACTTTCTCCTTATTCTGTGACCCAATCTTTGCCAATCTGCTATATTAGCCATCTCCTTCTCTCTAGAGATGGGTGTCATCTAAAGATCTGTCCTTTTCCCTGTTATCTTATCCTTCTAGTCTTTCCTTGGTGACCTTAAAAAAAAGAAAAAAAGAAAGTCTTCAGAATATTTTTAAAATGTACAAAAGATGAAAAAATGAGAAAGAAAAAGTATAACATTATATACTTGTTTTAAAAAAGCTATACAAAATGAAGATTCACAGTATTATGTATACATATATATATGTGTATATATATATATATATATATATATATNCCTTATTCTGTGACCCAATCTTTGCCAATCTGCTATATTAGCCATCTCCTTCTCTCTAGAGATGGGTGTCATCTAAAGATCTGTCCTTTTCCCTGTTATCTTATCCTTCTAGTCTTTCCTTGGTGACCTTAAAAAAAAAGAAAAAAAGAAAGTCTTCAGAATATTTTTAAAATGTACAAAAGATGAAAAAATGAGAAAGAAAAAGTATAACATTATATACTTGTTTTAAGAAAGCTATACAAAATGAAGATTCACAGTATTATGTATACATACATATATATATATATATACATATATATATATATATATATATATAGTCCTTTTCTGTTCTACTCTGTGTGTAAATGTTCTTTTTTCCTTGGTTACTATTAAAGAAAGAATAAAACATTTAATTTTTTGAAAAAAAAAGAACCTTTTGATTTAGCTCTGCCAAATCAAATACTTTTAAAGAATCAATAAAAATATATAGCAGGGGTGTAGTTGGGTGGCTCAGTGAATTGAGAGCCACGCCTAGAGACAAAAGGTCCTGGATTCAAATCTGGCCTCACATACTTCCTAGCTATGTGATCCTGAGCAAATTACTTAACCTCCATTGCCCAATCCTTACCACTCTTCCGCCTTAGAACCAATACACAGTAATGATTGTAAGCCAGAAGGTAAGGGTTTTAAAAAATATCAGAATCTTTTGTTCTTTAAACCCCTGAGTCAATTGTGTGACTGTGAAGATGCATAGAAAACCTTTTGTGAAAGTCTACCTTTTCATTTTTTTTACTGTGAAAAATATGAAAAATTTTATGTGTTCCTCAGTCATTTTTCTTTTTTTATTATTTTAAATTTTTTTCCAGATTACATGTTGGTACAGTTATCAATAATCATTTTCTGATATTTTGTAATCCATGTTCTCTCCCTTCTCCCAGATCCCTCTTCCTTTACCAAGATGGCAGGTAATCTGATATAGGTCATACATGTATGATTATAAGTATTTTCTATGTTCATTATGTGAAAGTACATCCATATTACTTATTTTAGAGAAAAATTCATGGAAGAAATAAAGGTAAGAATGGAATACTTCAATCTTCATTCAGATTCCATCAGTTTCTTCCAAAGCAACATATAGTCTTTTTCATCATGAATCTCTTGGAGTTGTCTTAGATCCTTGCATTGCTGGTAATAGTTAGGACATTCACAGATGGTCATCTCATATTGCTGTTCCCATGTACAACATCCTCTTGGTTTTGCTCCCTTCCCTTTGTATCACTTCATATATGTCTTTCAGTTTTTTTGTGTGATCATCTTATTTGTCATTTCTAAAGGCTCAATAGTATGATATTATAATCGTATATCATATCTTGCTCATTCCTCAACTGACAGACATTCCTTCAGTTTTCAGTTGTTACCACCAAAAAAACTGCCATAAATATTTTTTCTTTTCCTCTATCTTTGATCTCTTTGGGATACAGACCCCAGAGTGGTATTTTAGGATTAAAGAGATTGCACAGTTTTATGGCCTATTGTGCATGGTTCCAAATTGCTTTCCAGAATGGTTATATCCATTCACAGCTCTACAAACAGTGCATTAATATCCCAGTTTTTCCATATCCCCTACAATATTTATCATTTTCCTTTTTTTGTCATATTAGCCAGTTTAATAAGCGTGATGTGGTACCTCAGAGATATTTTAATTTGCATTTGATTGGTATGGCACTGAATAAGTAAATCAATTTAGGTAGAATTGTCATTTTTATTATATTGTCTCAGTCTATCCATGAGACAATTGATGTTTCTCTAATTGTTTAGATACGACTTTATTGGTGTCAAAAATGTTTGTAGTTGTGATCATCTGGTTCCTGGGTTTGTCTTGCCAGGTAAACTCCTAGGTATTTTATATTATCTTTTTTACCTCTTGGTCGGAATTTATTGGTCATATAGAGAAGTGCTGTTCAGTTATTTTTCAGTCATGTCAAGTTCTTCATGACCCTATCTGAGGTTTTCTTGGTGAAATACTGTAGCGATTTGCCATTTCCTCCTTTAATTCATTTAATAGCTGAGGAAACTGAGGCAAATAGGGCTAAGTAACTTGCCCATGCTCACACAGCTAATAGAAGTCTGAAGCTATCAGATTTGATCCCAAGTCTTCCTGACTCAAGGCCAAGAGCTCTTTCTGCTGTGCTACCTAAGTACCCAAAATTTATCATATCATTATTCTAGAGGCAGCTTAATGGCACAATGATTAGTGTTGACCTTAGAGTCAAGAAGCTCAAGTTCAAATCCTGTTGCTTATATTTATTACTTTAAATTTTTTATCCTCTATTTCCTCATTTGTAAAATAGGGATAATAATAGCATCTACCTCCTTGGGCTGTTATGAGGATCAAATTAGATAATTTTAAAGCCTTTAGCACAATTCTTGGCACAGAGTAGGCATTATTTAAATTAGCTATTATCATTATTATTATTATTCCTATTAACAATAAGATTGCAAGAGGGGAGGTAATAGTAGTAGTAGTAGTAGTGATAGTAGCAACAGTACTACTACTACTTCTATTGGTACTACTGTTACTACTTTACCTCTTTCAGCTTTGGTATTCTCATCTGTAAAAATGTACATAATAGTAGCAACTACCTCCAAGGGTTGTTGGGAGGATACAATGGGAGAACACTTATAGTCCTTTACAAATCTTTTAGTTTGTTGTTTTAGGAGCATCCATTTCTTTAGGACCTCATTGGAGGTTTTCTTGGCAAAGATATTGGAGTAGTTTTCCATTCCACCTCTAGCTCATTTTACAGATGAGGAAACTGCAAAGGTTAAATGACTTTCTCAGGGTCACATGGCAGAGAGTGTCCAAGGCTGAGTTTAAACTCTGGTCTTCCTGACTCCAGACCTGGTACCTTATCCATTGTACCACCTAACTGCAATTAAAATGGTGTGTAAATGCTAACAATTATTATTACATCATTAACATATATGCATAAGTCACTTCCATAAAGATTTTATAGAAATGAGAAAGTAGGAATGCAGGTCAGTAATTACTTATATCCTTTTGATTGCCTTTGTTTGGGAAATAATATCATTACTGCCTTTCTAGTTGTTCAGTGTCTCCCCTTCTTTCAAATCTTAAAAAAAATCAGTCACTCAATGCATCCAAAATTGTGTTACCTCCATCACAAGTTTTATTTGTGTTTACTGGGTCTGGTAAAGCCACTCTTCCTCTTCATTATTAAAATCATTAATTATCAACATTATTAATTCTCAAATAAACCCTTTGGATTTTAGTTACTTGGAAAGTCAAATAGAAAAATAACGAAATCAAAGTCGTAGATTATAAATTAGGGAACCTGGATTCAAATCTCAGCTCTGCGACTTATTAATAGCTAGATTCCAATTAGTAGGAATAATGAATTCCGTGAAATGGTCTCCATTATTCATATTTGCACTATATATTTCTATTGGGACAGAACTAATGAAATCAATTTGCAAAATTATAACTTTAAATATATTTGATCATTTTATGCATTTCTTAATATATACTAATTGAGACTCAGTTCTACCCTTGGTCAAGTCACCTCCTCTCCTGGACTTTTCTTAATCTGTAATATTATAGATTGTGCATGTAGCAATAACAACCTCCCTCCCCCCAAGTCTCCTCCTCCTCACCACCAGCCCTGCCCCTATATTACTTAGTAGAACACCTAGAGACTTCTGTGGTACTTTCCAGCTCTAGAACTACTCTTCTTAAAATCCCTTGACAGTAATATTTTCCTGGATGTATTTAAATCTCAGAAACTAATCCTAAAAAGCCCAAGTTGTGATCAACATATAGCAGAACCATTTCAAAGAGTAAGGTATAATTTTAAGAGATATTACAAATGCAGAGAAGACTATACTAAGCTAATCTTTTTATGGAATATATAAAAAAGAGAAATATTATTTTTATTATATATCTTAATAAAATGCAGTGTTATGTCTATAGGAGGAAAATGAATCATGTACACCATCATAGCTAAAATGAAATTCAAGTTCCTTAAAAAACAGATTTGCACAAAAATGCAAATACCTTAAAAGACATCTATTGCCTTGGAAACTGAGCCTGAGACATCAATTTGCAAAGACACTTTTAGCCTGGTTTTCCCTCCTCCCTGCCACATCCCTTTCCTGGGAGAGTCAAACAAGTATTGGATCTGGTGTCTAAAGATCCGGGGCTTCAAATCTTTGGCAAATTGTCACTTGCTACAAGAGTGGTCCTAGAGAAGTCTTTATATCATCAGGAAATTAGGTGCCTCATCTTTAATAAGAGATGATAGATACAACTGAATAGCTCCCAGGTCGCTTCTAGCATTAAATCTATAATTCTATTATAACTTTCCCCCAATCCACACCATAATTTTGCCCCTAGAAGATAAGAAAGTTTTCTCATGAAAAGATGCAGTGACGTCTTGATGTTTATGCTGGATTGGAGGTGGGACATAGGTTGGAATGGTATAGAATAGTAATAGAGGTGGAAATAAAGGTCACTAGACCAGACTGGACTTCAGTATTACTGTTAAATTCATAAAGTATATCTCTTATACATTGCTGATAATTCATATTTGTTGAATGAATAAATGAATGACGAATTAGTGGAAGTAGCTAGGAAGTGTAGCAGATAGACCACTGTACCTGGAGACAGGATGAGTTCAATTATAGCCTTAGGCAGTATCAGTTGTATGATCTTGCACAAGTCACAAAAAAACAAACAAAAAAAACTGTCTGCCTCAGTTTCCCAATTTGTAAAACACAGGTAAAATAGTAATTGAAATATTGTTTTGGGACTTTTTGGTAATCTTTTATTTTTTCCCACTTAACAGTAAAAAGCAATTTTGGGCATTCATTTTCCAACATTTTGCAATCCATATTCTCTTCCTTCTTGAGATAGCAAGCAATTTGCTATTGGTTATACATGTGCTATCATACAGATCATATGTCCATATTCTTAATGTTGTAGAGGAAACATAAAAAAATGAAGAAAATAAAGTGAAAAATGGTCTGCTTTATTCTCATTGAACAGGATATTTATAAAAGACCTTGCACAGTGCCTGGAACATAGTAAGCACTTAATAAATCCTTCTTCCCTTCCCTGATAAATGAATGTCTTTAGCACACTTGTACTTTTCTTTCTGATGTCCTCTTCCTCACCTTAGGGCACTCACTGTCCCCATGCTCATTTCTGGCTGCCCAGAGGATCCTGCTATTCCAGGTCACACTCTAAGTACCAGGTTTTTTTTAATTGCTGTTTCCTTTTTCCCCTCCTTGCTTATCCATAAAATTTTGCCTGCCCCTTATTGCCTCCTCTTGAGCCTTTGATGCCCAATGACACAATAGTGAATGTCACCCCCACTATTTAATATATTTCCATTTTAACTAGGCTTTACGCCGAGTGGCCATCTAATTCATGTTTGATTGAGTCTCTTGTTTATCGACTATCCTAAAGAAGTCCTACAATGAGTAGAAACAGTTCTACTAGGAGATCTTGAAGCTTCATTTGGTAGCTCTCAAAAGTAACCATAACAAGAGAGGCAAAGGGAGTTTAGCATCGAGACCGGGAAAGCACCGACCATTGCTAATAGTCCTAATGAAGGCAGAAGTCTGTATTCCACTTTACAGCTATCTATATACAGTATATAAATACAAGGCATGGTCAAGGGTCTCTGGGCTAGAGTTAGAAAAGTAGCTCTTTTACTACGGCTGCATAGCTGGGCATGTTGTAAGGAGGAAGAATGAAGCAATAGAGACATATGGCAAGCCATGAAGGTCTAGGAAAGGCCAATTTGTGCTATGTGGCTTTATGCCCACAACTGTGTTCCCCAGTGTTGTATTTGTCCCTAAAAGTCCAATACACTGTTGGGCCCTTGCCTTAAGCTGCCTGAGGACTCTGATGCACTCAAAGCATTAGATAATAGGGATTCAGGGTCACAGTGACTCTGGGTACATCCTTATCAACTTCCTGAACCTTTCCTATTTTCTCAGGAATACCAAACGGTCATGAAACCTCTAAATCTTAGCTGATCATTGCTGCCACATTCTTTTCTCCAAAACAGCCCCCTTCCTCCAGGCTTGGTTAATATCCTTATTTTTTATTATATATTTATATATGATATGATATTGTTATATAATATCCTTATTAGTTGGGAATATTAGATATTTCTTTTGCTATATCCTTCAAAGATTTCACTACCAATATCATCCTTTTCCCATTCCACACCCAGGGCTCTCAAAACATGGGAGAAATGAAGAGTAAGTCTTCTTCACAAAGAGAATAAACTTTGCCTTAAAACCACAAGGCAGAGTGAAGAGACAATTCATAAACTGGTACATAAGTACATTTGGGGCAGGAAAACTACATTTGTGGAATCTGAGCTGGAATAGATCAGAGGTGGTCTAAAAGTCAGAAACATTTCAGTATAAATTCCATCTCAGAAACATGTTGCTTTTGTGACTTGAGGTTATTACTTTGGTATACCTCTCCATAGTCTAAGCAAGTCTCTTGGGCTCAAAATTATAGAGAAGTCGCTTTGTTATTCAGTCATTTTTAGTCCTGTCCAACTCTTTGTGACCTTATTAGGATTTTCTTGGCAAAGATATTGTGTTTTGCCATTTTCTTCTCCAACTCATTTTATAGATGAGGAAACTGAGGCAAGCAGAGTTAAGTGACCTACCTTAAGTGACTTACCTAGGGTCACATAAGTATCTGAGACCAACATGAACTTGGGAAGATGTGTCTTTCTGCCTCCAAGCTCAGCACTCTACCCACTTTACCACTTAGCTGCCCACATTCATTGAAAGGGTTTCCTGCACCTAGGAGTTCCCTCTTCCAATTAAATCACAGATGCAGTCTAGTCTCAGTCCCCCATATTGCAGCACATGGATGATTTTGCCCATCCCCAACATGGACTTGGCCTTTTATAAGTACATTAGATTTAAGACAAAGGAATAAGCATAAGAGTAAATGGAGAGAGTAGGTTGACTTTAGTCATTGCAGACTGCCAGTGATTTTTTTCAGGAGTCATGCTGCCTGTTCTATGCCCTCTTTAAAATAGTACATAGGAAACTATTTTAGGAGTCACATCATCACGGCACAATTGCCAGAAGTTAGTACATGTCTGCTTGAGTGTTAATCTTGGAGAAATAGAGTGAATTTTGTTTTTTAAAAAAAAAAGAGCATCTGATTTTGAGTCAGAAAACCTGGCTTTGAGTGTCAACTCTGCCATTTTCTTCTTATGTGACCCTGGGTAAGTCCCTTCACTACATGACCTCAGTTTCCTTACCTGTAAAATGATAAGAAGATACTCGTGTCTCTTGGTTCATAGGCAGCAAATGAAATAGCAATAAAGCACAAAGCAAATAGAAGATACAGTTATAATTTCAGGGGAAAGAAGATGCAGAGCAGGGGTCGGCAACCTTTTTGGCCGTGAGAGCCATAAACGCCACATTTTTTAAAATATAATTTCGTGAGAGCCGTACAGTGCTCACAGTGTGCGTTCCTGTAACAGTGCCTGAAAAAAATTGACTTTATGGCTCCTGCAGAAAGAGCCATATCTGGCCCTCAAAAGAGCCAGATATGGCTCGAGAGCCATACGTTGCCGACCCCTGTGTTTTCTTTTTAGCTCATGCCCAACCTACAACTAAGAAGCATACATTTCCTGATACCCAGATAATTATCCTCAGAAAGTCAAACTAGTCCTATCAGAATGCAGATCTTTGATCAATTCATTTCTATCCTAGGTAAAGAATTTTAAGGGAATTTCACCCACAGCATGAGCTTGTAGAAAGAGTCCTGGATTTGGAGTCAGGGCCATGCATTCAAATCCCTGTACTACTATTTATCTGTAAAGGGAAGGGATTCAATCTATAAAATCCCTTTCAGTTTGAAAATCCTATTAGCCCATGATAAACTAGTAACCTATGAAGTATAGTGAAATAAATGAAAATCATATGAGCTTACATAGAGAAAATAGTAAAAATCCTATGAGCTAATGCGGCATTGTGAAATTAGAATAGAATTTGAAATCAAGAATATGTAGGTTCAAATATAGGCTCTGCTACTACCTGAGATAAGTCAGAGATTTAGTTTCCTCATCTTATGAAATGCTGGTAATAATATAATATTTTTTATTTCTATTGGGCAGCTAAGTGGCACAGTGGATAAAGTCCTGGGTTTGAAGTAAGGAAAACCAGAGTTCAAATCCAGGCTCAGAAACTTTCTAGCTATGTGACCTTGGGCAATTCACTTAACTTCCATTTACCACTGAAGAAGGAAATGGCAAACCACTCTGGTATCTTTGAGAAGAAAACCACCCCACCAACAAAAATTCACAGGGTCACGAAGACTGAAATGACTGAACAACAGCAATAGTATTTCTATAGCATCTTAAGGTTTGCAAAGCACTCTATAAATCACTTAATCTCTTTGTTTCTCAGTTTTATCACCTATAAAATAGGCAGATGGGCTAGATGACCTGGGAGATTCCTTTCAAATATGAATGTGGGATTTTAATTAACATAAAACTTTAATCTTAGTTAAAACTATAAATCAATGCAAATGATTTTACTAGTAGATATCAAAAAGAAGAAGAAATCTAATCTAGTTCTCTTTTTGCCCACATTGTAGTTTGAGGTGAGTTTGAAACTTATTGGTAGTTAAATGTTTTATGTAAAGGGGAGGAGAAGGGGAACATTTATCATACAACATCTATTGTACAGGGAAGTCCTGTGAATCAGATAAATGAATTTCTTTTAAATAGAAAGTTCAATGTGATAGCACACCAATTCCAGATTTTTATGTCTGTCCCAGAGCCAGGGTGTCAAAAGAATTTATCAATGATGGCTATATGCAAAGCACTGAATTAACTTTCATTTGCTTGGAAAAATATTTCAATTTAGGAAATTTTTGTAATGGACAAAACAGAGTATTTACTGCAGTATTTTGACATCTATTGGTAGCTGTGCCATATCAGGAAGTATAGAAGAAGTTCCCATTACACTGGGTAGACTTTTTGAGGAAGAATGGCAGGAGTATATAAATAAGAATTGCATGGGATGAGAAGCCATGGGTAGATTGTGATTGATCCATCAAAGTATCAGATTCCTTTAGAGGCAGGCAGGTAATTCTATCAATAGACTGGCATTGTACCTGGAGTCAAAAAGATGAATTCAGATAGCCTCAGATATTTACTAGCTGTATGACCCTAAGCAGATGCTCTTATGAAGAAGAAGGAGGAGGAGGAGGAGGAGGAGGAGGAGGAGGAGAAGGAGGAGGAAGAAGAGGAGAGAAGAAGAGAAAGAAAACAGGAAGAAAGAAGAATAACATATATCTTCCAGGATTGTTGTGATGATAAAATTAAATAATACTTATAAAGGTGTTACACTACATAAAGGGCTTTTAAATCATTGTGCAAATGCTATTTATTTCTCAACTTACCCTTATGCTTTATCTGGCACAATCCTTGGGCATCTGTAAAAATTCCATTAAGTACTATGAAAATCAGTAGAAGTTACCAGCTAATATGACTGAAACAGGCTACCAAGGAACAATCAACTCACTGGCATTCTAAAATCAGAATTCTTAGCAGAGTTAAATCGGTTGCTATCATTCTTTCCGTGTTTCAATGACTGTACAGAGACCACCATCTTCTTAAGAGGAACCTTTCAATACTGAGGAAGGAAGAAACCTGCAGTTGTTATATTAACTTATAACTAACTGAGAGTTAGTTACTACTTTGCCATCTAAATGACTTTCCAACCTCTTCATTTATGTAAGCATTAAGTACTTCACCAGATCCAGACAAGCTTTTGACTGAAACGATATTCTTTCTGAAAGGGAAATTTAAAAGCGTGTGAAGTGATGCTTCAGGGCCTTAAAATGAGTTTATCCTCTGTTTTGCCTTATAATTTACTGAGTGCTTCTTACTTTTCCAGTTCTCTTAATTCCCAAGAAGTATTTTACTCTTTCTTTGGATTTTGCTTACTAAAAAGAAACATCGCTTTCCTGAGGTTGTTTCTCCCTGTACTACAAGGGTACGTAGGTTTTGTTAAAAATTTAAAAATGATGTTCTGCCAGGTGTTGAGGCCTTTTTAATCTCTGCTGTTTACAGAGACTAAATAGTTGTTAAAAATGTACAGCATCTTGAATTTCTTTCCACTTTCAAAAAATGGAAAGTTTAATCTTATATAGACCTTTTGCAAAACTTTATTACAGGCTGAACATGACTATAAAAGATCATGCAAGTTTTAGAATCATAACTGATGAAAAGAAGTTTGGCTACCGGTCAGAGACTAAAATATTAATGAACCCTTCATGGCTTTGTTATCAGGCCTATGGATGAAATTGTCAGAACATTAAAGTCCCTTAAAAAGGAAATTTATCTTTTAAAAAATTATCATGGGGGCAGCTGTGTGGCTCAGTGGATTGAGAGCCAGGTCTAGAGACAAGAGGTCCTGGGTTCAGATTTGGCCTGACATTTCCTAGCTGTGTGACCCTGGACAACTCACTTAATTCCCATTGCCTAGCCCTTATGGCTCTGCTGCCTTGGAATCAATATACAATATTGATTCTAAGACAGAAGGTAAGTTTCTTTTAAAAATAAAAATAAACTATCACTACATTCTATTTTAGTAGAGATTTGATGGAACTTTGAAGAGTCATTTTGTTCTTCTCTTTATGCGAAAAGAGGATTATGCCTAAACTCTCCTTAGATGGGTAAGTATCATCCTTATTTTAAAAGGCCTCTAGAAAAATAGAATCTTAGAAATGGCTGGATCCTTAAGGCTCTGATCTGACTCCCCTCTTTGGCATCCTTGACATTGGTCTTATTTCTATTCTTTAAAGTCATAAATTGTAAAATTAACTCCTTGCCCATATGACAATCCTCCAAAATACTGATAGATAGCTATTTTATTTACCTCTAGTCTTTTCTTCAGGATAAAAATCTTCAGTTCTATCAGCTGTTTCCCCTATGAGATGGCATCATGGTCTCTCATCATTGCGGCCACTTTCCTCTGGATCTTCTCTAGTCTGCTGATGATCCCCCCCAAATGGGAAGCACAGGTTTGAACAGGATACTACAAGAAAATTCTCACACACAGAGAGACTACAAACTGTTTTCTCTCCCACATCTGGGCAATGTTTCTAGCTTTGCAAGTTAAAATCACATTAGCTTTTTGTTTGCTTGTTTGTTTGTTTTTGTGGGAACCACCTTGCTCTCCTGACCCATGCTGAGCTTTCAGTCATCTGGGATCCCATTAGCTTTCCTATGTGAATTGTAGTTTAACTTTATATCCCAGTCCTGACCCCAATCCTTATGCAGTCAATATTTTGGAACTAAAATGCAGGATTTCATTTTTTCTCTTTTTAGGAGATGAGGACAAGTTATAGCCTTCATTTATGTGAGGATTTTCCATTGTGTAAAGTCCCTCCACCAGAACAGATAAGGCTCTTCTCTGAAACAGATAGACTTAGAGTTTTGTTTAGGGCAAACAGAAGCTAAATGACTTGCCTAGAGTTAAAAATCTAGTGAGTGACAGTAATAGAACTGAACTCCGGTCAACTAGGTAGCTAGGTGGTCCAAAGGATAAAGGGCTGATTCCAGAGTCAGAAAGACTCATCTTCCTGATTTCAAATCCGGCCTCAGACACTTACTAGATATGTGGCCCTGGGCAAATTTCTGTTTGTCTCAGTTTCATTATTTGTAAAATGAGCTAGAGAAGAAAATGGCAAACCACTCCATTATTTCTGCCAAGAAAACCCCAAATGGAGTCACAAAGAGTTAGACACAACTGAATATGAATCAACAACAAAAATGTATTTTTATTTATTTCGTTAAATATTTCCCAATTAAATTTTAATTTGGGTCAGGTGCACTCAGGAGGTCATGGGCCTGTGGGTTATGTCTTTGACACATTTGTATTATATCACATTGACTCTCATTTAACATTCACCTTTATCTAATTTTGTTTTCTTAAATATGACTCATTCTTTCACCTATAAATATATGTTTGGCTTTTAAGACCCAAAAATTTACTGAGTCTAGAAACTAGTAAGAAAGTGTTCTTTTATAACTAGTAGATTTTCTTTTTTCTTCCTTCCTTCCTTCCTTCCTTTCTCTTTTTCTTTCTTTTTCTTTCTTCCTCTCTCTCTCTTTCTTTCTTTCTGTATATCACCATTATTGTTATTCATCATTATAAAAATAGGTGCTTTACAAAAAAATGAAGAACTAATTTAGTACTTTTTTACTTTTCTGGCTTAGCTAAAGGAATTTTTATTATTGTATATATCTTTTCATGCATATTATTTTAAATATATTCATTTTTAAGATATATTATATATTATAAATATATTTTATTATTTTTGGCTAGAACAGGACAGCAAATATTCAAGCAGGTATCTCAACCATGTTCTCCCTCAGAGTGGGAAATGACTCAATAATTCTTAGTCTTATAATTGTTTGACAAGACAAACAATAAATTGAGAGGGCAATAGATTTGAAAAAAAGGAGATAATAGAATTTATAGAGGGAATGACAGAGTAAGGATTTTTAATGAAGATACCAATAGCACAGCACAACAACTGAGCTGTAATTAGAACATTCAAGGAACAAGTGCTAAAAGCTGAGCAAATGTTTTCCATTGTCTAGCCCTGTGACATTCTTTTCCATGGAAATGAATTTTCCTTTACTTTCCTCAGGTTAGCAATAATTAGTCTACCCATAGGTCTTTGCAGTAATGGTAAACTCTCTAGAATTTATGTTCCTTATTAAACACTTACTATGTGCCAGGCATTCTGCTAAGCTTTAGAAACACAACAAAATAAGGAAGATATAAAGTTCTGATTCCTTGGAAGAAAACTACAGAGACTTTATAACCCAGAGTGCCCAAAAACTTCTTTATTATCTACCTCATATCATTGTAACTCAGTTTTTTTTCTTCTCATCTCATCTCTTTTTAGACAGTGTACTAGTGATACCCTCTCATAACTCTTAATGGAGTTAGAAACTGTTTTAACCTTCCTTTCTCCAGCTCAAATAATCACAGTTTCTCATAACCTTATTTTCTGACCTCTGCTGCTTATTTACCTGTCAGCATCATCTGTTTTCTGTCTCTCCCACAAGAAAAATGTAATTCAAGTAATCATTCATATAACTTTCCTCAGTATTATGCAAAAATGAAACTTTTCAATGTGTGAGGGACCATTTATATGAGAAATTACCTTATTTAAATTTTCTCCCCAAAAGAATATTATTTGAACATGCATTAACATTTATTGGGTCCAAAGATAACAAATGTTTAAAAACAAGGAGTGTGTGTATGTGTGTGTGTGGGGTTATTATTTTGATCCAAGTGATCAATTTTAAAGTTACTTTCTTCTGGAGGTCTTTCTTGATTCCCTCAGCTGATAGTGCCCTCTCCTCCAAGTTTACTTTCCATTTGCTTTGGAGTCAACTTGTATGTTCTGTCATATACACTATCTCCCCCTTTAGCATATAAACTCCTAAGACTAATTAGACAAAAAGGATAATGATGAATGTTGGAGGGGATGTGGGAAAATTGGGACACTAATACACTGTTGGGGGAGTTGTGAATTAATATAACCATTCTGGAGAGCAATTTGGAACCACACACAGTCAAAAAACTATGCATACCCTTTGACCCAGTAATATCACTACTACATCTATATCCCAAAGAGATCAAAGATAGGGGGAAAGGACACATTCATGCAATAATATTTATAGCAGCTCTTTTTGTGATGGCAAAGAACTGTGAACTGAGGAGATGTTCATCAATTGAGGAATCACTGAACAAGTTATAGTGTATGATTGTAATAGAATACTATTGCAGCATAAACAACGATGAACAGTATGATCATGGGAAAACCTAGAAAGACATATGAAATAATGCAAAGTGAAGAGATCAGAACCAGGAGGACAGTGTACCCAAAAACAGCAATAATGCATGATGATTGATAGGAATGAATGACAACTATTATCAGCAATGCAAGGATCTAAGGCAACTCTAGGGCACTCTTGACAAAAAAGATTATCTGTCATTATAGAAGGAACTGATGGAGTCTGAATGCAGATGGAAAAATGTCATTCTTCACTTTATTTCCTCCCACAAAATTTTCTCCAGTGTTAACCATATATCTCTTTTTCCAACATAATGAATGTAGAAATATATATTATATGATGACACATGAAAAACCTGCATCATATGACTAGCTGCTTGGGGCTGGGAGAGAGATGAGAGATAGGGAGAGAGCATGGATCACAAAATGTAAAAAAAAAATTTATTGAAAATTTTTTCAACATGTAATCTGGGAAAAATTAATAAAAATAATTTAAAAAAATTAAAGTTATATAAGGGCAAAGTTTGTTATTGCTTTTTTTAAAAAAATCATCAGTGTTTAACACATAGTAATAACTTAATAAATGCTTGTTAATTAATTGATAGAAGGCAATGATGATTCAATGTGATTCAGTAGGAAGAAAATACAAACAAATAAAACCATGAATCTTTTAAAGTAAATTATAGATATGTATACACATGAATTTCTGTGGCAGGACAGAAGGACATAGATAGGTAGATATTTTTTTTTTATCCTGGGACTCCTTTTTCTAGGAGCATAGGGCCACAACCAGTAGGCAATGGGACACACAGTCGCTCAGGATCACCCAGCTGGGAAGTGTCTGAGCCCGGACTTGAACCTAGGACCTTTCGTCTCTAGGCCTGGCTCTCAATCCACTGAGCTAGCCCAGCTGCCCCTACTTTAGGTTGCAGTTTCTTTAGCAGATGTAGTTTTTACAGGGTGGGGTTGCTAGCCCCACGCCCAACCCTCCTCTTTTTTTTTTTCATCCGGGCTAGGGACCATCCTTGGCCCAGGAGTGGTAAGGGTGGGCAGTAGGGGTCAAGTGACTTGCCCAAGGTCACACAGCTGGAAGTGTCCGAGGCCGGACTTGAACCTAGGACTTCTAGTCTCTAGGCCTGGCTCTCAATCCACTGAGCCACTCAGCTGCCCCGATAGGTAGATATAGGGATTGTATTAATATCGTTAGATACAGAGATATATGTGCATATTTATACATATAGGCAAATATTGGTAATAGATTTGGGCTTCAAAGAGACCTTAGAGGCCATCTGTTCCATTTTATTGGCAAAGAAACCAGGGCTCAAGGAGATTTAGCAAAGTGTTCAAAGTCACACAAAATAAGTTCAAAGGTGACTTTGGAAACCAAGACCTTTGCCTTCAAATTTAGTGTTCTCTCCAGCATGCTACACTTATGTAATGGAACATGATCAAAATGGTGAGGGTCCTAATACTATGCCAAGTAAGAATTAGGTTTTCACAGTGATATTGTAATATTTGACTTGAAGAACAGAAGAACAGCTAGAATTGATGGGGAGAGGTGAAAAGGGAAAAGATGTTGACTCTATCATAAAAATATTCTAATAATGTATGCTGTCAAATAAGAAAATGGATTTCCTTGTGGGCTAGTAAGTTTACCATAATATAGAGGATTCAAAAAGAACTGAAATAATCTCATTTTGAGCATCATACACTTTAGAATCATAGATTTAGTGTTGGAAAGGACTTTAGGAGTCAAATGGTCAATGCCTTCATATTTTGGAAAAGAGAACTTGAGCTCAGATTACTTATAGAAGGGATCCATGCTTCAATGTGAGGTTGGATTAGGCGACTTCTAAGGTTCTTACAAATTTGATTTATGATTTTATGATATTACTAATTATAAAACTAAATATAAAAATTCTAGATCTTCTGATATATTCAATTATTGAAGACTATTCATCTTTCTTAGTATGTACAATCAAAATCTTATTATACTTTCATTTTACAAAATGCTCTGCACATGGTGGACATTCCATAAAAGTTGCTTCCTAATCACTGAATGAATTCCCTCCCAAGTACACTTACTTGAGATGAATTTTGTGAAAAGTTTTCATGACTATTTTGTAAAAGGCTCATCACTAGGGCTCTGCATGTGTGTGTGTGTGTGTGTGTGTGTGTGTGTGTGTGTGTGTGTGTGTGTGAGAGAGAGAGAGAGAGAGAGAGAGAGAGAGAGGAAGAGAAGAAAGAGGAAGGGGAGGAGAAGGGGGAAATAAGAAGAAGAGAAGAAGAAGAAGGAGGAGGGAGAAGAATTGAAGGGGGAGGAGGAACAGGAAGAGGAAGAGAATTTTCATAAAAATATTTCAAAGAAATCAGCATATTGATAGAAAATTTTTGAGGAAAATGATTATTATAATTAACATTTATATAATATTTACATACATTATTGCAATTGAAATTCATTTAAATTCTACAACTTTGAAAGATAATAGAACAGATTGTTTTATTACCATCCTTTTAAAGGTAAGGTGAGGGAGTAGATTGAAAGCCAGGCCTAGAGCCCAGAGGTCCTAGGTCCAAGTCTGGCCTCAGACACTTCCCAGCTCTGTGATCCTGGGCAAGTCACTTAACCCCCATTGCCTAGCCCTTACCACTCTTCTGCCTTGGAGCCAGTACACAGTATTGATTCCAAGAGAGAAGGTAAGGGTTTTTAAAATAAAATAAATAAATAAAGGTAAGAAGATAACATCAGAGAGGCTTAGTATCTTTTCTGTGAGTATAGAGTTAATAAGTGTCACAGATGGGATTTGGATCCAGGTCATTACTACCTCAAGGACTCTCAGTCTTTCCATCACCTCGAATTGTTTTTCCTCAAATGTTAGGGGAAGTTCTTGCTTTTTCTTTTCAATCATTTTTATTTTAACAGATACTAAATCTGTCTCTAACAAAATTTGCCTTTTAAAAAGTCAAATAAACTTAAACATTTTTACTTCACTCATCATCTAGTAGTGCTACAATCCAAGTCCGGGTTCTACCTTCCTAGAGGAGGTATCATTTGGTTTTATGAATTTCAGTAGAGATGACTGCTTCTCTCTTGCTTCTCGAATTAAATCCTTTGTTTTGTTCAAGCAATCTGTATTTACTGTAAGTACTATACTGCCAGTAGGAAGCACTTCTTGATTTCAAGACTTGCCCTTGGAAAGAATGCTACTTTAGCAGAAATGAATTTTGGGGTGGAATTAGTTCCTCTTACAGACATATGTAAGAGCTTTCACAAGTGTATTTATTAATATTTGATGCACTTAAAAAAACAAGGAGGAGAAAAAAGCATCTGTGGTGAGATGAACATATGTAGCAAGTTTTTTTTTTCTTTCTTTCTTTTTTTTTTCCACTGCTGATTTGAGACTGTTGATCTGTCAATATACCATACTGGGGTAATCACTCACAGTGTAAGTGTTAAATCTGAGCGATCTGCTCAAAGGAAAAGTACAGTAAGAGAGTATAAGTTAGTAGCCAAGAATAGAGATTTTATTCAAATGTATGGAGAAAGATGTTACCCATGCAGTATATATTTCTCCAGTGCCAACACAGAAGAAAAGATCACATGGCACCAAAGAGTTTTAGTCAGCACTTCTGTCATTTTCATTGTGGGAATAATAGACAGGTGATCTTGAGACTACTCTCCAAAGCTATACTTTGGGTGTTCTGAGATCAGCCACCAGTTTTCTAAACTATAGTCAGTGTTTGGAAGAAGGGGGGGAAGGAAAAAAGATATAGGAGTTCATCAGAAATAGAACAAAATTCAAAATGTAGCAGCAAATGTTAACAAGCCATTTTGGGCCTCTTGGGGGAGTAGGAAAGAAATGAGCTTAGAGTTAATAACAAGGTTACATAATAGGGAGGCTGAAACTACAGAATTGGCAAAGACAGCCCCTCCGCATAGATCTGCATTCTCATGGCAAAGAGGCTGCTGAGCGTGTTTTTCTCATCCAAACCCAAACAAAACTTAAATATATTTATGTGCTTGCTTGTGTGTGTGTGTGTGTGTGTGTGTGTGAGTGTGTGAGTGTATGAGTTTATATTTGGGCACTAAATTTTATGAGCTTATATGTTACATCTTTGTGCTTGTGTGTGTGTGTGTGTGTGAGAGTGTGTGAGTGTATGGGTTTCTATTTGGGCACTAAATATTATGAGGTTATATGGTATATCTTTGTGCTTGTGTGTGTGAATGTGTGTATGTGAGTGTGTGAGTGTATGAATTTCTATTTGGGCACAAAATTTTATGAGGTTACATGGTACATCTTTGTGCTTGTGTGTGTGAGTGTGTGTGTGTGGGTTTGTATTTGGGCACTAAATATTATGAGGTTACATGGTATATCTTTGTGCTTGTGTGTGTGAATCTGTGTGTGTGAGTGTGTGAGTGTATGGGTTTCTATTTGGGCACAAAATTTTATGAGGTTACATGGTATATCTTTGTGCTTGTGTGTGTGTGTGTGTAATTATATGGGTTTCTATTTGGGCACTAAATTTTATGAGGTTATATGGTATATCTTTGTGCTTGTGTGTGTGTGTGTGAGTGTGTGTGTGTGTGTGTAATTACATGGGTTTCTATTTGGGCACTAAATTTTATGAGGTTATATGGTATATCTTTGTGCTTGTGTGTTAATGTGTCATATGTGTAATCATAGGTCTATATGTACATGCATGGACCATAGAGATGTGCCTGAATATTTGTATGGGTTATACATGTGTATATGTAATGTTATGTACATATACACATACATATACATATATATGCAAGAAATAATATTTTTGCACATTTGTGCAATATAGTGTAATACATTGTATATATATATGTTTTCTATATATATATATCTGAATAGTTAAAATTGTTTTGGTATAGAAGAGTTTATGACTCTCATACCAGGGCTGAGATGTTTCCTGACCTATTCCTCTAATGAATACATTTTAGCTGCTAATGTTTTCTAAATGATAGCTATGTGGTAAACATTTCCCTAACACCATTAAAAGGTAAGAGCAAAACCTAGGGCACAAAGAACATATTCTAGTGAGATTTATGGAAGAAGAGTTATTCAGAGTTCAATTATAATCAGCTAGATCTCAGGGAGACAGCAAGCAAGGGGAGGACAAAAGTTGCTAATGACTCCTTCAAGTACTTCCAAGGACCTGGAGTTTCCTATGCCCTTTAAATGCCCTTTAAATTCCCCACTCAGACCAATTTTGGAGATATAATCTATTAGGGATATTCTGCTTCCTCTAAATCTTTATAAGGCTAAGACATTTTTACAAGCCCAGCCTATGGCAATCTCAGTCACTTTATAGAGGTGGTTAATAAATTATAAAGTCTTAGAGTTGTCAATCTGCCTGAAAAATTATCTTTGAAGATATCCTTCTATCTCTTTACTCTCCCTCTTCTTTCCTTCTTTCTCAGGCTCTCTTGCTCTCTCCCTCTACCCTGATTGTCCCTACCTATTATATCTTTTTGGTCCAGAGTCATTATTTTATTAGTGTAAAAAAGACATGGTATGAAAACATCTTCCAATTGCAGACTGATGATTCTTCTGTAATTTATCTTCTCAGCGCTTTCTCTGGGAAACAAAGATAAAGTGACTTCCCAGGGATCATACAACTAGTATATCACAGAGACAGAACTTGAACCTTGGTCTTCCTAACTCCAAAGCCAGCACTCTATTATGCAACACTGCCTCTAGAAAAGTCATGTTTGTTGAATGAATATTTAATGAATACATCAGTCTGAAGGGAAGATTTTGTGACAGGTTTAGTGTTAAGGAGCCTTAGAGTGCTACAATTTCTTTTCCAACAATAGATCAATGCAGGACTCTAAGGAATAAGAAAATATAAAATTTATGAGTCAATGACTCATAGATGAGGGAAGAGGCAATGAGAAGATTGCAAAGCTGTCTAGGAATTAAGTTAGACTATAGCACTTTCAATATATAAGAAAGCAGTAATAAAACTGAAAGGTAAAAGAAATCTCACAATCCAAAAGTCTCAGAAAAATTATAAACTACAACAATTCCCTCTTTGACAATTACGATAAAATATTCCTAATTTTGACTGGTGGGGTACTTTGAAGGTGTGGAGGTAGGGAAGTGATCATTTGAGTTAGTGAAAATTCTTATTTATAGAATGTATTTTGAAATTACAATTTTATTATTTGAATTCAAAAGAAATTTGAATGAATATTGAAGGTTGATCGAGAACTAGTGTGAAAAGATCTAGATTCAAATTTGGCCTCTCATACTTATTAGTTATTACCCTAAGCAAGTTGCCTAACCTCTTAGTTCCTTAAACAATTCTATAAATTTATCTTCTTGAGATCCTGGCCTCGGACATTTAGTAGCTATATGATCTTGGGCAAGTGTTTAGCCCCCTCCTTTCCTCACTGAAGCCTGTCAATCTCTGGCTCTTGACTTAAAGCTCTATTTGGCCCTGACATATTTATCTGCTTCTCCAAACTATCTGTTATTATCATCATAACAGTTTTGGCGAGCCAGCCAGGAGTTGTACTATAGGACCTAGTGGAGAAGAGATAAGATGGCCAACATGTTCAATAGAGCAATCGTTACCTTGGGGTACTCTGCTGTTTTAATTTATGGGATTTGGCAAACCTGTGCTACATTTTGGTTTGTCACTGTTCCCCAATTTTTTAGGTCAATAATAGAATTTTATGACACTTATCTGTGGCTAACAATTACAGTTGGGGATAAAAGGACACAATGGCGTTTTGTGCAGAATCTAAGAGCAGTGAATAATTTTGTTAAGTAGGGACATGCAGTGGTACCTAGCCCAGCAAATATCATCGCCGAGATTCCAAGTAATGCGGCCTGGTTCACAGTCATGGACCTGTGCTGTGCATATTTTACTGTACCCCTGCATTAGTCCAGTCAGAAGATTTTTGCATTTTCCTGGGAGGGAAAACAACTCTGCTGGACGCGAATTCCTCAGGGATTCGCAGAAAGTGCGAATATCTTTTGCCAAATCCTGCAAAGAGATCTTGAAACCATAATATTCACTGAGAGCAAGCTAGTACATTATGTGGATGACCTTTTGCTAATGTCACCAAGTACTCAAATCTGTCAAAGGGACAGTAAATATCTGTTGCAAGAGCTATGCAAAAGGGGACACAAAATTTCCAAAAGTAAGATTCAGTGGGTGTTACCATGCGTAGAATATCTCGGCTTTGTGTTGGAAAAGGGTATAAGACAGATTTCCCAAAAGAGAGTTGAACATATACAAAAGCTGTGCATGCCTAAGACCAAGAAGCAGCTCTGTGCAATATTAGGTATCATGGGTTACTGTAGGCAGTGGATACCTGGTTATAGTCTGATCTCAAAACCTCTAACAGACTTGACTAGGAACACTGTCTCCAAACCTTTAAAACTGACATGGGAACACAAGCATGCTATAGAAAAACTGAAAACAGTGGTGTTGACCAGTCCTGCACTTGGAATCCCTGACCATGCAAAACCGTTTCACCTGTTTGTGCATGAGGACAAGGGAATAGCCAGTGCAGTGTTGATGCAAACTCTTGGGGATCAGTTCAGATCAACAGCCTATTATAGCTCCCAGTTAGATGTTATGGCTAGGGGGATGCCACCATGTATGAGAGCAATTGCAGCTGCAGCCCTAATGGTAAAAAAATCTTCAGAACTGGTTTTGGGATGCAGGATTATGCTGTACTCTCCTCATCAAATAGATATCATCTTGAAAAACAGCAACCTGCAAATGTTTACTTCCCAGCGCTTATCCCATTATCAAATTGTGTTGCTGGGCAATGAGAACCTAACTTTCCATCGTTGTAAGGAGATCAACCCAGCTACACTAATGCCAGACTTACCATTAGAAGGAGAACCCATCCATAGCTGTGCAGAATCCTTGGACATGGTTCAGAAAACGAGAGATGACCTGACCAATATTCCTTTGGTCTCTCCCGACCTCACTTTGTTTACCGATGGTTCTGCATTTGTGGTAGATGGAGAACGGTATACAGGCGCGACTGTAGTAACTCAAGATGAGACTTTATGGTATGCAGCTCTACCTAAGTCCATGAGTGCTCAAGGGGCTGAAATCCTGAGTCTCACCAGAGCTTTAGAAATTGGCCAGGGTCAAAGGTTGAACGTTTGGACCGATAGTAAATATGCATTTAATGTAGTACATTGTACAGGCCAAATCTGGAAATATCGGGGATACATAACAGCTGGTGGGAAGGAGAAAGCCTATGGGAGCCTTATAAACCAACTCCTGAAAGCTGTCCAGTTACCTAAGGAAGTGGCAGCAATGCATTGCAGGTCACATCAAAAGGGTACGGATGAAGTCTCATTAGGAAACAGGAGGGCAGATGTAACTGCAAAATTTAGTGCCCGTTTCGGCCCAGTCCATGTGCTGAACTTCACCTTGGTGGAAGAAGGAGATCTAAAACAGGCATACTCCCCGAGGGAAGTGAAGCACTGGGTAGAAAATCTAAGGGCCAAATTAGTGAGAGGTGTATGGTTTTCTAGTGAGGACAAACCCATTCTTCCAAGATCTTTATATAATACCCTATGTAATGCATTGCATGCCAAAGGCCATTATGGGACCCAATCCTTAGTAGATGGTATTCAAAGACACTGGACGGCTCCTGGTATATCCACTTGTGCAATTAGAACATGCCAAAAATGCAAGGTTTGCTTGCAATACAATCAGGGCGTGATCAGAATTAAGGAACTAGGAGGCAGACAATTGGCATATACCCTGTTTGAGTGCTTGCAGATTGATTATATATCAATGCCCAATTGTCAAGGTTACAAATATGCCCTAGTCATCATAGACAGGTTGACTCGATGGCCAGAAGTGTTCCCTGCAAAGAAAAACAACGCAGCCTTTGTGGTGAAGACACTTCTGAGAGAGATAGTTCCGAGATTCTCTGTACCAGCTAGAATAGATTCAGACCAGGGATCACACTTTTCCCAGAACATCTTGCATGAGATTTATAAGATCTTGGGGATAAAGAGGAGTTTACATTCAGTCTATCACCCCTCTTCCTCAGGGCAAATTGAAATCTGTAATAAGAGAATTAAAACTCTCATTGGGAAAGTGTGTTCTGAAAGCCATCTGAAATGGGTACAAGCACTCCCCATTGTTCTTTTTTATTTAAGAAGTCAACCCTGTAGTGACACAAGATTGTCACTGTATGAACTCCTGTATGGGCATGCTCCATGGCATAGTTCATCCCAGAAGTCAGCTCTCTTATCACACATTGGAGCTGAGTGTCAGCTGTATAGATACATAAAAGCTTTGAAGAAGAGACTGGATGAATTGCACAAATTGGGATTGTTAACCCAGAGAGTTCCTTTAGACTTTAGCTTACATCAGCTTAAACCGGGAAACATGGTCTATATAAGGAACTTTACAAGAAAATCTGTTCTAGACCCTAAATGGGTCGGGCCTTACCAGGTGCTATTAACTAGCCCAACTTGTGTGAAAGTTGAGAATAGAGACCCGTGATTCCACATCACGCATGTAAAGCCTGTTAAAGAACATCATGAAAAACCTCCTGACAGAGCAAAATGAAATGAATGCCCTGCCAGATCCACAGCAAACAGACGGTTATGATGAGAATGAATGAACTGCTTGGAATTCTAAAAGGGAAAAAGCAAGGAAAAAAAATGCAAAATTTTTTTTGCAACACAAAACAACACAAAGTTAACACAATTACATCACAACAACTAATGTTCCTGATTAAGAAGGTGACAAGTCAACCATCAGACAAGATGATAGATGGCAGACAAGTATGCATGCAGTACAGAGAAAGAAACGAACAACACAGAAGCTAGAAGCTGTAGAACTTCACAGCAGAGGCAGCACCAAGGAATGGACAATCACGAGAGTGCTGTAATCTTTATTAAGTACTGTGCAGGAAGAGGACTGGAAGGAAGAAATCCGTGGAGCAGCTATCATGTTATAAACACACATGGTACATATGAAACATCACACGGTAGTTGCATGCCACACTACATATGGCTACACAAGGGGAATTATGATTCTCCAGTGGGCCAGAAGATCCTTGCAGTAAGAGTAAGTATGTGCATACATCAGCACACTTTAGTTCATTGGACACAACACAAACTGATTGTTCACTTTTTGATATAGACCTCATGTAGATAAATGAGAGTCTCTTCTGTATATATGTATTATATGTACATATGTATTATATATAAGGGAAGGGTATCCTAGGATCTCTAACATATCAAAAGATCCATTGTTTTTTGATTTGGTAGACATCAAGGTAACTTCCATCTGTAAATAGGCATTGTGGATGGCCTAAATTATAATTACTAACCCATAGAATAGAATTACTAACATCTTAGGGAAAGATAGCTTTAGGGATCTTTGAAATAAAGAGTTAGTCAGGAAAAGTCACTATAGTCTATAAGAATATGTATAGTGTACATATATTTATGACTAACAATGAAATTAATATACTAACAATATAGAATTTAGGATTATTAATACCACTAACTTAGCTTAAGTAAGGTACTAACATGGAAAATTAGTTCTATGACATTTTGCATATAGAGTTTTACCATATTTCTTTTGTTATGAGTTAGGAGCAAGTTTTAGAAGACCTGTAGGTTGTTACATATTTGCTTTGGATGTGTTTCAAAGATGTTTGCATTGCATGCTATAGGGATAGGGTTTGCAACTTATAATTGTTGCAGTTCTGGAATTTCTTTTTGTGATAATTGGTTGCATGTATTATGATGCTTGTATGTTTATCCAAAACCTGTTTTTTTTCCTCTTGATTATACTTTCCTTTTTCCCTCCTTAGATAGGGGTAGATAGTATAGAGAAGCAATAGCATAGCAAGACTGGTAAGGGGTTAAGAATAAAACATTTAAGTTTAGTGTACACAGGATAATTAATGCTATGATATCATAAGCCTGCAGAATTTACAGTGGAAATTCCTACTAGAAGAGGGGGAATTTACTGTAGTGTGGAGATGTAAAGCATGGAATCCCTGCAAAGGTACAGGGATAGCCTCACCCAGAATTCCAGGGGACCCCCCTGGAGACCTTTGGGTGAGGGGCAGTTGAGAAGGGTTGGAGACAGTTAATTTGTGGGAGTGGATGTGAGCAGACACTCTGCTTGCTACTCCTGACTTGGGGTTTCTCCTGAGGTGGCCATTGTAGCATAAGCCAGTGGTTCCTACTCATAGGGTTAGCCTGTTTGATATTACTATTCTTCATTAATATAATTATATAATTACTTAGTGATTAGAGAGTAAGATATTTATCAATAGCAAGAGAGCCAGTTTCAGTTAAGTGCTTCATGCCCTCTTGTGAAGAGGGGGAAGGGTAGCATCTACTTAGCAGTTCAGGTTTTCCTCTCAATTACCCTTTTTAGTTTTCTTTGTTATTACTCAATATAACCTTTACCTTCAAATCTGTGCCTGATAATTATTTGGGAAGATACTCACAACTCAGTCTGTACATTTAGTTTGAATCCTGTTGGCTGCCAGTTTAAGAAGATCTCCTCTGTCCTCAACTGTTAGATAACTAATTTCTATATGCTCATCATACTGACCTGTGAGGAATATAAATTTAAGAAAAAGAACATCAATTGGGGTTTCAGCCATAACTGAAACTTACCAGAAGAATCTTATTCCTGTCTTCATTATCAACTGAAGCAGAAGCAGTTAGAGGGGGAGGGGTTTGAGAGCCAGGAGTGTTTAGCCCCCTCCTTTCCTCACTGAAGCCTGTCAAACTCTGGCTCTTGACTTAAAGCTCTATTTGGCTCTGACATATTTATCTGCTTCTCCAAACTATCTGTTATTATCATCATTACATACTTAACCCTTTTTGCCTCAGTTTTCTCAACTGCAAAATGAGCTGGAGAAGAAAATGCTAAACTACTTCAGCACCTTTGCCGAGAAAAACTCAACTAAGGTCACAAAGAGTTGGACGTGCGTGTCTAACTGACTAAACGACAAAATTCTCTCTAGTACCTCTATGGAAGTGGGTCAGACTAAACCCCAGACACTTCATAATAGGTAGGAAATATTTATCCTGCCCAGCTATGCTATTTAAAAAGATCATAAGTGTGAAAGGGATTGAGGAACAGAGGTGAAAAGGAGATGCAGTTGTACAGAATTAGGTGGGTAGAAAGAGGCTCCCACGTCCAAGGAAAAGAGAAGTAGAAATGGATCTGAAGTGTTCTCTTAGTGGAAATTACAAAAAGTAGGAACCAAGCCAGATCTTTTCATCTATCTTTTGGGAATAAGAAGAACACCCAGATTCAAGAGATAAATGCATAAGAAATATCAGTGGAAAGGGGGCGGGGAACATAAAAACCTAAAACAAATGATTGGGAAGAAAGAAAAAAAGTCAGAGAGAAGGATTGGACATAAGCCTAGATCCCACATAGGCAAGTCAACAGTTCAACTACTAGAACTAGAAAGAAAAATTAGTGAAAATTCCTAAAAGACTAAAACACAATAAATTGTTATTGCACTTAGCCAATAATTATCAATAGACATTTATTAAGGACCTACTTTATACCAGAGACTATACTTTAAAGGAAAATAAACCAAAGCTGCAAGGGAAAAAGGAAATAAGGTCATCAATTATTCATTTTTTCCTAGAGATCATGGAACAACAAACTCCAAAATGCTTCCAAAAAGGTAAGTTATCAAGATAAAAATAATATCAGTATCAGAAATCAGAGGTTTCAGTGAAAAACTAAATAAGAAAAACAACATCTAGACAAATTTGAAATACATAATAGAGAATTTCTTCATCATAACAGAGGAGCCAAAAAAGAAATTGACAGATTTTGTACTAAAAACTATAGAAGTAAAAGGAAAATTTGCAGAAGACTAAAAGATAAAAACTTTGAAAGAATACATGAATTCTATATAAGCCAAAGCAACTGACCTTGAAGACAAGAAGCACAAAAATAAGGATAATATATTTATCAGGATGGAAGTGAGGGAATAATAATTCTTAAAATTTATTTATTTATTTATTTGTTTGTTTATTTTAGAATATTTTTCTATGGTTACATGTTTCATGTTCTTTGCCTCCCCCCTCCTGGAGCCAATGAGCAATTCCACTTAGTTTTACATTCATCACTGTTCAAAACTTATTTCCATATTATTAATATTTGCAATGGAGTGGACATTTGAAATCAACATCCCCAATCACGTCCTCTTCAAAATATGTGATCAATCATATGTTTCTCTCCTGCATTTCTACTCCCACAGTTCTTTCTCTAAATGTGGATAGTGTTCTTTCTCATAAATCCCTCAGAATTGTCCTAGATCATTGCACTGCTGCTAGTAGAAAAATCCATTACATTCAATTGTACCACAGAGTATCAGTCTCTATGTACAATATTCTCCTGGTTCTGCTCATTTTGCTCTGCATCAGTTCCTGGAGTTCTTTCCAGTTCATATGGAATTCCTCCAATTTATTATTCCTTTTAGAAAAATAGAATTCTATCACCAACAGATACCACAATTTGTTCAGCCATTCTCCAATTGAGGGACACCCCCTCATTTTCCAGTTTTTTGCCACCACAGAGTACAGCTATAAATAATTTTCTACATTTATTTTTCTCTATTATCTCTTTGGGGTACAAACCCAGCAGTGGTATGGCTGTATCTAAGGGTAGGCAGTCTTTTAAAGCCCTTTGGGCATAGTTACAAATTGCCTTCCAGAATGATTGGAATAACTCACCACTCCACCAGAAATGCATTAGTGTCCCAATTTTGCCATATCCTCTCCAACATTTTTTACTTTCCTTTGCTATCATATTGGCCAATCTGCTAGGTGTGAAGTGGTACCTCAGAGTTGTTTTGATTTGCATTTCTCTGATTATAAGAGATTTAGAACACTTTTTCATGTACCTATTAATAGTTTTGATTTCTTTATCTGAAAACTGTCTATTCATGTTCTTTGCCTATTTATCAATTGGGAACGCCTTGATTTTTTTTACAATTGATTTAGCTCCTTATGAATTTGAGAAATTAGACCTTTGTCAGAGATTTTTGTTATAAAAATTTTCCCCCAATTTGTTGCTATCCTTCTAATTTTGGTTGCATTGGTTTTGTTTGTACAAACACTTTTAATTTAATGTAATGAAAAATATTAATTAATATTAATTTTACATTTTGTAATATTCTCTCTCTTAAGTTCTCTTCTTTGAATTCCTTGTATGAATCCCACCTGATCATAGTGAATAATCCTCATGATCGCTTGCTGGAGTCTTTTTGCTAGTATTCTATTTAAGATTTTACATCTATATTCATTAAGGAGACTGGTCTATAGTTTTCTTTCTCTGTTTTTGGTCTGTGTGGCTTTGGAATCAGTACCATATTTGTATCATAAAAGGAATTTGATAACAAACTCCTTCTTTACTTATTTTATCAAATAGTTTATATAATATTGGGATTAGTTGTTTTTTAAATGTTTAAATGTTTGATAGAATTCACCTAATTTACTGATAGTTTCCTTCTTTATATTCATTTACTGATTCTGAATTTATCTTGGTACAGGGTGTGAGATGTTGATCTAAATCTAATCTCTCCCATATTGTTTTCCAATTTTCCCAGTTTTTGTCAAATAGTGGGTTCTTGTCCCAAAAGCTGGGGTTTTTGAGTTTATCATATACTACCTTGCTGAGGACATTTACCCCAAGTCTATTGCATTGATCCTTCCTTCTTTCTCTTAGCCTGTACAATGTATTTTTTGATGACCACTGCTTTATAGTATAGTTTAAGATCTGGTACTGTTAGGTCCCCATCCTTCACTTTTTTTCATTAGTTCCTTTGATATTCTGGACCTTTTGTTCTTCCAAATGAAGTTTGTTATAATTTTTTTTCTAATTCAGTAAAAAAGTTTCTTGGTAGTTTGATAGGTATGGCACTGAATAAGTAAAATAATTTGGGTAAGCTTGTCATTTTTATTATCCTACTGATGAGAAATTAATGTTTTTCCAATTATTTAGATCTAGTTTTTATTGTGTGGAAAGTGTTTTGTAGTTGAGTTCATGTAATTCCTGTCTTGTCTTTGGCAAATAGATTCCTAAATATTTTATATTGTCTAGGGTGATTTTGTATGGAATTTCTCTTTCTAATTCTTGCTACTGAGTTTTGTTGGAAGCATATAGAAATACTGATGATTTTATATGGGTTTATTTTGCATCCTGTAACTTTGCTAAAGTTGTTGATTATTTCCACTAGCTTTTTTAGTTTATTTTCTAGGATTCTTTAAGTAGACTATCATATCATCTGCAAAGAGTGAGAGTTTAGTCTCCTCGTTGCCTAATTTAATCCCTTCAATTCCTTTTTCTTCTCTAATTGCTACTGCTAGGGTTTCTAGTACAATGTTACATAATGGAGTGGATAATGGGCATCCTTGTTTCACTCCTGATAATATTGGGAAGGCTTCTAACTTATCTGCATTGCAGATGATGCTTACTGATGGTTTTAAATATATACTTGTGGGAAGCCAATAAGAGAAGAGATAAAAATCTGAGACTCCTCTTTTGACTCCTTTTCTGACCCACACCTTTCCCTATTGAAAAGCTTTAAGCTCTTAGCAAACCAATAGTCAAGAGGTTAACATTCCTCCCCTTTGGTCAGAAATGCAGCCACTTGGCAACCCAAGGCCAAAACCTTAGTTTAGCAGGGGCATTTTTTCCCAGAGAAAAGTATTCTCAGATTTAGTTTGCTGATAATCACGCAACTGAAGGCACAGCCTGGTTCTTATCTTTACCTTGAAGCTATTGTCTATGTTAAAAATGCAGCTCTGTGCTGCTGTGAGAAACTTTCCTTGCACTTTTGGGTGAAAGGGAGTTTGAATTTTCATATATAATAAGCTTGTGACTCAAAAGCACTTCAGAGAAGCAGCTATGAGTTAACAGTCAAGATTATCTCCTGTGTGCCATTACTTCTTATCAACTAAGCTGTCCTTATCAGATTATATGGAGATGATAGATAGATCTCGACATATACTGTTTATTATTTTTAGGGAAGACCCATCTATTCCTATACTTTCTAGTGTTTTCAGTAGGAATGGGTGTTGTATTTTGTCAAAGAGTTTTTCTGCATCTATTGAGATAATTATGTGATTTCTGTTGGTTTTGTTGTTTATATGGTCAATTATATAGATGGTTTTCCTGATATTAAACCATCTTTGAATTCCTTGTATGAATCCCACCTGATCATAGTGAATAATCCTCATGATCGCTTGCTGGAGTCTTTTTGCTAGTATTCTATTTAAGATTTTACATCTATATTCATTAAGGAGACTGGTCTATAGTTTTCTTTCTCTGTTTTTGGTCTGTGTGGCTTTGGAATCAGTACCATATTTGTATCATAAAAGGAATTTGATAACAAACTCCTTCTTTACTTATTTTATCAAATAGTTTATATAATATTGGGATTAGTTGTTTTTTAAATGTTTGATAGAATTCACTTGTGAATTCATCTGGTCTTGGAAGTATATGGTCAGTTTTGATGGGTAGATGATCCTTGGTTGTAGACCAATTCTCTTACCTTCCTGAATATCATATTTCAAGCCTTGGGGTCTTTTAGTGTGGTGGCTGCCAGATCCTGTATAATCTCTACTGGGGTTCCTTGGTATCTGAGTTGTCTCTTTCTGGCTGCTTGGCTTAGACACTCTTGAAAGTGACTATCACATTCTTGTGGGTTGTCTTTTGAGGATTTAATGTAGGGGGTGATCTATGGAACCTTTTAATGTCTATTTTTCCCTCTTGTTCAAGAATATCAAGGCAGTTTTCTTGGATAATTTCTCATAATATTATGTCAAGGTGTTTATATTTTTCCAGGCTTTCAGATAGACCAATAATTCTCAAATTGTCTCTCCTGGATCTCTTTTCTAGGTCAGTTATCTTTTCAAATAGAAATTTCATGTTTTCCTTCTATTTTGTCATTTTTTTTACTTTATTAATTCTTGCTATCTTGTGAGATTATTAGCTTCTACTTGCCCATATCTGGTCTTTAAAGACTTATTTTCAGCTATGAACTTTTGATTTTCCTTTTCAATTTGGTCTATCCTGTTTCTTTATGGCTTCTAGCAGGTCGGTTCTGGTCTCCAATTTGCTTTTTACTTCATTTGATTTCTGTGACTCTTTTTTCCATGTGGGCAAATTTTGTCTTTTAAGCTGTTATTTTCTTTTTAATTAATTTAGATACCAACCAGAGTCACACAGACAGATGGCTCAGCTGTACAGGATCACACAGGAAGTTCAATATATGGTTCAATCAGTTAACAGGGAAGCAGGTAGGATGGAGAAGTCCAGATATACCACAGCTAGCAAAGGAAGGTATCCAGTCTACTCCAGATAAAGAGAGAATGATTTCTCCAGCATAAGTTAAGTGACTCTTCCCAGTAGAATTCTAACTCTGCTTTCCCATGCATTTACCCTCTGCACACAAACATAACTTTACTTATAACTCCTCCATCTAGTTCAAGCTTTTGTTGGTTCAATCCAAAAGTGGACAAAGGAGAGTTAGTCACAATCTAGTGAGGTAGTAAGTAGGGGTACTTAAGTTATTGTTTAACCAAGTGTTAACTCAAAATAGACAAAGGGAATAAAGAATTCTCTTTTACAAGTGCAAACTCAGAGAAGAGAACAAAGAATTCCCTTTCATAATCTATACAGATTGTTGACCTAGTATCCAATCTTGAAACTCCAAGGCAATTAGTGATAACATTTCAAGGTCAAATATTGAATTTTTCTAGCCTTCAGGTAAAAGAAAAAATCATTTCCTACATTATCAAACAGAGAAGTAGGAATTTCAAAAAGCAAAAGACAAGAAGCACCCTAGAATAACATTCCAAAAAAGTGAGCTTAATCATCAGTGAAAGTATGTGTTGAGTCATTCCTAAAAGATAAAGTGGAGGTGATCAGAATATTAAGTTTATAAACACTCCAAACAAGAAAAACTAAGAAAGCTAAATATAATTTTCAAGAAGATATTGAATAATGAAATCAATTCCCTAGGTCATGGATGAAAATTATTAAACTATGTTAACTGGTTTTTCCTTTTCTTTTTAATGTCTCTCTTCAATAGGAGAACAATTCATTGGATTAAATAGGATACTAAAGGAATCTCTAGTTTAGAAGATTCTAGTCTCCCAGCAATGGATTTGCTTCTCATGTCTTATCAAGTGGGTGGTGTGGGAAAGGTAGGGGAGGAGAGGAGCAAAAATACATGATTGATGAAAGAATATAAGAACCTAGGTAAAACTAGCATCCTTCAGAGACAGTAGAAATCTCCCATCAATGATCTCTAATCAAACCTTGACCTTGAGGCCCTAAAAGGATTTCTAAAAGGTGAAATGATGTCCAAACACAAGCTGCATTTTCTTGAGCTGACTGGGTGTTTGTGGGAGGCAGAAAAGTTAGAAGATAGTTGTGAGGGTGGAGAATGGGATGGAATTCTCTCTGCTAAAAATTTTGTACTGTTTTGGAGCTATTTTTTCCATTAAAAATCATCATTATCAAAGCTCAGGCTCCTTTTTTCATTTTGTTTTGCTTAGCACTCTCACCTCTCATAATCTTTCTCTTCCCTTTAACCTCCTCTGAGAATATTTTAAGTATATTCCACTTGAAAAATCAGGTTATTTTTTTCCTGCCAAATTTCTGAATTTGGTATTTCATTCATTGATTGTTGAATTCCAGGTTTTGTACTTGAATTTAGCTACTGCTCTTCATTGACTCTGGCACTATATTTGGATTATATAAACTTTCCCTCTTTTATATTTATTAACTCACTTATACTCTGTGGATTATACTGTGGCTGAGACAACTGTTAATCTCTCAATTGTCTCTTACACATGTTAATCTCTTCCCCTTCTCCACAGGGCAGTAGAAAGGAATGCTAACCAAGATACAAGTGCTTCACAGAGCCTGCTTCTACCACCTTCATGGCCACTGGAATAAATTGTTCTCATCCATCCATTTTGCAGCATGAAGCCTTCATACTACAGCTTCTTGGAGCCACAGGTGGATCCCGCAGCCCTAAAAAAAAGGTTTCTCTCTCTTGTCTCTTGCTCTGTCTCTCTGTTTCTGTCTGTCTGTCTGTCTGTCTGTCTCTCTCTCTCTGTGTCTCTGTCTGTCTGTCTGTCTCTCTCTTTCTCTCTCTCTCTCTCTCTCTCTCTCTCTCTCTCTCTCTCTCTCTCTGTCTCTCTGTCTCTCTCTCTCTGTCTCCTATCCTTTCAGTCATTTAGCCTTGAAAATAGTGAGTCAGTTTTGACTCATATTTCCCTCACCAACAAAATCTAATTAGTTGCTAAGTCTTGTTGATTCTACCTCTGCAATTTGCTCTTGTCCCTGAACCCTTCTGTTCATTTCCCCTGGAACCATTATAATTCACTTCCTCATCTCTTCTTACTTAGACCAAGTGAATCCCAAGTAATCTTCCTAATGCATTATTCTAATCCTGTCATTACTCTTCTAAAATTTTTTTTAAAAAACTTTAGTGGAACTGCATTGCCTAGAATCATGTATAAAATCATTCTCTCAGCTCTCAAGTCTCTCCATTATCTAGTTATCATCAACTTTTCCAATCTTATCTGATACTACCACTTTTATATATTTTATAATTCTGTCCAACTGTCCATCCTCTCTTCTCTTTCCTAACTCTCCTTTTTTCGTATCTTTGCTCATCTTGTTTCTCCAAAATTAAAATGAACATAAATTCTTCCAAGCTCTTCATCTTTGCAAAGAGATAGGAACTGCTATAATGAGTTATAGTCCTTATCTAATCCTGTGAGTTGTTCTACTGATAAAGACAGACTTTCTCTAGCTGTTCTATTTGCCTGGAATGCTCTCCCTCCTCATCTTTGGCTCCTGGCTTCCTTTAAGTCCCAACTAAAATTACATCTTCTGTAAGAAGCCTTTCTTATTTTCTCTTAATTTTAGTACCTTTCCTCTTTTAATTATTTCCTATTGTTGTGCATATAGTTTGTTTATGTATATGTATATGTATGCGCACATATATTTCTTTGTTTGTTGTCTCACCCATTAAATTAAGAGTTTCTTGAGGGTGGTGACTCTAGTTTGTCTTTTTTTTTTTTTTTGCATTCTCAGTGCTTAGCACAATACTTGGCTCACTGAAGGCTTGCTGAGCTCTTTTCAGAGCTTTTATCCACCTGACACTTAGCTCTCATCTACGACTCCAAGAAGCTGTAGCAACATATGCAGTGGCCACACCCCAATAAACCATCTCTGAAGATGAACTAAACCTGGTTAAGGATGACCTATGAGCCACAAACTCATCAGTGAGTTGGGGGAGTGGTTCATCCACCCCAAGAATGAGAACACCTCCCCTGGTGGAAAGGGCAAATGAGAATAATTTGTTCCAGAGCCAAGAAGGCAGCTAAAGCAGGTGCTATGTAGCACGTAAAGCTTGCTCAGATATTGAAGACATTAAGGTCAATCTCTGCATCCCAAGCCATCATCAGTCATCTTGACTTTTGTCCTCTCATGAGTCTTTGATGGCTATGGAAGAGGGAGTGAGGCTGATGGCTTTATGCAACTCTACCTCATTTAAATCCAATTCACTCACAAGTTCCTACATCACTCCATAATACCACTGGTCTTCTTCAAAAAGGCAGAATAAAAAACAACAACCATATGCCAGGCATTGTACCAAGAGCTAGAATCAGGAAGAACTAGGTTCAGATAATTACTCAGACATAGCATCATGACCCTGGGTCAATTAATTGGCATTTCTCAGCTTCAGTTTTCTCAACTACAAATTAGGGATAATTACAGTACCTATTTCATAGGGTTCTTATGACAAACCAGTGAGAGAGCAGGTTGAATGCTTACAGTGTCACACAAACATTATAGTCCCAAAACCAGTACTCCTCAGACATAAGCCTTTAGGACAGATTTCTAGGCCAGATCTCTACTCACCAGCACCCTCTTACTTGAGGTTCAATGTTGAGATAAAATGAGGCACATGCAAGTCACTGAATATTGAATGAAGGAGGTTTATTTTTCCCTAACACAACAAGAATTTGCAACAAGGATACATTGACATTGAGCTTTTCTGGTTGTGCCACCTTTCCCTCTTCACTACCTCCTCCACTTTGTCTTCATCTTGAAACACATTCAGTCAGTAAATCATCAGGGTATGGGCCCTCAATGGCTTCAAGCTTTCATCAAGTCTGAAAAGCCTAGACACTACTCAAAGCTAGGACTTTTATACTCCTAGGCCAGATCACTACATCAGGGAAAGTGGGGCCTTTGGGGACATGGGTGAAAAAAATTACATCGAGAAAACCAATGTTGGTCCTATGACACTATAGCATGTTTCCTATCAGTAAGATTACAATATTCAAATGATTAGCTTGAATTATTGATGTAGATATTTCCTCCAGTGCAGATTGTGATCCATCCATCTTCATGAATTTTGCTTAACTCAAGTCTGTGTCTTCCCATAAGTCCTCATTAGGTGGTCCTTGTACTCTACCTAAAGCCTTCCTCATTTCCTCAGCTGTTCTATTTTTTATATAATAATAGTTGATATTCAGATTGCTAACCATCTTGGGGAGGGGTGAGAGAGGGAAGAAATTAAGGGAGAGAGGATTTGAGGAAAGGAGATAATTTGGAGCTCAAAAAAATTTAAATGGATGTTAAAATCATTTTTATATTTAATTGGGGAAAAATAAAATATTTTAAATGCAAAAATGGCAGAAATACATAGATTAATTTAAGATTTGCAAGATCCTTTATATATTTGATCCTCATAACAATTATGTGAGGTAGATTCTAGAGGTCCACATTTAATAGATAGGAAAATTGAGGTTCAAAGAGATTAGGTGACTTACTCATGGTCATACATCTTAGTAAATATTGAAGAATAGATTTAAACCCAGATCTTTGTAACTCCAGGTCCAATATGCTGCCTTAAAGGTGCTGAAGTGAAGTACCTCTTCTATCTTCTGTGCTTTAAGGAGTCTAATGAAACTCCTGTCCTTTGAGTGGGTCAGTGAAAATCAGTGTTAATACTTAGCTATAAAACAGTTATACCATCTTTCAAATTTCAAGAAACATTGCCGGTCATTTGCTAGTGTAGATATTTTCCCACAGTAGTATGGGCTCCACTTTAGATCTTCATTCCATACAGTTCTGCCATACAACAAAACTGGCAAGCCCCCTTTCTCTTACACTAGCATTTCTCTGTCTTGGCAAACATCTAGCACTGGTGCAACCATAAGATGTTACCCCAGATAAATTCAACCCATTGGGCAATATTCCTTGGAACAGATGGCACTATTGTTGAAATTAATAACCTACCTTTTTCAGAAAAACTTGTTATAAAATTTTTTCTCAGTTTTCTGTTTCTCTTCCAATCTTGATTGCATTGGTTTCTTTGTGCAAAGCCTTTTTAATTTAATTAAGTCAAAGTTATCTATTTTACATCTTTAAATGTATTCTGTGTTTTGTTTGGACATAAATTCTTCCTTAGTCCAAAGATTTAACATGTAAACTATTCCATACTCTCCTAATTTATTTATAGTATTGCCCTTTCTGTCTAAATCTTGTATTCATTTTGACTTTACCTTGGATATGGCATGAGGTATTAGTCTGTGCCCCATTAGAGGATTTGGAGTTCGGGGACCCTTAGAATTACAAAAGGCCATTGTACCAACCAAATGGTATAATTCACTTGCGAGCACTACAATTAGAAAATTCTCACCAACGTACCAGAGATCAGGTAAATGTATTATGCCCAAATGCACACTTGTCAGCAACAGAGCCAGCATTTGCTGGTGAGGCAGGAGAGATCAAGATAAGACATTTAAGGCAGAAGGACAATTACAAGGTGCCAGTAGATTTAATTATACTGGCCAATTTTTATGGCTTTAGATGGCTAGGGCTCTTTGAGGAATGAGAGTCTGATCCATTTAAGCCTCTGGAGCTTAGGATAGACACATCTGAATTGTTGGATTTCCAATTTTCCTAGCATCAGCATGACTCCATTTCTTTCTAACTACTGACTAGTAAAGAGGCAGCTGGGGAGAGAATATTGTCTCTAGGCAATTTATGCCCTGTGTAAACACCTCTCTCTAGCCTATTGGCAAGCATTTGAGGCTCTACCCCATTTCTTTAACCCTTGAGGGCCCAGATGTAACTTTAATATAATAATAACTATAAAATAATAATGATACCTGGTATTTCTATTATAAAATGGTTGCAAAATATTGTACCGGTTATTTCATTTATCTCAACAATGACTCCGGGAGAAAGATACTAAAATTATTCCTATTTTGCACAGGAGGAAACTGAGCCTAAATTGGGGTTAAGTGATTTATCTGTGGTTGTTGTTCAGTCATTTCAGTCACTCTACTCTTCGTGACCCCACTTGGGATTTTCTTGGCAGAGAGAGAGGACTATCAATCTTTTCTATTATTATTCTGAAGCTCATTTTACAGATGAGGAAACCGAGTCAAGCAGCACAAAGTAACTTGCCAACAGTCACTCAGCTAGTAAGTGTCTGAGGTCAGATTTAGGCTCTGACTGACTTCAGGCCCATCACTCTATCCACTGCCACTGCCCATAGTCACAAATCTCATAAGGGTTTGAGGTAGGCTTTAAACTCAAGTTTTCCTGACTTCAATGCCAATAGATGTTTGTTTGTTTGTTTTTTCACCCATTACCTCACTCTTTTTCTGGACCATAATGTGTCTTCTAAGAGGTCATCAGATATCTGAGGAGGGACACCGAAAAATGGTTGTTTACTTGGGAAAACATTTGTGAGTTTTAAGGATCTCCAGGTCAGTATGAGCCAATCAGCCCCCAAAGCTAGGAAAATCTTAGTTTATATTTAGAAAAGTACAGTGTACAGGACTAGAGAAATGTTAGTCCTGCTTTCCTTTGCCTTTTACTCTTCTACATCTGTAATCTTATGTCCAATTCTGGGGCCACACTCTCCAAAAATACATTTACACTTTTATATTGTACCGAGGACTATATCCAGAATGGAGAAGGGTTATTAAAAGAACTGAAGAGTCATAAGGTGGATAAGAGAAGACTTGGAGAGGACATGACAGCTGTCTCCAATACTGAAGAACTTTTGTATAGAAAGGGATTAGACTTATTCTGCTTGTGCCCAGAACCCAACCAGAAAGATTGACAGAATGAAAAGAGTATTCTAGATGCAGAGAATCTGGGTTCAAGTCACTTTTCACATACTCTGTGGGTGACTTGAAGCATGTCATTCTGGATCAAAGATTTAAAATTGGAAGGAACACAAAAGGCTCCATTTTTTAGGTCAGAAAACAGAGTCAGGGAGAAGGTAAGCAACTTGCTGGGATTATATAACAATTAAGGGTCTGAACCAGGATTTTAACTCAGATTTTCCTGACATCAGGTCCTATGCCCCCTCCACTATACTCCCAATGGTCTCTCCCTGGGCCTCTGTTCTTGTTGGCAAAAACAAATTGTTGGACGAAAGAGTTCCTTTGTATCTCTAGACCTATGATTCTATGATCATATATATGATTTATAATTCTGATTTAAATTGTAAAGAAGTCAATTTAGACCTCATGTCAGGGGAAATATTCCTAACAATCAGAACCATTCAAAAATAGAGTTGGTTTGTTTTAGAAATAGTAGATAGTTCATTATTGGGCCTCTTTAAGCAAAGTCTGGATGACTACTTGCTAAGGGCATGGTAGAGGGGATTCTTGGCTAGCAATAGGTTAGATGAAATGACCTCTGGGGCACCATTATCTCTAACATTCTGAGTCACTATGAGGAACCTCTCAACACTCTTCAATAGGGACTATTCACTGGACGATACAGTGAAAAATGTGCTAGCCTTAGAGTTATGAAAGACCTTAGTTCTAATTATACTTCAGATTTTTACCAGCCATGTGACCCTAAACAAGTCATTTTCACGCTCCAGTCCTCGGTTTCCTTATTTGTAAAAATGAAGGGGTTAATACTTCCTAGCTGTATGACCTTGGGGAAGTCACTTAAACCCTACTCCTTAGCCCTTAGCCCTCTTTTCCTTGGATCAATCTATAGTATTGATTCTAAAATGGAAGATAAGGATTATTTTTTTAATGAAAGGGTTCAAATTTTGGCATCTGAATTCCCATCTGTTTCTATATTTGTAGTCTTATAATCCTACTTGGACATGTCATGAGATGTGACTTTCTCAGACAGACATGACACAAAAAAGGTCACTTTTGCATAGTCCATATGGTACTCCTCCCATTGAAGGTCTATGAGTAGTTTTATTTATGTTAAAAAGAAGCCCTCAAGATCCTGCTGGGAAAAGTGATTAACTATACCTCCCTTCAGGAGTATTCATTTGCTCCATGTGAATCTAGGAAGGAGGAAGGGATGAGGCTGTGCTTTCACAATTTGGTTCATCTGCTGAAGAGCAGATTTGAGACTTGAAGCACAGTAACCTTCTACTGACAGTACATGAAGGACAGCAAATAATTCTGAAGGAAGTGGGGCATGGAGAAAGAGAGTGTAAGTAGTGACAAGCCTGTGTGATATCGGGGATTAACAGGTGTACAACTCAGGCAAGAGCTAATCTCCACGTTGAGTCAACAAACCCCAGAGTGAGTAGAATAAAGTGAGCCTGAGCAAAATACAGTTCCAGAGTTAGAGAATCAACAAATCAAGCAGTAGCAATGCCCAAGTTAAAAGCACAAAATGCAGTAGTCAGCCAAATGTGGGATCAAAAACTAGGCAGGAAAAGAAATCCTGAAACCACATCCTGAAATGTTAGCTCAAAAGGCATGTAGGGTACACACGGGGTAGAGTGAAGAAGACATCATGGAGGACGGAATTCAAGGTTTCAAAGAAGGGTGATTTACTTTACAGAAAGGATCAACCAAAGTGTTGTTATTTTATGGCAAAAGGAAAGGCTGGCACACTGCTTAAACTCTAACTCATGTGAAAGCCTTGAAAGCTATAAGCCAGTGGGCTCAGACGAATGTAAATAAATATATGGTCAAAGAATTAGAATCCAGTTTATAAGAGAAATCAGAGACTATCTTCTCTAACTGATGCTTTTACTGGAATCCCTCTATGGCTTTGCCAATAAGTAATCATTTGGCCTTTCTTTGCATTTAAAGTAATACAAACCACATAAATACTGAGGGGACATAAAGTGAGGGTTCGGAGGCATTTAAGTGGCAAAGTGAATAGAGCTCCAGCCTTGGAGTCAAGAGGATCTGAGTTCAAATTTGGCCTCACATAATTATTAGCTATGAGACCCTGGGCAAATCATTTAACTCTATTTGCCTCAGTTTCCTCGTCAATAAAATGAGGTGGAGAAGGCAATGGTAAACCACTCCAGTATCTTTGCCAAGAAATTACAAGTGGGGTCAAAAAGACTCAGGCATGACTAATCTTCTACACAAAAAGGGAAAGGAAAGGAACAAGCATTTATTAAATGTCTACTGTATTCCAGGTACTGTGCTAAGCTTTTTTTATAATAACTCATGAAAAACATAGGTGATTATCTCCATAAGCATAAATAAACAGAATTCTGTGAAGTCTGAGATTAAACATGCCTCCTATAGCAGTAAAGAACAGCTGCCAGTAATTACACTCCATGCCAAAAACTCGCTGTGACTAGTGATCAATCATCAGACTAGCTGCATTGTTTCTCGCTGTGCCAGAGCAATTTGTATTTTGTGGAGAGCAAATTATGAAGGATCAAGACATAAGTGCCCTTCTATATGCTAAATAATACACCCAGTTATATTTCTGTCTTTGTCTGTAAGCTTGGTATGGCTTTTGCTGTTCCATGTTTTGGTAATCAACTACAAAGTGTAAATCCCATTTGTGTGTTCTCTGAGGATTGAAGATCCCTGAGGATAGTACATTCCTCTAACATGAGTCTGTAGGAGTACACTAAGAAATTAGGTCTAGGTCAGTTAAAATACCATGAAAATGGTGGACCCCAGGCTTAATGGCTAGCATATACCTAAGTATCCCTGGAGATGTCTACTTCTGTGGGATTAGGAACACAGATTAAGTTGGAAAACTGCTATGGAAGTAACAAAATTGTCCTGTTTCATTTCCTCCATCACTCATGATCCAGCTAGGTACTGTGACTTAACTTCTCCCTTTAAGTCTCAGGCCAATCAGACTTATAGATTAGCTCCTGCAGGCTTAGTTCAGGAAAAAAAGGGAGCTTCCAACCTAAAAGCAAAGAGCTAGTCAACTACTATGCTTGCTGCTGAGAGTGGCTGTGGCTGTTATACATTATTTTATCTGGGTAGATGTATCCCTTGCCCCCACACTAACTGAAAACTACCATATGCACAAAACACTAGAATACAAATCTGTACTTTCAATCTCTACCATCCCCAGGATGGACTAATTTTCTGTTCTAGATTACAATTTTTACTATTATTGCTGAGTTCCTACATAAGTCTTATTTGCTTCATTTCAACTTTCCTGGCCCTGGCTTTTGGCTCTGATTGCTATCTACAACCTGGTATTTAAATTGAGGTGTGTGTGTGTGTGTGTGTGTGTGTGTGTAAAAGAAATCATAAATATGAATTGGTAAAGAACAGGTAAGAAGGTCATAGAAAAATAGCATAAGCAGACAAAGAGGATAAGAAGCATTAAAGATGTAGCCAAGGACAGCCAAAAAAATGTAAAATTTGAGAGAGGCAAGAAAATATCTATCTTCCCATGAGAGGATTAATGAAGTAACAAGCTAATCACCTCCTGGCAGAAGTGATAAATTCAAGATAGAGAATAAAATGTATTTTGGGACACAATGTGGAATTTTTTTTTTTTGCTTAACTATGCATATTTATTTCATGGGTTTTCTTCTTTTTGCTGGTAACAGGACCAGGGTAATAGGGTGAAGGGAGGGTGAGAAATAAGTGCTTGTTAATTAAAAAAACAAGTTTGACATAATAAATAAATAAAATTAATTAATATACTATATTGTACACATAATATATTAAAAGAATATACTTATGTAATATATGATACATATAATAAATAAACATAATAATTGGTTGTTTTCACATATAAGTTACTTTTGCTTCAGATTTATTTATTATAAGAAATGGCTCTGGGAAGGAGTGAGAGAGGAATGCAATGAGAAATAGAAGTGAAATAGAAACAAAAGACAAGATGATAAGCTATCGAATACTTCAAATCTTTTCTTACAAGTAGAATATAAAGACGTAATATTAATCCTGCTTAAGTAAATAAATAAAATAAACTCAATGGTACATTTTATATAAATGGGTATAATTAAAGCATTAGAAACTAGTTAATTCTCCTATATGTAGTCTAAAACTGGAGTTTTCACTTTAGTGAAAATTATTTTTATGTCAAAGAACTTCAAAAGTTTTTTAAAACTTTAGTGAAAACACTTTTTTTCACTTCTTTAGTGTTAGGTTCTATGTGTTGATTAATTCATTTTCCCTATTTTGTTCATTCAAAACATTTTTTTTAATTTGGCTGTTGCTTCATGTGAATATCTGAATTTTCCTATCTACCTTAGTTTAAAAATCCATTCACGTATTTCCAACAAAAAACAGCAGCAAAAGTTAGAAAGAGAAACCCCACTTAAAACCACTCTAGGCAACATAACATATTTGGGGATCTACCTGCCAAGATAAACTCAGAAATTATATGAACATAACTACAAAACACTTTTCAAACAAATAAAACTAGATCTAAACAATTAGAAAAACATTAATTGCTTGTGGGTAGGATGAACTAATATCATAAAAATAACAATCCTACCTAGTTTAATTTAGTTATTCAGTGCCATACCTATCAAACCACCTAAAAACTATTTTATAGAACTAGAAAAATAACAAAATTCATCTGTAAGAGAAAAACAAAAGGTCAAGAATATCAAATGGGGAAAAAATGTGATATATGGTGTCCTACCAGTACCAGATCTTAAACTATAGTATAAAGCAGTAATTGACAAAAAAATCTGGTACTGGCTAGCAAATATATAAAACAGACTAGGGGTACATGATCTCAGCAACCCAATGTTTGATAAACCCAAAGATCCTGGCTTTTGGGTTAAGAATTCATTATTTGACAAAAATTGCTGGGAAAATTGGAACAATATAGCAAAAAATTAGGTTTAGATCAACATCTCACACTATTTTACAAAGATAAGTTCAAAATGTGTATATGACTTAAACATAAAGAGTGATATTATATGTAAATTAGGAAAATATATAATAGTCAGCTTGTAAGATCTATGAGGAAGGGGAGACCAAACATTATAAGATGTGAAACGAATAATTTTGATTATTTTAAATTTAAAAGTTTTGATGCCAACAAAATTAATGCAACCAAGATTAAAAGGGTAGCAACAAACTGGGGGAAATTTATAACAAATTTCTCTGATAAAGGTCTTATTTCTCAAATAGGGAAATATATAAAGAACTAAGTCAAATTTATAAGAAACCATGTCATTCCCCAAATTGATAAATGGTCAAAGGATATGAATAGGCAGATTTCAGATGAAGAAATCAAAGCTATCAATAATCATATGAAAATATGTTCTAAATCCCGCTTAATTAAAGAAATGCAAATAAAAATGACTCAAGTACAACCTTACAACTAGCAGACTGGCCAATATATCCCCAAAAGAAAGCAATAAATGTTGGAGGGGATGTGACAAAATTGGGGTGCTAATGCATTGCTGGTGGAGTTGTGAACTGATCCAACCATTCTGGAAGACAATTTGGAACTATGCCCAAAAGGCTTTTAAAGAATGCATACTGAGTCTAGGGAGTAGAGTCAAGATGGCCCTTTAGAAGCAGCAAATGTCGAGCCCTCTGTGAAAACTCTTCCACGCCAGTCAAAAACAAAGTACTTAAAGGGTAGCAGAAAACCATTGCATTTAATCCCCAATTCACAATTCTTATTCTAGGAAATAACCAAAACACAACTTGTTTATTATAGCATATTATGGTTTCCTCAATGTGGAAAACAGGATCCTCCAATTCCATGAATAATATGAGTATTGGTTCTGCAGCAGCATTTTTTGCCCATGAGAGAAAATGGTACAAAGGAATCTCAGAACTCCCAGAATTTCATAAGCAAATATCAAAACACAAAGTACTCAGTCTAGCAGACTCTTCATCTTCTCCACCTCACCAAAATAAATACATTTGGAGGAATTGCTGAACAAACTCTTCTCACCATCTAAATAATTCATGGTAGTAGCAAAGTTGGCCCAGTAGTGAGTTCTTGACACATACCTCCAACCCAAACCTTCATGGCATGATTTTAATCAATTAGTTGTAAAGTGATCCTCTGATGAGTATCATCTCTTCTCCAAAAAGCATGCTATAGAGTAAATTGTTTCCCTTTAAGTGGTCATTTCCTGGCTTTTGATTACTATAACTCAATCTTTTAGGAACTCTAAAACTCAGGTAAGTCATGAGGAAACTCTTAAGAATGAGAGATCTACTGTAAGTATCTCTAGTCACTCATCCATGCTCATAGAAGGAAACAGAAATGCCAAAAGTGGTAAGGAAACTCGTAACATGACTAGCCAAAGACAAGTTACTTGTCATGTGCTTCTCCTACAAGTTACCACTTCATATTTATGGAAAATGCATGAAAAAGATCAAACCATATTATACCTTTTTAATATAAGCCATGGGTAAAGAATGGATTTTCTGATGTATTCCTTGCCTCCCCCCCCTTAATAAGGCATTGATTAATTTGAAGGCAAGTATGGTCAATGACAACTAGCCAGAAGATTTCTCATATCCTCTTAAGTGCTAGAGATTGTGTCTGCTTCTATAGGAGGTAGACTTCACAGAAAGAAACATGTTCTGTAGCCTCATCAAATTGATTAGTGGATGGCAATAGAAAGGAGAAAAAAATCTTTCCAATAGGATTAGGAGTGAAGCAAGGATGCCCATTATCACCATCATCATTCAATATTACAATTGAAATGCTAGTTAAAGCAATAAGAGAAGAAAAAGAAATTAAAGGAAATGAAAATAGGTAATGAGGAAACAAAACTATCATTCTTTACAGATGATATGATGGTATCAATCAACCAAAAAAAGGTTTTGAAACAAAAACTTTAGCAAAGTTGCCAGATATAAAATAAACCTACATAAATCAGCAGTATTTGTATATACTACCAACAAAGTCCAACAGCAAGAGGTAGAAAGAGAAATTCTGATTAAAATGATTGTGACAAACCCAGGAACTATATGAACACAATTAGAAAACACTTTTCACACAAATAAAATCAGATCTAAATAGCTGGAGTAACATTAAAGGCTCATGGGTAGGCCAGGGGAATATAATAAAAATGAGAATTCTACCTAAATTAACTTACCTATTCAATACTTTACCAGACTACTAAAATTGTATTTCATAGAGCTAGAAAAAATAATAATATAATTCCCCTAAACAAAAAATCAAGAATATCAAGGGAATTAATTAATAAATATGAAGAAAGGGAGCCTAACCATATGAGATTTCAAACTGTATTATAAAATGTCAACCATCAAAACAATCCAGTATTGGCTAAAAAATATAGTGGTTAAATGGAATTGTTTAAATACTCAAAATACAGTAGTAAATGACAGTAGAAACCTAGTATTTGGTAAATTCAAAGATACAAACTTTTGGAAAAAGAACTCACTCTTTGACAAGAATTGCTTGGAAAACTAGAAAACAGTATGGTAGAAACTTGGCATAGACCAACATCTCAAACCAAGATAAAGTCTAAATAGATACATAATATAGAGATAAGAGGTGATACTATGGTAAAATTAGGGGAGCACAGAATAATTTACTTGTCAGACCTATAGATAAAGGAAGAATTTATGACTAAAGGACATATTGAACATTATAACATGTAAAATGGATAATTGTGACTATATTAAATTACAAAGTTTACACAAACAAAACCAATGCAACCAAGCTTAGAAGGGGAAAAACAAAACTGAGAGGAAATTATAACAAGTGTCTCTGACAAAGCCCTCATTTCTCAAATAGATAGAGAACTGAATCAAATTTATAAGAATACAAGCCATTCCCCAATTGATAAATGGTCAAAGGATATGAACAGGCAGTTATCAGATGAAATTAAAACCATGTACTCATATGGAAAAATGTTCCAAATCACTATTGACTAAAGAAATACACATTAAAAACAACTCTGAGATGCTATATCTGACTGGCTTATATGACAAAAAAAGAGAATGGTAAATATTGGAGGAGTTGTGGGAAAACTGGGACACTGATATACTGTTGGTGGAGCTGTGAGCTGATGCAACCACAATGAAGAGCAATTTGGAACCATGCCCAATGGATCATAAAACTGTGTATATACTTTAAACCAACAATACTACTACTTGGTTTGTATCCCAAAGAGATCAAAGAAAGAGTAAAAAGACCTACTTGTACAAAAATATTTATCACAGATCTTTTTGTGTTGGCAAAGAATCAGATACTAAAGAGGTATCCATCAATTGGAGAATGACTGAACATTGATTGTAACAACTCTGATTATAATGGAATACTCTTGGGTCATACAATACAATGAACAAGACAATAAAAAAATCCTAGAAAGACTTATATAAAGTGATGCAAAGTGAAGTGAGCAGAACCAGGAGAATGCTGTTCATAGTAAGGAATAATGTATAATGTTCAACTGTGAGTGATTTAACTTTGACCAGCAATTTAACTATTATCAGCAAAGGATTTAAGACAGCTCTAAGGGACTTATGATGAAGAATGCTGTCTACCATCATAGAAAGAACTGATACTCTGCATATAGAATAGAGCATACAATTTTTCACTTTATTTCCTTCATGAGTTTTTTCTTTTTGTATGTGCAATATGTATCTTCTTTCACAACATGATGAATGTGGGAATATATATTGCATGATAGCACATGTATAACCTAAATGAGATTGCTTGCTGCCTCAAGGAGAGAGGAGAGGAGGGAGTGAAGGGAAGAATATGGATCACAAAATCTTGGGGTAGAAATGTTAAAAATTGTCTCTAAATGTAAATGGGAAAAATACAATAAAATATTACTGAAGGAAAAAAACTAGAAGGATTTCTAATAAAACCATGAGTGATACAAAAAAAGGAGATTAGGAGATAGATCAAACTGATTAAGGACTTTCCTGATGAATCTATACATTCATTTATAACACATATATATAATAATGAATATATACATAAATATAAACATATTTCAATACTCCAAAAAACTATGACATCTTCTAGAAATAACATTTTTAAAGTTGTTACATTTGTCATAAAGGATTGGAATACAAAAGTAGGAAATCAAAAGATAATTGTAGTAACAGACATGTTTGGCATAAATCTCAAGTTGTTAGTTTTGGCCCATTTCTCTTATGTCATCCAAAAATTTGGCTATCAACCCAAGTTTCATTGCCTTCTGAAAGCTTAATTATCATATCATCTATTCCTTTACCCAGGTTCCAAATAGCACTATTGACCAAAATAAAATCAAAGCCAATTTTGATACTACACTAGAACCCTCCTTCTAGGTTTGACAGCAATCTATTATATCTCCTCCCCTTTCTATCTCTTGATTTGAACACAATAATCAAATCAATAGTATCATTGCCCCTGGAAACAATATCAACTAGCTGCCCTATGGGTCAGTTAATCCCCACAATTCCCTAAATATTGCCTTCCTTTACCATATATCTAACATAAACACTGTCTATATGAGAATATAAGCTCCTCAAGGACAGGAATTATTTCACTTTTGTGTTTGGATCCTCAACACTTCACCCAGTGATTAGCACATAAGGGCCTAATGAATAATCTTTCTGTCATTCATTCATTCCATTTTGTTCCATTCTTGTATTCTATCACCTAGACCACATATTTCCAAGCATTAAACATACACAAAGAGACACATCCTGTACTTTTACTTAAGATTTAAAACATACCCAGGGTTAATTGAAGAAACAATGCTAATACGAATGGGCAAGATCAAGGTTATGATTTCCTTAAGAAGGACTATTTTAATGTGGACATCCCTACAAATGAATTTTGATATTATTGTTCAATTCAAAACAAACAGTTGAACTCCTGATAATTTGAAGACATTGCATAGAGGAGAGAAGATCAATAGGAAAGTGTTTCTGCTTTTACAAAGCTTACAATTTAGTTGAGAAAGGCAAAATATCTGTGCAAATTATCATAATGAAAAGGACAATGTAAAAATAAACTACAGTCAAAATCAAGAAGTGTCATTAGAGTTCAGAGAAGTGAGAAATGGTTTCTTTGTGAAGGAAAACAATCACTGATGTTTACAAGGAAGCCTGTGGACAAGAAAATAATATGAAAATATTAACACCAGTTTTGTTCATTAACAGTAAAATCTAGAAACAACCTGTATGTCCAACACTTGGTCAATGGCTAAACAAATTGTAGTATGTTAACATAATTTCATCTTTTCATCATAGGAAGTGACTTCTCCATTCAATTTTTGCTCCAAAGTTTATCCTGGTAAGGGGGTTATTTTTCCAGATTAGTAAAACCATGACAGCTGAATGCTAATCCTGACAGATCCCATCAAGATTTAACTGCTTTGATCTGTGAATTTGTTGTTAGAGAACAAACCTTGATGAATTTCAATAGTTTCATTAACACATTTAATATAGGGTTATTAATTTTTTGGCTATGGCAAATCATGAAGACCATCTCCAAAATCATAGAGACTGAAGTATGAGGCAGAGAGAGTTGTGTCCACATCAATTAAATTATACATCCTTAAAGCATGGAAGCATGAGACATAACAAATGATGAAATGAATGATGGGAAGAGACCTAAAGAGAGAATTTATATAAAGAAATGTTGAGCAAAGCAGAATCTGGGCATTATATACAATGCCTAAGTTAAAATGCATGGAAGAAAAAGTGTTTAAAAATAGAAGTAAATAATACGTTATTTTGTTAAGGTTAATATACATGTAAGGTACTCCATCTCATTACTCACAGCTACCCTTCATTTACATAAAAAATCAAAACAACACTTTAATCAATTAACTTTAATTACTATATTTACTTGAATAACTAAATTAATTTTTAATTACTTTAATCAAATTAATAACTTTGGTTGGTGATGAGGCTGATTCTATGTACAATTTCTGCTCATGGCAATAATTACATTAAAAAATGCAAGATTTTAAAAATCTGCTAAACTAATTATAGAGATGAAGCTAATTAATGATTCCAAGGAGTTTAGTTAAATGGCAGAGACAGAGAGAGACAGAAAGAGAGACAGAGAGAGAAGATATCAGTTCATTAATGAACCATGAAATATGAAGAAATAAAGACTCCAAATAAAGAGCTGAAGTTTCAGATTGGACAAGTTGGAAAAAGCTTTCAAATCTTTTTTTGTAATGAGTCTAGTATGGCCCATGAAGCAAACTAGACCCTAGCACAGAAACAAACACAATGCCTTATACACAGTTGTACTCAGTGAGTATTGACTACAATGAATTAAATTGGTTCACTTCCCAAATATGGGCCAGAACTTACTATCTCTAAACAAATCTTTTCCCTTAATTATTAAAAATAAATTAGAATTTGAGATAAGAAATAAATACTTTTGTAAGGTAAGCAGAAATAATAATGGTTTGGCTAAAATAAAATGACTTGAGTGATCCATGTCATATGTATTATAAACTAATAATGACCTTTGATAGTATGAAAAGAATCAGAGACATATAAGTATTATCAAAAACTTCCTAGAAGAAAAACACAAAGAATTATAGAGTTATGTCCTGTTAGATCTGAAATGTTTGCTTTCTATGTTTGCCATCAAACAAAAGTTAGAAAGAGTAATACAGAATAATGTGTGATTCAAATCTGAATAAATATGATTTATGGCTATCCCACTATGAAACTTTGGAGAGAAATCTCCCATAAAAGTGAGCATACCTCATTGTTAATTGCAAATGCCAGGCTGCCCTAGTGATTGTTGCTAATTTACAGCACAATCACAGGATTGATTCACCACTTTCCTTAACATTTCTTTTATCCTTTTTTCCACTTTCAGCCCACCATGTGTCTGTTTCTTGGGTATCAACTGACCCACAAATATTTATTAAGTACTATGGACCAGGCACTATGTTAGGTACTGAGGATAAAAACAATTTTTGAATAAAACAATCCCTAATCTCAAGAATTTACATTATGGTGGAAGAGACAAATAAATGTATAAAGATATACAGAATAGATATAAGGTAAATATAAACAAGATGGTTAGGGTTAGTGAACATTATCTTTTGGAAGGCACAGTTAAGGCTTTATGTAGATCATGGCACATCCTACTGACATCCATTCTCCATACGTTACCAACTGGGACAAAGTATTTAGTCTAGTTGAATATTAATACTTTGTTATTGATCAATCAACCCAGGTTTGTTAAGCACTTCCTATGTACTTGACACATAAGCAGGATACACAAAAATTTAAATTATCCCTTTTCTTGAGGAACTTGCAGTCTAGTCAGGGGAGAGAACATATACACAAATAGGTAAGTATAAAGTAGGCACAAAGTCATTTTGGCAGGGGGATGAAGGGAAGGAAGGATGGAAGAAAGGAAAGAAGGAAGGAAGAAAACTGGTAGTTAGAGAGGATCAAGAAAGGCTTCATGTAGGAAGTAATGCATAAGTGGAGTCTTAAAGGTACCTAGGAATTCTTCCAGATGAAAGTGAAGAGGGAGCATATTCCTGGAATGGAGTGCCATTCCAGTGCAGAGACAGAAACAGGAGAGATAGAGTGTTCACTTGAAAAATAGTAATTATCATTTAACTCAACACATTGTACACTCACTCCATGAGTAACACTATGTGGTAGTCAGAATGGGAACTACAAAGAAATATAAAACTTTGTCTTAGCCCTAAAACTTTGCCTTCAAGAAGTAATCCTTCAGACAGGGAGACTATATATATATATATATATATATATATATGTATATATATATATATATATACACACACACACACACACACACACACATCTTTTTAGCTATATATAGCTAAAAAGTCATTTAACAATGCAAGCAAACACAGGGTTGTGTATCAAATGAGAGGTATCAGTAACAGGAGCTGTAGATGTTGGGAGAAGGAAGAGATCACTCTGTATTATAATTAGTGGTCAGAGAAGGCTCTGTGTAAGAATTGGAATTTGAGTTGGATTTTGAAAGAGTCAGATGGAGATGATTAGGTAGAAAAGAGGCGAAATAACTTTCAGGTAATTAGAATAGTGTGAACAAAGACCAAAACTCTGCCCAAAAGCAAGTTGTACTTGAAGGACAATGAGTAGACAACTCTGAGTAGACAAAAGGTTTGTGTGGGATAAGAAAGGGAGAATTCAATCAGCCTAAGAAGCTTCTAGAATCCTAATTCCAGTAACATTCTGTCCATTATTGACAAATTGAGATAATTTTCCAGAGGAATCAATATATAGTCCAATTCTAGATTCTAGGACTTTATTCTGTTAAGAATGTTTGTCTTTAAATCATGTGGTATTTCTACATTATTACTTTTTTTTTCCTTTTGGTCTTCACCTCTAATTTTGTCCATGTGGGGATCCTACCATGGAAAGCTCATTCTGTGCATTGAGGGAAATTTGATTCAGTTTTTCTCTTTCTTGACATGAAATTATCAATAGATCTAACTTTGACTCCTGATATTTCATCACTTCTATAATTCTCCCACAATAATGGTAGTACTTGGTATTTGTTGTAATGATATTTTTATGTCCCCAGGATTCCTTCCTTGTCCATGATGAAGATACACTACTTTCACGTAGAATCATGCAATTGCATAGCTGTCAACATTGTCCACTGACCTTATAGAGAAATATGAGGTTGGAAATATTGCAACCCACCATTTTATCTATCTTTTATTTTCATCTTCATATCTCAACTCTTATTTCTGAATGCTGAGTCTTATGATTAAAAACAAATCCATTGAATGAGCATTGATTATTTGCAGCTACTGCTGATATATTCTCATCCCAACAACAGGCCAGCTTAGAAATAGAGTAAGTCCAACCAAGCACTTGACTACAGGATAACTTTGTAAACTTTGAAATTTTTTTACTTCCTACCAGTATTGATAGCAGTTGTCTCCAGAACAGCATTAGCCGATGACAGTGACAGATGACTGATGGTGTCAGGAAATTAGGACAAATTAGACACAGTAAAGAAAAATAGCTTTGGCACTCTACAAAGTCAGCCCAGGTAAAAGCTATATACACACATATATCGACACATACATGTGTGTATATACATACATATCAAAAGGTTGCTTCATGAGGCCTCAAAAGTGAAAAAGAAGAAGAAAAAGAAAAAGGCTTCATTGACCAGAAGTCATCAGTCATCTTTTGGCAACATGTGCTCACTAAGACTGTGTCTTCTTTTCCATGGACTCTTTTGGGGTAGTGTACCCCAGATTATTGGGGAAATTGATTTTGTATCAATAGTTCTTAATGTACCACATGAATTATTGTTGTTGTTGTTGTTGTTGTTGTTGTTGTTGTTCTTTCATTCAGCCATGTCTGACTTGTCATGACACATTGACCATACTGGCCTTGTGGTTTTCTTAGCAAAGATAGTGGAATGGTATGCCATTTCCTTCTCCAGTGGATTATAATAAATAAAGGTTATTTGCCCACAGTCACATAGCTATTATGTGTTTGAAGCCACAGTTGAATGCAGGTCTTCCTGACTCTCGGCCCAGCAACTTCTCCACTGAGCTACTTAGCTGCCATTAGTAAATGCTGTTCATTCATTCATTTGTGGCTGACTTTGTGATCCCCATGAACCATAGCACACCAGGCCTTTCTATTCTCACTATCTCTCAAAGTCTGTCCAAGTTCATGTTCATTGTTTCCATGATACAATCTTTCCATCTTATCCTCTGCTGTCCCCTTCTTCTTTTGTCTTTCTTTCACAACATCAGAGTCTTTTGTAATTGTCTTCTCATTATGTGGCCAAAGTAATTAAATTTCAGCTTCAGTATTTGATCTTCCATTGAGTAGTCTGAAGTAAATTCTTTAAATGCTGCCTGATTAGACCTTGTTGCTATCCAAGGGATTCTCAAGTCTTCTCCAGCACCACAAAAGTGTTGATTCTGTGGCATTCAGCTTTCCTTAATTGTCTAACACTTGTGGTCATACATTACTACTGGGGGGGGAGCTTTGACTCTAATGAACTTTGTTGGCAAGATGAGACCCCTGCTTTTTATTTAGTATGCTGTCCAGGTTTGTCCTTGCTTTCTTTCTAAGACGCTAGCATCTTTTAGTTCCATGGCTGTAGTCACCATCTGCAGTAATCTCTGCACTCAAGAATGAAACATTTAACACTGCTTCCCTTTCTTTTCTCTCTATTTTGTAGGGAGTAATGGGACAAGTTGCTGTGATCTATTTTTTTAAACCCTTACCTTCCATCTTAGAAATAATACTATGTATTTTTTGTAAGGCAGAAGAGTGGTAAGGACTAAGCAATGGGAGTTAAGTGACTTGCCCTGAATTACACAGGGGAGGGAGGGAAGGAGGGAGGAAAGAAAGAGAGGGGAAAGGAGAGAGGGAGAAAGAGAGAGGGAGGGAAAGAGAGGAGAAAGAAATAACAAAGCAAGGGCCAGGGGGAAAGATACATGGGCTCCATGATCTCTGTTTATTATGACAAAAAGGCAAACTTTTATGAAAGGGTTCTGTAAGGCAATATATCCATACTTCAAGTTGTTCATGCATTTAGTGAGATATCTTCCTGTGAGAAGACATAAAGTTCTTTGTGGGGGTTGGTACAAGAGGTCTGAAGCTTTCTCAGGAACAGAACATAAACATCTCTTAGTGGTTTACAAAAACACTTTACAATAAGCCTTGGACATTTTCTCAGATAAGGCACTTGTAACAGCTCAGCTTTGCACATGACCTTTGGCCAAGAGCCTCTGTGTGAGAGATTCAGTCCTTGCCAGCAATCTCAGGCAAACTTACAAGCCTGGCATTTCTGGCTGCTTTTCCTCAGTGGGCCTAATTTGTTCTAGGTACCTCCATATATCCATAGGTTGTTGAGAAACTGTGTTTGCTATGACCAATGCATTATCTTGACAAAACTCTATTACTCTCTTCCTTGCTTCATTTTGTCCCCCAAGGTCAAACTTGCCCATTATTCAAATTTTTGATTTCCTACTTTGTATTCTAATCTCTATGTTAATTGTGAAATCTTTTTATGATATTTTTTGAAGATGTTATAGGTTTTCATAAAATTGTGCAACTTTGACTTCATCAGTACCAGTGGCTGGAGCATAAACTTGTATTACTGTGATGTTTATGATTTGCCTTGGATTCAGATAGATATTATGCTGTTTTTTAGATTATACCCCAGTATTGCTTTTCTCACTCTTTTATTGACTATGAAGCTACTTCATTCCTTCTAAGCAATTCTAAACTAAAACTAAAATAGTAGAATATATAATGATCACATAAATTAAATTCACCCATTTCCATCCATTACTGTCACCCAAGATGTTGATGTTTAATCTTTCCATCTCTTGTTTGGCTGCATCTAGCTTACCTTGGTTCATAGATCTTATAGTCCAAGTTGCTCTGCAATATTGCTCTCTACAGCATTAGATTTTCCTTTTGTCACCAGATACATCCACAGTTCAGCTTCCTTTTGGCTTTGGCCCAACCACTTCATTCTTTCTGGAGCCACCTGTACTTGTCCTCCACTCTTCCCCAGTAACATTTTGGACACTTTCTGACCTGAGGGGCTCAATTCCAGTGTCATATCTTTTGTCAATTTAATATTGTCGATAGAGTTTTCTTGGCAAAGATATCAAAGTGATCTGCCATTTTATTCTCTAGTGGATCATCTTTCGTCAGACTATGTTCTGTCCATCTTGGGTAGCCCTGCATGAAATAGCTTATAGTTTCAATGAGCTACATAAGCCCTTCTGCCACAATGAAGCAGTGATCCAGGAAGGGGCCATTAGTAAATACCCCTTTCTGAAAACTAATTAAAAATTTAACCAGTTGGTAAGCAATGGAGAGAACACCATATAGGATCTTATGAGAGGTAGAATTTTTAAAAAAAGAAAAGTCTCTTAAAGTTTGATCTAAAATCCTGGAGGGAGAAATAGTTTGTCAGCTACTGGCAGAGAGGATTGGAATAAAGATGTAGTTCTAGAAGACTCCAATTTTTCATTGATTTTATTATTCTATGCAAAAAGAAATTAAATAAAATAATTAATGAATACTTTCAAGGTCTTTTCTAGGCTTATGAAATGGATAAAATTGTGATTATTGATAATAATATTTGTATAACGTTATACATTTTAGATTTACATTCCCTCTTTTGTTCATCAGAACAACTCTGTAAAGTCTATAATTCAACAATCAGCACCATTTTTGCTTAATAGAAACTGATCGACCAGGTAAAGTTGCTTTTCTAAGGTGACATAGTAAATAACAGCTATCATTTGAGCCTTGGTCTACTAACTCTAATTCACAATGGAGGAAAAAACCATGAATTCATTATTTTACTGGGATAAAAGGGACTTTAATAATCCATCTTGTCTATTCTTCTCTGGAAAAATATAGGTAGGAATAGATTCTATTCTTAAAAGCTCAGAGTATGAGAAATGACAATATTTAAAATAATTCATCATTAGAAATAGCTTCCATTGTATCTCACCTAGAATATCTGACCTAGAACCTTTCAATTTCACCTTAAATTCTTTTCTTCCAGTTGGCTCTATTCTCTCCTCATATGCCTGGAGAGCAAGTATTTTTCAGGATGATTATTTAAGGAGAAGAAGAGAATTCATTTCTATAGGAAAAAATGGTTTTAATTATCTTTGTAGTTACATTCATACTTAGCATAATATTCTGAATTCAAATACTTTGGGATTAGAGAAACCAGATTTAAATATAGCTTTACACAGGGTTTCTTCCTAGGAAACCATAATTTTGATCTTTTCAGGTGAGCAGGAGGAAAGAGAGAGTTGAAATCAATTTCCTAGAGGAAAGTCTACCTCTCTTGATAGCTAATTCAGGGAAATCATGTGATCTACGGCAGAGCTGTACAAGTCTTTTGAGTGTTGCCTGAATAAAATGAATTAAATGTATTTAAGAAATGTTCAACAAAATAAGTAATAATACAATAAAACATAGTAATGTTCATGTATGGTTTTCAAAATCAACATACATCCTACAGATATCCATAAGTATACTTTGATGAACCATTTGGATTTAAGTTTGATACCACTTACCTAGGGAATCATAGTGAAATGGAAAAGAGGAGATCTGGTAGATCTCACCCCAATGAAGAGAAAATTAAGGTAATTTTTAAGAACTATTTTGCTCAACTATATGGCAATAAATATGACAATCTAGGTGAAATCAGTGAATATTTACAAAATATAAATTACCTAGATTAAAAAAGAGGAAAAAGAATACATAAATAATTCCATCTCAGAAAAATAAATTGAACAAGCTATCAAGAAACTTCCTAAGAAAAATCCCCAGGGCCGGATGGGTTCACAAGTGAATTCTATCAAATATTTAAAGAACAACTAATCCCAATACTATACAAATTATTTGACAAAATAAACAAAGAGGAGTCTTACCAAATTCTTTTTATGACATAAATATGGTACTGATTCCAAAGCCAGGCAGACCAAAAACAGGGAAAGAAAACTACAGACCAATCTCCTTAATGAACATAGATGCAAAAATATTAAATAAAATACTAGTAAAACGTCTACAGCAAGTTATAACAAGGATTATTCACTATGACAAGGTGGGTTTTATACCAGGAATGCAAGGATGGTTTAATATTAGGAAAACTATCCACATAATTGACCATATCAACAATCAAACCAACAGAAATCACATGAATATCTCAGTAGATGCAGATATTTGAAAGGTTGTTGCTTGCTGGATAATATTTTTTAAAACTTTTATTTATTTATTTAGAATATTTTTCCATGGTTACATGATTCACGATTTTTCCCACCCTGCTTCCCTCACCATTCCCTGAGTTGACAAGCAATTCCACTGAGTTATACATGTATCATTTTTTCCAAACTTCCATGTTATTCATATTTGCAATAGAGTGATCTTTTAACATTAAAACTCCAATCATATCCCCATTAAATCACATGATTAATTATATGTTTTTCTTCTGCATTTCTACTCCCACAGTTCTTTCTCTGGATGTGGATAGTGTTCTTTCTCATAAGTCCCTCAGAATTGTCCTGGATCAATTCATTGGTGCTTGTAGAAAAGTTTGTTACATTCAATTGGGCTACAGTGTATCAGTCTCTGTGTACAATGTTCTCTTGGTCCTGCTCCTTTAGATCCAGGCCCTTTACAACCTTTCCAATTATTTTATACCTCTCCACCAAGTATTCTGGGATGCACTAACCTCCCTTTGATACCTCAAACACAACTGACAGAATCTCAGACTTTAACAGTAAGGATTAAGAAGATTCTTCCTCCCCCATCTCCATCTTTTTTCCAGTGGATATCATGAATTCCTGTAGTGCCAAGCATGGTTTCCTAAAGAGAATCCCCTTCCAGCACCATCTACCTCTCAGTTGGTAGCATTATTCCTTGCACAAATATGGCTTAACACCCTGCCCAAGAAAATATTTCTGTTACTGGATATTATAGAGAGAGGGAAAGGTCTCCAGAGCTTTCTCTGTGGGAGAAGAAAGACAGTTCCCTTACTTGACCAGACAAGTCTGTATACCTTTTATTGATGATTCTCTTTTGCTAATGTTTATGATGATCATTGACTTGTTTGGGGCACAAGACACCAACATTCCACTTTCAAGAAAATCCCAATAACTAATTCCAGCTTTGGACATGGCATCTTTATTAGTCAATGGAGAGAGATGTCCTCTAAACCAGCTGAACATTCATCACTTGCCCAAGAACAGTGCAATTTAAAGTTATTCCATTTGTAACTTAAATTCAAAAAGAATTTTCCTAAAACCTAACAGGAAAAACTCACCAACATAACTAGATTATTAAACCACCAAGCATTTTTGTTGGATTTTTTTCCAGAGTATATGTCAGTACAATTTGCACCAGGAATTTTTTAAAAAAGGAATAATCCCTGCCTTCAAAGAGTTTACATTCTAGTGGGAGAAGACAATACATAAAGGAGGCCTGAAAAGGTGGACTAGAAAGAGACATCATAACCAGTGAAATACAGAAGCAATGCTAGGTTGCATGGTTTGAAAAGATCATGACTAGCATGAGTGGCTCTTCAAATGGAGGTTCAAAAAGGAATTCACTTATTAAAGAAAGAGGTTATTGTCATTGTGAGGAGAAAGAAAAAGTAAAAATAAGGTTCAACCTCATGTAATATATTCCAATGAAAGAGACAGACTGAATATATAACATTAATATAGAACATATGGAAGGCATCTTTAGAGGGAAAGCACTGACACTGGAGATATTTAAACCACCCTAGACTGCTGAGTCACTAAAAAGAGTGTACGTGTGTATGTGACTGTCTGTTTGCATGGAGGGCAGTGAAAGGAAGTAGAAGGAAAGTGTAAGGACCTGTATATTTATCTCATTTTCTAAATCTGGGTTATTTTTTTCCTAGGGGACAACATCCCTAGGGGGATGGGCAAGAAGAGAAGGAACAATTAGTCCTGTGGTGGATTCATTATGAAGGGGCAGTTGGGTGAGCTGAGGATAAAGCCTCAGGCCATGAACAAGGGGCTAGTATTCAAACAGAGACAAGACCACCCTATCACTCTATGGCTTCTGAAGTGGCACAGCATCTCTCTGTCCCCAAATATCACAGACAGAGCTTGAGTATGACTACAAACAGAAACTAAGCATCCTCCATTCCATTTAGATGCAAGAATGTTCTCTCTTCTGTGCTGTTCTTAATAGATCCTTATGGAATGACTTTATGGTACTTGAAGGCTGGTATTAAATCAATCTTCAGATTTTTTTTCTTCTCCCATAATGCAAAATAATCCCTATTCTTTTAACCTCATTTCATAAATCCTGTTTTCTAACCCTTTAATAATCTTTATGGCTCTTCTATGAAACCTCTCCAAGGATGTGTCCCTCTCAAGGTATTTTCATCAACATCAGTCTCAGCAAAAAAGCATTTTGTACCTATTTCTGCAAGGCACTGTTCCAGGTGCTATGAATAAGTACTCCTCAACATTTTTTATTCCAGGGCAAATATGTGGATTTGGAAATGTGCCCAGGCACATAGTGGGAACCAGAAGGGTCTCCAAACTCACTGATAGAAATTGGTCTTCTAGGCTTTGGGCATAAAGGAGGGAATGAAGGAAGAAAGGAACAAATGAAGGAACAAAGGAATGAATGAAGGAAGGAAGGAAGGAAGGAAGGAAGGAAGGAAGGAAGGAAGGAAGGTGTAAAAAAAAGATATAGAGACAGTATTTATAATATACTAGCTGGAAAACAAGGCAACTAGATAGTGCAGTAGCAGGCCCACTGTCTTCTGACCCTAATTAATTGTATGACCCTGACAAGTAACTTAATCCTTTTTCCCTCAGTTTCCTCCTCTGTAAATTAAACTAGAAAGAAATCATAAGGCACTCTAGTATTTCTGCCAAGAAAATCCCAAATTGGGTCATGAGGAGTGGGACATTACTGAAAAACAACTGAACAACAACAAACAACAACTGAAAAATACTCGAATAAGTCTACTTCTAATCTTTCCTGTCTTTGAGGGATAACTGCTACATTATCTATATTAACTCACTTGGTCATCACAATTACTTGTGGATGAAGTACTCCAAGTATCACCTCCATTTTACAGATGAAGAAACATTAAAAAAACTTACCTGTGGTCACATAGCTAGCAAGTATCAGTGGTCCAAGATCTCTCTAACTCCAAGTACAGACCTCATTTCACTATTCCATACCATCTCTTTAGTCTAAGAGTACAAGGAAGGGGAATCAGAATCAGGTCAATATTTAGTATCATATCATTTTTTGAGCTAGAAGAATTCTTGGAGAAAATCTATTCCAAATGAATCTTTTACTCAGAAGATATCTAAGGTCAATGAAGTTAAGTTATTTGACCCAAGTTATGCATCTTGTTAACCTTGGACTAGACCCCAGATTTCCTGACACCTAATATACAATTGTTTTCATTTTTGGTTTTTTTTTAGTGGAGCTCACTGTCAAAATATGCCAAATAATAACAGAATCAGTATTATGTCTTTTGATCTGCCCTCTATTTTGTTGCTCTACACATCATTGGCACTTAATAAACATTAAATTTGTAGGATCCTAAGTCTAGAGCTGGAAGGGCTCTCTGAGGTTATCCAGTCCACCCATCCACTCATTTTACAGATAAAATGCTGAGGTTTAGTCAATTGGAATGACTTGCCTAAAGCATCACAAAGAAAATTAATTAGATATGAGATTTGAACCCAGAGCCTTTGACTCCAGAACTAAGACTATTCTACTAGACCGTGCTGCTCCTGAAATGAATTGAGGCAATCAGTATATAGCAGAATAAAAACTTTAAGCAATTAAGATTCATTCGTTACAGTTCATGAAACGAGTATAAATGAGAATTTTTAACCTAACTGATAATAGGCAGCCATTTAGGAATTTAATATCCAGGCAGACTGAAGTCAGTGAAACATGTACTTTTCTCTGCTCATTTCCTACATATCTGAATGCAGGTAAAACATGGGTTCTTGGTAGTTCAAGATCAGAAGTCTGGGAAACTTAAGGAAAAGTATTACAGGCTTAAATCACACTATTTGGTTTTTTTTTTGCACTTTCCTGATATGTCTAAATTTAGGTTATGCTTTTAAAAAAACTTAGTATTTCCAACTCCTACACCCCAGGTGCATAATTGCTTTGTCTTCAGCAAAAAAACATTTTTTTAAAACCCAGAAACATGAAAAACACATGCACCACACACACACACACACACACACACACACACACACACACACACCAGCCTTGCCTTTTGGTGATGATTTTCAATGACCTAAATTCTTCTCTCCTCCTCTTAAAATAATTACATAGACCCATGTTTAGACACCAAACTCTCAATATAGCAACTGTTTATTATATATACATATATACACACATATATACATGCATATGTGTATATATACATATTTATATATATACATAAAACATTCATACTATGTATATGCAGGTATTCCTTCCACATTGCAAGGGTGAAGAGCCCAACACCCTCATCAACTGGAAAATCAGAAGAAGTCTGATTTTTTTCCCTTTTATGGCATGTTTATAGTCAAAGAAATTGCACGTATTCATGGTATTCAAAGATAAAATATTTTTGATATTTATATAATACTATACATATAATTTATAACTTTTTTGTGTCATCTGCTGGCCTTAGCATGTCATCTGTGGTTTCCACAAAACTCCAAAAAAATTCCCATTTCATTTCTTATGCTCTTTTATTGAAACCACAATAGGGAAAGCTGTAATGTGGAAGGGATACCTGTATATATGTATATATTTTTAACATATACATATATATACAAACATATATGCATATATCATATAAATGAAATTTTGAAGACAGCATGTGTATGGCATAGTCCTTACTATTGAACTTTAGAAAAACAAGAAAATTGAATGTCTCTGAAGGAAATCTCAGAAAATGTAAAATTTTCTTAAAGCTGCTCTTTTAGAATTGACAACTCTGCTTATATGGGTTTGAGTGAGGATAAAAGATTTTCTGTCTGTTTTCCTGTCAAACAATTTCAGGGTTCAGTCTGCCTGTGGTTGTCTAGTTGACATTTTTAATATCCCGTATATAAGCATCTGTCTTTGTAATTTAGAAACAACTTCCCCTGGAATTTTTATAATGAAAAACTTGAACTCATTTTAAGCGATTACCTACCTCGGCAACAAGTAAGAGTTAGATGAGTTCCCTTCTCTCGTCTGACACTGCCACCACCCTGTTTCCCATTCTTATCCCTTCATGCCAGACTACTGTAATAGCCTGCTGGATGATCTTGCTCCAAACTTGTCCCCCACTCAGTCATCAAACTGGTCATCATCCTAAAGCACTGCCCTGACTATATCACCCGCCTCCCTCCCATTCAATAGATTCAATATTAACTCAATATTGTTGTTCATTCATTTCCAATTGTGTCCAACTCTTCATGACTCCATTTGGGGTTTTCTTGGCAAAGATACTGAAATACATTGCCACTTCCTTCCCTGGCTCATTTTATAGATGAGGAAACTGACATTATGACATCAGAACCAAATATAAAATCCTATGTTTAGCTTTTTAAGTCCTTTAGATCCTGGCCCTTTGCAAACTTTCCAATTATTTTATACCTCTCCTCCATGTATTCTGGAATGCATTACCCTCCCTTTGATAGCTCAAACACCACTGTTTAACTCACTGTTTCTAATACCTAAACTTCTTTTTATCTTCATCTCCATCCCCTAGCTGTGTTCATGTCTCAGCTAAAGTCCCACCTTCTTCATGATGCCTTTCTTCAGCCTTCTTAATTTAATCTATTTCTTCTGAGATCGTATCAGATTTATTCTATATATATCTCGTTTGTGTAATCCTTGGCTAAAAAGGTCACTCTCTTTGGTAGAGATTGATTACAGAATGCTTTGCACTTTCCTAAGGGGCAGCATTGGTAAGATCTGGAGAGAAGAGAGATCCTGGTTTTCTGACTTCCAAGTCTTGAAAATATAGCTTGGAATCCTCATCCATTAATGGAAATAGATCAGGAGCATAGCTTGAACCTAAAACTTTTTTCCCCTAGCCTAACAATATTTAATGAAGCAGATAGATGTCTAGCCTGGTAACTTCTCTGAGAAGAGCAGAGTGGCCAGTCTCTGGCCCCAAACTTCTCCTACTTCCTTTCCTGGAAAAAAGGAAAGTCTCCCTGGGAAAAGGGGGGCCAGAAAAGACTCTAGAGACATCTTTTCTTGCCTCCCTCCCAGACATTTAGACAGGCCCATATGGAAATACATAACTTAACATACATGGGCAAAACTTTATATCCCCCAGACACTATACAAGGCCTCATTTGTAAACAGTTGTTTGCTGATTGTCTCCTAACTTTAAAGACTCAAGGTTGTGTAATTTAAATGAGACACACATCTTAACAAGGACTGGAAAAATAGCATTTCATGTAGATTACAAGAACATAGGTCCCTGATTCCAGGGTAGGCATTTCTTCATGTACTAAATCTCAAAAGCAAGCAAGGACAAGCCACGAGCCCAGGAAACTGATTAGTGATGATTATGCTGGTTTAAGAAAGGAAAAATAATAATTGTATACTTCTTGCATTGAATACAACACACTGCAAGCAAAAGGCATTTTAGACTTTTCAAAAACAAGATATCCATTATCTAAAGTCGTGCTAGTGCAAAGGTGAACTCAGAAACTGAGAAAATTAGGAACATAAAAATTTAGCTCATGTTACAACTCTCTTCTGAGTTTTAGAAGCAGCTGTTTTTGCTTAGTGAACACACAGAGTAAAGACAGACATCATTTCTCTATGCCCCAGAGGAAAAAAGACTAGCATCTATCAGTCATCTGAAAAACTCCTGAACTCATTCACCTACATTGCCATAAGCACTAATATATATTTTTTTAATCTGAGGTTTGGATAGGTATGAAGGGTGAAGGGTGAAGCAACTTGGGAGTATCACTAAGTCATAGGGGTACCCCTACAATTATTTTTATATTATTGTCTGGCTTACTCTTGAAGAAGCTACTGTATAAAACACATTTTACATTGTCTTCAACTATTATTATGCACAAATAAATATTCCTCACCTGAACACTGTTAACTTTGTCTTTTAATACAAAACAAATATGCCAATTTTAGCTTTACTCAAATTCTTAAAATAGCTCTTGTTTTTGCCTCATCTTCATTTCCCAATGTGTCTTTCTCCCTCCCAAAATACCATGATATAGAAAAATAGCATTTTAAAGATAGGGGGGAATGCACATGCAGAAAATCTGACATTATTTACAGTGTCCCATAAGCATTCTACCCACCATTCCAAGATGACTTTCAGAAATGCTGACTGAAATAAACATGATGACATGTAAAATTTGGAAATGTTCAAAGAAAGTCATTTTTGATGGAAAGAATAATAATTTCATCCTCTTGAAATAAAGCAGATTCACAGACCTTAACGAAGTCAATGAGTTCCGGTGCCCTGAAGGGTTGAGTGTTGGTTCAGAATCCTGCTTAATGAGATGATAATGTTCATAATGAGCTGCTAATTTACAAAAGAGCTTTTCTAATAAAATGTTAAATTACTGTTACTGCTGCATCTCATTTCCCTGGACCTCAATTTCATTCAGGGAAAGATGAAGGTAGAACAGTTGGCTTCTTAAGGTTGGCAAAGAAAGAATTAAAGAATTTTCCAACAGCCTGACAACGTGTTGAACATTTTGATCAACTGGAGAGCATCATGCACCCTTGATCGTTGGATGAAGGGCAACTAAGGGGACAAAAGAAACTTCTTTTGACTAGATAAGAGGATTGGCACACTCCTTGGGCCTACATAAAAAGGCAAGACATATTTGGAGGTTCAGCCACAGTAGATGGTCAAGAAAAGAGGAAGAACTTAGCTTCTAATATAGTTATCCATCTTTCCCTCTTTTGTGTTTTACAAAGAGCAGGAAAAACAGGTAGATTTCTCTTTCCCCTCCCTTTCATGTCTAAAAGTCCTGTAGATAATTCCCTGCTACTTGTGAAACAGCAGGCAGATCCAAGATGCAGAGGCAACAAAAATTGGGACCTCCTACTGATCCCAGAGTAAGGATTCCTGTTCTTTTTGGGAAAAGACATATCAGAATCCCATGCTAAGATTTTTGTGAAGCAAGAAACTAGAGGCAATAACAACTTTGCACAGTGAAGCAGCATTCAGCAGAACTTGGAAACCAAGGTCAGTTGAAGAAGTTGAAAGATATCATCAGTCCTGAAGCCCTGAAGGCATGAGTTACTCCTCGGCCACATGTCATCTAAGTGGATACAGCTCCACTTTTGAACTCTACGAGCTTCCATTATTCCCATTGACATTCAGTGTATTTGTGGGAAAATGTACCTTAGGTTTATAGAGGATCTGTTGCATTGCTACTGTGATTACGCTGTCTGCCTTGAACTAATTGCATTCCCTGACTGACTAGCTTAAAAGTAAACACATCAGTGGAAGTTTGTGAGCTATATTTTTAAAATGAGAGTCCAAAAGAGTGCTTTAATCCTGGGGTAGTCATCCCCATCAGGATGCCACCTTGTAAGGACCTATTGAGAAGGCAACCAAAAAGGAATGCTATAGGTGCCTCTACAATAGCTATAAATTCACCTATTTAGAAACAATAATGTGTGCATAAATTTATTCTCATGAACTTTGCCATTCAGAGTATAAGAACAATTTTTCCTAGAAATAATTTGACATTCAAGTAGAATTACAGAGAATACCAATATGACACACTCTTCAGTATTATTTGGGAAATAAACCTTATTCTCTTTGTGGAGTATTTATTGACCCAGGTGCAATATGAGAAATGAGAGAGGGATTGTTATGTTTCATGTAAATTTGGAGGAACTGGAAAACGAGTTGTCATTCAATCTTTTCCACAGATATTTAAGATATTAAGTATACTATGAGTGAGGTACCATTAGTTAGTTGGATTATCTACATATTTAGAATGAAGGGATGCATTTTTCAATGACATAGAAGAATTTAGGAACAAATTAAATAGCAAAAATCAACTCTCATACATCAAATGAAAACTGGCATGGGATGATCCTACATAGCAACTGGATGAAACATTGAACTAAAATTCTTTGACATTCAAATCTTATTCAAAGAATATAGCCATATGTTGATCCATGATCTTAGCAACATGGAAATGTCTCCTGGTGGTACAAACAACACATTTATGTTTTTTCATCCATCACCTGCCACAAATCTCCCATAGGGGAACTCAACACTATGCTGAGGTCCTTCCTCTAGATATCCAATTATGCATAGCTATCAGTAGAACAGGTGGGATATCCATTGGATATCGCTGATTCTCTCTATATGATTTTCCCACCTCTTTTTCTGGTCATATTTCTTTGGTGATACCTTTTATCTTGTGATTGTACCTTGGTAATTTCAATCCAGTTAATCTTGTGTTTCACTACATTGCCTTTTGGGTTACCTACAAATTTAATTCTTCATAGTTTGTGGAATTCCATGATTTATACCCATGTACCATCAATAGAAGACTATTTGGCCTAAAAATATGACCCCAGTATTTCAGGAAGAAGTTTGGTATACTTAACACCACATAATTTCCCAAATTGAGTATAGCTCCTTCTCATCCAATTCAACTATGGATATAATTCATTGTCCTATGGTGAGGGTCCAAGATATATGTAATAGTTCTAAGGATTTCCCATCTGACTAAATGCTATATATTCTAGAATTCATGCACTTACTTTTCCAGTCTCTATAATTAGGCATAATGGGTCTCATTCACAAAAAGATGTAATTCTGGGACTTGATGTGATTAACACCAAGTCATTTGTAAACAAGAGCATTTGGAGGACCATACCTTCTTTAGGGAATCTGTCTTCTTTTATTAATCTGTCCTGGACATCCTCTATGACAGTGAAGATTTGTCTCTTATAAGTCATGATCATTGAGAGAAGTTATCACTACTGTTGCATATTTCTAGGAATCTTGCATGATTCAAATGTTTGAAAAATCCTTTTTTTTTGAAGTAGAGTATTTAAAGTGACAATGTATTAAATCAAATATTTTTGTTTTTAATAGTTAACAAACATTGTGGAACTTTGTATTCTTCATTGAACCCAGTTGATTACATGACTGTAAATGTGTATTTTATTCTAGAATAAAATTTACAAAAGTTAATCTATTTGCTTCTCATGCTTTTATCAAAGGTGACCTCTATTTGCATAGATTATTCTCAAAAAGATTTTGTGTAGTTAGGAAAGTTGATGTGTCAGTAGTTAATTTGTCTTTTCTTGATTGCCTTTTTTATTATTAGACATTTATTAATATTCGTTTTTAACCTGTTTACATACTTTATGCCCCTACTTTCCCCTTCACCCCCCGCTTTCCCCCCACCCATGGCCAACGCACATTTCCACTGGTTGTCACATGTGTCCTTGTTCAGGGTCAATTTCCCATTCATGTCCGCCTCAGCCCATGCATTCAAGCAATTGTTTATCTTATATGTTTCCTCTCCTGCAGTCCTTCCTCTGAATGTGGGTAGCATCTTTACCATAAATCCCTCAGAGCTGTCTTGTGTCATTGCAGTGCTTCTGGTACAGGAGCCCATTACATTCGATTTTACCATAGTATATCAGTCTTTGTGTACAATGTTCTTCTGGCTCTGCTCCTTTCGTTCTGCATCACTTCCTGGAGGTCTCTCCAATTTGCATGGAATTCCTCCAGTTTATTATTCCTTTTAGCACAATAGTATTCCATCACCCGCATATACCACAATTTGTTCAGCCATTCCCCAATTGAAGGACATCCCCTCATTTTCCAGTTTTTTGCCACTACAAAAAGCGCAGCTATAAATATTTTTGTACAAGTCTATTTATCTATGATCTCTTTGGGGTACAAACCCAGCAATGGTATGGCTGGATCAAAGGGCAAGCAGTCTTTTATGGCCCTTTGATTGCCTTTTAAAAAATACTCTTTATAGTTTTCTCCCAAGTATTTGATTACTTCTCTTCTTTTGGATGTCTTAAGAGTCAGTCCCTCAAAACACTCAAAACTATCTTGCCTCCAGCATAGACCTTTTTCTGTCTATCTTTGGCCTATCCAACTGTTTTCCTCATCTTTGTTTTCCTTATTGATATTTCCAAAGCCTTTTGAATCACATCAGAGACTGTAATCGTATAGTTCAATTATGATGGCTCCACATTTCTCCATTGATAGAAAAGAGTTTATTACTGACATCTTGAAAAATGTATCCAATTTTTAATTTGTTATACGTACATATTCACTTTAAATTCTCATGGGATAATCTAACTTTACTGGCTTTCTTGCCACACTCTCTGTAACCTTCTTATTTCTTCATATGGCAATGTTTCTCATTTTATATTTTCCTCCTCCAAAAGATTTTATAGATGATTTTATATTCTAAACCAACTTTGACTGTGATTCCTATCTCTCTAAACTTGGTAAAGGAGTTTGTAGACTCCTTTAGTCTTTTCATTATGATGATTATTGTACATCCATTAAATGTTCTTAGGAAATGGTGATAATCTGTCAATATAAGTTCTTTTATCCATTTCTCATTTTCTTACATCATCAACAAATAATTCCAATAAATCATGGAGAAATCATTTTATTGTGTATTATATTTAATTTTCATTTTTATTTTTTCTAGTTTGATGTTGATTTTTACCTTTGCCTAGCAAGTCAATGATCTGGCTGTTCAGTGAGATGATTCAGATGTGATTCCCACATCTGTAACCAATAATTTCCTTTCAGTTAAGATACAATTTCATTTTTGCAATATTTGTTTCTGACTATTCCCAATGCCCCTCAACTCTACCTGAAAAAAGCATTCCTGTTCTACTGTCAATAATCTTCTGTATAAGCCTTTGATTCATTTTATTTCTCCTATAAAATAGCAAAATTTAGGTTGGTGAAAGTGAGACATAGAAGGGGCACTGGACTTAGAGACAAAAGATATAGATGATAATCTTGGTTCTGCCACTTACCAGAAGGGCCAGTCACTCCTCATCTCTGGAGATTGATATAGATAATATGATTTGACTGTGTGATTTGACAAAGTTTCTGATGCTAGTTTTTTTGATAGGATGGAGAAATAATGACTAGATGATGATATAATTATATGGATTCAAAATTCAATGAACCAACAAATTTAAGTAATGGATTAGTATTTTAAACAATTTTTTCAATTTTCCTTTCTCAGATATTACTAAGATTATTTTTTTAAACCTTTACCTTCCTTCTTGCAGTCAATACTGTGTATTGGCTCCAAGGCAGAAGAGTGGTAAGGGTTAGGCAATGGGGGTTAAGTGACTTGCCCAGGGTCACACAACTGGGAAGTGTCTGAGGCCAGATTTGAACCTAGGACCTCTCATCTTTAGGCCTGGCTCTCAATCCACTGAGCTACCCAACTACCCCTGTTACTAAGATTATTGAAGTAGTATGATTATGTTTTCTGTCTTTATGTTCCATTATTCCCTCTGCACTTTCTATATGCCAGCAAAATTGATAGACATACCTTCTGCCTTCTGAATATTCTATAGACTCCCCCTACCCCTGTGACTTCTCTCATGTTGATCTCTGTGTCCAAAGAACCCTCCCTACCCAGATCAATTCCTTCTTGTCCTCTAAGACCTAACTCATGTCAAAACATAGGAGAATTTTGTTCACTTCTGGTGCTTCATTTCTGGGAAGGAAATGGATTAACTAGAGAATAACCAAAAACCATGGTGGTGAAGAACTTTAAAATTATGCCATGTGAGATTTGATTGGAGGAACTTGGGAGGCTTACCCTGGAGAAGAGAAAACCTAGGCAAGAAATGACAGCTATTTTAAAACACTTGAGAGTTATATGTGGTGCTTCACTTGTACTTCTTGACACCATAAGGAAGAACTAATATCAGTAGAATGAAGTTGCTCAAAGGCAAACTTGGGCTTGATATAAGGAGAAAATTCCTAATTAGTTATCCTAGAACCAAGTGGACAGCCTTAGGAGATGTTATAGATTCTTCCTCATTAGAGATATCCTGCAAGTGAAAATGGGGTGATCAGAATATTGTAAAGGGGATATGTTCAAATATAATGTTGACTAGATGAGTCCTAAATTTGAGGAGGTATCCATCATCCCATAGTCAGTAAATGCCAGAGGCAATATCTGAACATATATCTTAAACCCAGCACTCTACTTCTGGGGCATGCTTCCATTTTATCTTTAATATCTTCATCAGTGTGGGTGAAGACTATATCTGAAAAAAATCACACAAGACTTAGATTTTGAGATAGATAGATAGATAGATACATACATACATACATAGGTAGGTATGTAGGTAGGTACGTAGAAGCAAGAACAAGTTAGAAAACATGTTTTTGAGGTTATGGCATATTCATGTAAGAATAGTGCCAGAAATGCTAAAACTCAAAATAATTTTAGGATGGAAATGAGAGCTAAGTAACAAACAAAGTCATTTATTTATTTATTGCTATATTAGAGGAAAGGGGAGAATCAAGAACAGGATCAGATCATGATTTGGTGTAAATGAAACAGTGTAAACCAATAACAATAGCTAAGCAAATCTCATCAACTCTTACTTTGATTCTGATTTCTTACCAATGGAATATCACCTGTGCACTGAAAGTGACAAAACAAAAACGGCTAATAGGTGTTGATACCAAGATAATAAAATAGTAGGAGAGGGCTGATCTGTCCTCAATGAATCCAAGTCAACTGACCCAGATGAATGGTTTCCATACATCCTGAAAGAAATGATGGATGTGACTGCTGAGCCACTGTCAGTGATATTTGAAGTATATTGGAGAACAGAAAAGATACAACATGACCGAAGTAGGGCAAATGTCCTGATTTTTTTAAATGGAAGAGAATAAAGTTGGCAAACCATAGGTGAGTGACATTGACCTTAATTTTGGGGAAAATATTAGATGAATCATTAAAGAGATAGCTAACAAACATTAAGAAAGGAAAGAAGTGATTACAAAGAGCCAGTATGGCTTTATCAAGAATGGATCATTCCATACTAACCTCATTTTCTTTTTTAACAAGATTACAAAAGAGCAGAGAAATTCTATAATTACAGTGTAGTTAAATTTTAGCAAAGCTTTTAATCAGCTGTTTCCTACTGGACTTGTAGGGAGATGTAGGTTAGACAATAATAGAAAAAGATGGCTTCAGAGTTGATTGCATATCTGGACTTTAAAGAGTAGTTGCTAATGGTTCAATGGTAATATAACAGTAGGTTTCCAGTGGAACACCCTAGAAATCTGTGCTGAGCCCCTTGATATTTAACATTTTTGTCAATGACTTAGATAAATGCATAAATGTCATGCATATCAGATTTGTAGATGACACAAAGCTGGCAGTGGTAACTGGCACATTGGAAGACAGAGTCAGGATCCAAAGTTATCTTAACAGTCTAAAATCATTTGAGCTAAAGCTAACAAGATAAAATTCAAGGGGGGATAAATGTCATCTTATATTTAGACTCATAAAAATCAATTTTACATGTAAAAGATGGATAAAACTTGATTAGCCAGTAGTTAGCAATAAAAAAAGCTAGGACTTGAAATGAACTTTAAAATTAACTTGAGTCAGAAAGGTGATGTGGTAGTCAGAAAAGAGAACACAGTTGTTAGCCTCATTGAGAGGGTTACTTATGGGTATGAGGAAATGATAAACCCTCTGTACTCTGCTCTGGTCAGACCACATCTGAAGTATTGCTTTCAGTTCTAGGTAACACATTTTAGAAAGCATATTGTTGAGCAAGAGAGTCTCCAAAGGAGGACAGCTAGAATGGCACAGACTTGGATCCATGTCCTATGAGGATCACAACTTTGGGAAGTAGGTGTTATAATCCCCAGGAAGAATTAGACTTATTCTATTCAGTCCCAGAGGACAGGACCAGGAGCATTAGCTTGATGTCAGGAAAAATTTCCTAACATTAGAGCTATCCTGAAGAAAAATGGATTACCTTGGGAAGCAGTAAGTAGGTCCCTTTCATAGGAAATATTTCATTAGAAGGTGGATGAGCACTGCTCTAATAAGTGTGGGGATTCCTTTTGGGCTATAGGTTGGACAAGATGTTCACTTAATCCCTTGTAGCTTCCAAGTCTGTGATTCATGCATTGATCAGGAACTCCTGCATTGTACTATATTTATCAACTAAATAAAAGAGGACAAGTAGTCTTGGGCTATGTTAAAGAGAGATGAAATTCATCTCATCATGGTTCCCCTGCCTTTTGTCACCAAAAAGAGTAGAGACCTGAGATACTACATTTTTGCGCAGTGTTATTGTGGTCTAAATTATTAGCCATTTCTCTCTTATTAATTGTGTTCTAAGAAGTGTATAAGGAATCAAGGTTTATACCAACTTAGGCCTCTGAGATAGTTATCTAACTTAATACACATTTATCAGGATAGATGGAATGTATTCTTCAGTACCCATTACAGACATTGCAGGTACTATAAAATGAATGTCTTGTGGATGAGCCAATACTTCTACTACATTTCACCATCCCATCCCATTAAGGAAGTTTTGGCAGATCTACTAAAGTGTCATGACATATCTAGATGATATGCTGATTTTCTCGCAAGGACCACATGGACCATATATATTGTAGCAATAATTGCATCATGGGCTATGCTTAGAAACGAAGAAATGTGAATCCCACACAACCATCTTATCACTTCTAGAGTTTGTGTTGGGACCAGAAGGCTCACAGATGGAGCCCACGTATGTAACAGCTACTCCTAAGTGGGCCCATCCATACGATGTCTGGGATTCACAGCATTTCTTAGGAAGTATGAAATTCTGTCACCAAGTTATTCCAAATTAATCCGCATTGACAGGATATCCCCTCATGTTTCATCCCTACTAAAGAAAAGGGCTTCCTTACTCCGGACACCAGTATATAAACAAGTCTTGGGGCAGCTATATAGCTCAGCGAATGGAGAGCCAGGCCTGGAATACAGGACATCCTGGATTCAAATATGACCTCAGATATGCTGTGTGACCCTGGGCAATTTACCTAACCCCTATTACCTAGTCCTTACCACTCTTCTGCCTTGAAAATGATACTTAGTATTGATTCTAAGATAGAAAGAGGTTGTTGTTTGGGTTTTTTTGGGCTTAAAACCATTATGAATTATGTTTCAATGTTCCTGAAAGTTAAATTAAGTGCTTTGTACAGTGCTTAGTACAACGTATGGCACATAATAGATACTTAATATTTGATCCATCCCTTCCTTCTATTTTCCATTTGTAGTAGAGAAGAGTGCTTTGGCAATAGCACAAATACAATCCTGAGAGGATGCCTCATAACCAAGTAAAGCAGAGAACCTTCTCTTACTTGCCCATTAATACTCAAGGAAGCTAATCTTTGTTAAGAGAAATTAATTACAAATTTAAGGACCAGCTTTGCTGGCTGTTGAAATAGTGTTAGAAACCTGGCTTCATCTGCTGGCAAAGTATCAAGTCCCTGTCACCATTTTGAAAGACCACAAAATCTCTCCCAAGAAGGCTTGCCTGCTGTCTGGGCAGCATGCACACAGGACATTCCTTTTTTTCACACTTCAGGCAAAAAAAAATGGTTTTCAGGCCAGACTTCATCAATACTTTGGCAGATGCCTTTTAATACAACTTAAAAACAGAAGAATTTCAGGAAAGCTCTGATCAGAGCTTTTCTTTGCATCAGCCTCCTTGGCATCCCTGTCCCAAGGAAGCAGAAATAAGAATTTTAAATATTATAAAAGCCAACATATAGAATCATCACACTGCTGAGAGAAGGGTTTTCATACAAACCATAATGGTGCCTTAGCCAATAAGCTTGGTTTTATTTCTTTATTTTTGGATACCAGAGGCATGATTTGCTAGTAGCAAATTTTAGTGGGCCATTTAAATCAATAATGATTGCCCTTACTAAGTAAATGCCAGCAGTAGTCACGTACCAGACATACTTACTACAACCACTGAGGACTGTCGCAGTCTCTAATACCTCTTTACTCTTGAGTATAGGGTGGAAAAAAGCTATAAATAACCTACCAGTTGAATGTAAACTCTTTGAGTACAGGGGTTGTTTTTCATTTTGTCTTGGAATCCTTAGTGCTTAGCAAATTGTATGTATAATAAACGATTGCCGAATGAATGAATGGACATGTCACCATACCAAGGGGGCATCCCAATTCTGGTACTGGTTTAATATTTCTCTGAAGCAGAATGACTGATTGCATGCCTCAGGGTGCTATCAGACACACAGAGGATCATCATTTTGTCTAAATAAATCACAAAGTGGTGCAGGTTGCTTGACCAAATTATATGAGAGCATAGAGTACAATTCAATCTATACTCCTGGTGTATGCTGCTGGAACTGTTCAATGTGTAGCTTTTATTAACATCATGTCATCCTCAAGTTAATGAGCAGGCAGGACCCTTTAGCAAGAACATAAGATAATTCCAATCCTGCTACATCTCACCTTGACATCAGGGCTTCACCCTGTACTTATGACAAGAATAATGTTGCACATTCTGCACTGGGATGCTCCCCATTCCATAGAGCCTTATACTTCCCCTGGACACATCTGAAATTTTAAAGAATCAATGTGATTTCACCAGGAAAAGGAGCTTCCTAGATGAGAAAGTCTTCCATTTAATTCAAATTACAAATCTTGTGAGTTAATAGATATGTCACAGGGATTTGCCTAAGACACAAAAGTTGCATGGCTTGTCAAAAGTTAGGTGGGTCACGGAGCTAATATAAAAGGTATAAAGTTTTTTTTTTATTTGTTATTCCATCACCTTCATTTATGAATTAATCATTTCATTTCCCTACCAATATAGATTGTAATATAGAATATAAAGGAAAGGAGAAATAGGTAAGGAAGAAGTTCTTCAAAACTAAACAACATATTAACTGACTCTAACAATATACTCAGTGTTCCATAGCCATAATTTCACAATGATGCAAAAAAAGGTTTCATTTTTTAATTCCTTTTCTGGGGTAAAATTTGATCATTAAATGTTTAGACCCTTTCTTCCTGTCTCAGTAACAACTCTGACAGAAGTGCCAGAGTTAGGCAAATGGCATTAAGTGACTTGCTCAGGGTCATACAACTAAGAAATATCCAAGATCAAATTTGAACCCAAGTCCTCCCAACTCCAGGTCTGGCTCTCTAACCACTGTACCACCTAGCTGCTCCTGATCATTATAATTACACAGTATTCAATTTTAATTTTTTTCATTTATTATTCATATAAGTCATTACACATTACTTCACTAGTTCACTCTTCAGTAGTTCATATGTTTATGCATTTTAGAACCATCAATATTCATCATCTTATGGTACATTAATATTATACTATATTTGTATGTCACAATTTGTTCATCAATTTCCCAGTTAGTGAACATGTATTGCCACCACAAAAAGCACTAATACTGTTGCATACGGGAATTTTCTTTCTGTCATTAACCTCCTTTGAGTATATGACTAGCAATAGGATCTCTGGGTCAAGTATGGACATCTTAGTCACATTTTAAAAATATTGCTAAATTGCTTTCTAGAATGGTTGGACCAATTCACAGCTCCACCAAGTGTATTCATTTGTTTGTCTTGCTATAGCTCCTCCAGAAGCAAATATTTTGTTTTTGCCAATTTCTTGGAGTAAATTATCTTCCTGAGTGTAGCATACACAGGCTTAACGTGATGCCACAAATGAGAAACACCTATATGTTGAGTTGCTAAAGGTGTAGAAGGCATTGAAGGAAACCAAAAAGCATGGTTCATTGAATGAATTTGAGTGACCTGGTATGACTTAATCATTCATATTTATCACTTTAATAAGTTATTCAGGGTTCTAGATGTTGATCTTCAGGACTGATCTTGAGACTTAAATTCTATTCTGAAATTACCTGGGACCTAGAGAATTTATTATTTCTTTCATACTCACTAGTAAAATCAATGGTGTTCTCAAAGTTTCTTAGCCAGAACATGACCCCTGCAGTAATTTGTGCAGGACAGGAAGTGGAATAAAAGAAATATTGGATTTTTAGTAGTTCAGAAGCCCCTGATTTTACCTGTTGGATTTGAAGGGACATAAAGGAGAGTCAGCACATGAGTAATGATAGAAGCCCATACTCCTCAGTGAGATTCTATCAATGACTTCAAAGCATGTGTTGCCCTCACTTTCATTGGAACAAATTGTGGTTCACAGATAACTGAAAAAGTACTAATGAAGCAGGACCATCAGGCATCACCTACTCTGCTCTCCCTTGGTAACTGAAAAAGTTAATCTGCACACAGCAGTACTGTGGCCCTAAAAACTGATAAAAAAAAAGATTACCTAAGTCTACTGCAAGGTGGTTTCCCCTTAGCATTGAAGTATTAGACTAAGGATAGCAGGAAAAGTAACATGACCATCAGAAAATGGGGACCTTGCTGGTTTTCATGTCTATATTTCTACTTGCCTCAACTCATTCAAGTTATCCCACATGAAAGCATCGCAACTAGACACCTTAGAGTAGCTACCTATTATGGGACCCTGTCAATTGGTGGTTTTTGTCAAGAATAGTTAGTCATTGGGCTTAATATTGGATTAGCAATAGAATGAACAGCTTGTGATAAGACTTAAAGGATTGTAGATTTAGAACTAGATAGGATCTTGGAAGTCAATTCCCTTATTTTCTATATAAGTAAGAAAAGAGAAGCACATAAAAGTCAACTGACTTACCCAGGGTCACATAACTAGGAAGAGTCTGAGGCAGGATTAAACCTAAGTGAAGCATCATTAGCTAGACTTCTGTCTGACCTTAAGCCATTATTCCTACTTTAAGAGTACAGACAGTAGTAGAAAAAGGAACTCAGGCAAGGTTGACAAGTTTCTTAAATGCCTGAAGAAAGCTAGGAATAGAAGCTTGCCAGTGATGTCAGACTCCTTGCATTTTGTAATTTTCTGTTTAATATCCTCAATTCCTCATAGTGCATGCTGGCATTGCCCAATGCTTCCATTTCTAAATTACAATTAAATTCTTAACGCTGTTCCATATGCTTAAATGGAGCAATGGATGAACAAGTGGAATCTTGCCAATTTCCCTAATCACTCATTTTGTAAACTTTCTATTTTTCACTCTCCTCCTGTGCCCAAATCAAACCTACAAAGTGCTGTTCTTTCATTCCCCTTCATCCTATGCTGAAATGCCTTTTCCTCTGCTCCCTGACATTCAATCAAAAGTAGTCAGACTAATAATAAACAGTATGCATTCCTGGGTCAGAAGCAGACCATCTGTGCAACAAGCACCTTTGTGTGATAAGAACACTAACCCATTTCTCTAGTTATTGATTTATAAAACAATTATCAATTGGATACGGTTGTAATATTAGAAAATATTTGAATATAAGAGCCTCTATACTAAGCACACTGGATTCAACACCATAGCTCTAATTCTTTTTCTAGCCTTGACTACTACAATAACCCCTAATTCATCTCCCTACCCCAGATTTCTTCTTTCTCGAATTCATCCTTTTCCCAGTTGTCAAAGTGATTTTCCTAAAGCCATGTTAGTCTCCTCCTCTGTAAAATCCAGTGTGTCCTTCTTACTGCTAAGATTTAGTGAAACCTCCTCCAGATGGCATTTAAATACCATGTTCCAACATGCTATACACATCATTCCCCTTCCTGAACTCTCCAATACAGCCAAATTGGCCTTCTTGTTATTCCTTACATATGTTTCTCCATCTCCCACTTCCACACTTTTGTATCTTTCTCCCTTGCCTAGAATGCATATTCTCCTCATCTATGCTTCTTGGAACCCCTAAATCCCTTCAAATCTCAGTTTATCTTATGTTCAACCTTCTACAAAAAGCCTTTCCAGTTCCTTCAGACTACTCTTTCTCTCCTACTTCACCAACAACAAATATAGACTCCATGAGAATAGAAAATGTTTCGCTTATGTCTTTATATTCCCAGTACTTTGTTCAGTGCCTGGTAATACTTCAGTGCTTAATATTAAACTTGTGAATTGACTGGATGATTATAGTGTTTTTCTGTTCCAAAACATTTTGCAAATACGATCATTAATCTTCCAAATAACTCCATAAAATCAGTAGTATAAAGTAATCATTGCTCAGGTAAGTTAAATGACTTATCCCAGATAACAAAGCTGGAAAGTACTCACATCATTATTCTTTTCAATAACTGTCTTTCAGTCTTTTGCATCATGTCTGACTCTTTGTAACCCCATTTTGGATTTTCTTGGCAGAGATTCTAGGGTGTTTTGCCATTTCCTTTCTAGTTCATTTTACAGATGAGGAACTGAAGCAAAAAATGTCTTGCTCAGGGTCACATAGTAAGTGTTATTCCAATATGTGATATATTTTGAATCAGTCAATAAATATTTATTAAGTGCCTACTATGTGCTGATCACTATTTCTTCATTTCTAAGGCCCCCGAACACTTTAGAACTCTCCAGAAGAGCCATTTTTATACATTTGAAGAGGTAAGGAAATTCAGTGAATTGCCACCTCCATAAATTCTGCCAAGTCATCTGACATCATGGAAATTTATCTGATCCATTGTATTCAAGCCACCCAATACTTCCCCAAAGTGAACTGATTCCTCATTCAAATTCCAGTAGAATTTATTTTCACATATGTGAATAACAGTTTAGCTACCTGGAAATGGGGTCTAGCTAAATAGAATAAATATTGTAAGCTCCTTACGGTAAACTAAAATCAGTTCTTGAAGTAAACCTAAGAAGAATGATATTGCATTCCTCTGGGACAGTGAGTTCACATGATAATGATATTGAAGTGAGATGAGAATGATAATGTGGCACTTTAGATTTGAAACCTTAATTGGAGACTAATTAGGTTTAGCACACTGCACTATTATACTGTTCATAACACAGAGAGTCCTTTCGCATAGTTTCCTTTGCAGGAAAAATAAGTGAAATGTCTGAGACTGCAAAGGGGGTGCTGTTGCCTACTCACAGAAAATGGAGAAGCTGGCCAGGCAAAATAACATCTTAGAAGGCAAATAGAAAAGTGTCATGTTACTCAAGGGTAGCTGGGAGGCCAACAAATAGCAGATTAAGGATGGTAAGATAAATAGAAAGAGGCAAGGCTGGAGGAGTTTCCATGACTCATCACTGAGCTTCAAAGAGACCCAGAGATGGACTCTACAGGGATATAAGGAAAGTGAGTGCCTGTAGAGGAAAGAAGACAGGCAAAAAGTACTGTAAGGGCTCCATGAGAAGGAAATAGATGAGATGGTATGATGTCATGGAGAGAGAGAGAGATACCTTTCTTGGCCAGACATATGGAAAATAGAAGCATAGAGATTAGTTTTGTTTATGCTTCTGAGCCAGCAAGGACTTGTTTACAGTACTGAGGGTTAAGTAAAAGATGACGGTTGTACCATAGGGTGACAGGAACACCTTCCTTAAAATGAGTATAGTTTGTCTGTCCTGGGGGTTAGCCTGCTAGGAGGGATTCAGGAGAAAGTTTAAAATCCATCAGGCTTATGGCAAGCCAAGATACAGCGCAGATCATCCACTGGGTCAAAGGGCTTCAGTCTGTGATATAGATGAAAAAGATGTCAAAAGAAGACAGAAGGAGGGGAGAAAAGGTAGAAACTCACATTTTTTTTGCTCCTCTGCTTCAAAACTAGCAAAAGCCAAAATAAACCTGAGATGACAGTAACTGTGGGAGTGACTAAGATGAAATCAGAAGATTGTTTTTATTGAGTAGCGATCTCCATGGCAATAAGGATAGTTCTTGTGCACGAAAGAGTAAAAGGAGTGAATGAATAAATAAGGAACACAGGACCTAGGCTTGGACAGGGTTTGAAGCACACCAATGGGGAGTTGGTGTGAATGTTTTGCAAAAGAGCAGGGGTGTCAAGTGTAACTGACATTCTAACTTCCTAGAGAATGTGAGACAAGATTCTTCTCCAGACAGATAGAATTGGGGGAAAGGGGGCCTGGTTAACCATAGACACTGCCTGGTTATTATCTCAAATGAAGTGTGAACAGCTCAGTTTAACGGACTTAGTAACTCTGCTAGGCTGAGCTCCAATTTCCAGTTCATGTGGATCTCTGTATATTTATAATGCTAAAATACATATGAAAAGTTTTAGGTTAGAAACTCAATGACCTTTGTTTTGCCTGCACTCTAGCAAATGAAGCAGAATCTTAATCAAAAGAAAAATAATTGATATTTCTGCTCACCAGTGGCAACAGGAAATCTGCAGCTGGTTTAATAGGCTCTCAAGTCCAGGAAGGGAGGGAATCTTATAAATCATTTATTTGATCAAACAATCAAGTTATAGATGAGTGAATTAAGAAATAAAGAAGTTAGATGATATTCCTGGGTCACAGAGATAATTAGGACAGAACTGAGGTATGCACCCAGTTTACCTCATTACAACATTTTATTTGCCACACTGAATAAATATATTTGACTGGGTCCCCTACGCTAAACATTTGTCCGATCTTAATAAGTGTCATAATATTACCACTATGAATACTTCTTGTGCTTCTATACCATTATGAGATCACCATCTTGACAAAAACCCTTAGTGGTAGCTAAGGCAAGTATTTTTATCTGCATGATTCTTCAATTGCATTGGTTTCCAGCCACCTACCAAAGGCACTTAGTGTTCTATTTCTTTTCCCCACAATATGGCCCAGGGTAGCAGTAGGAAGTCATTGATGGTGGGAACCATGGTCTGTGGTAAATGCCAGAAAGAACAAGGAGTCAAAGCCATAATTTTAATAAGGAATGTGTTCTGCAAAGGCAAGTGGATTATGTTGACATAACAGAATTCTATGGCAGCCAATAGGATGGTCTAGTCATCTTGATGAAAAGAAGTCTCACATCTAAGCTGCTCTTCAAGGGCATGTCTCCTGTTGCCTCTCAGTCCGTCAGAATGGAGGGAATAGGTTGTAAAAAATCATTTTTACCTAGAGTGCTATAAATTGTACCATCTAAAAATGACAAACTGGAAGACTCTGATCAGAAGCAATGTGGGAAGGGAAATTGTGGAGTCAGCAAACTTATTTCAGAAAAAGTGAACGGCTTTGTCAGTGGTGAGTTTTAGTGCAGAGGAGAAAACAATTATTTTAGAGAGTTTAACCAGCCTTCAACCACTGAGCCCTTGGATTGGTTGATAGGGATATATTGTAGGTGCAACAAGGACTTTGCTGTCTGCAGGAATGCAGGGAAAGGGTCAGTATCTCCATCTTACTTTTATAGTCTTACAAAATGAAGCTCCAGGGTGTTCTTTATAGTTATGGCCAAAGGTATGATGGGAGTCAGAAAGGATTTTCTCACCTCAACCTAAATAGCAGAAAACCCTAAAGGAATTATAGCTGGAAGAACACTGAAGGAGTTCTAAAGTTAGTTTCATGTTAGAGTATTTTTATGACTAAGTATGTGAAGCTATGGGTCTGACATATAAAAGAGCCAAAATATCCTCGGGCATATGGACTAAAAGAAATGTTTCCCATGCTTTTGTTGTCTTTCTGTACTTCAGATACCTTGTGAAATAATCCCCAAACCATTCACAATTATGTTGTCTCAGGATGGATCCTCTTTATGTATACTTGGCCTAGGCTGATTGCTTTTATTTCTTTGTCTTCCTAAACACAACTTAAGCATTCCTGGGACTATGCTATTAAAGTCCAAGTGTGATGTGCTCTACTGTCCTCAGTGGTAAAAAAAAACTGGTCATAACATTATTTGCAGACCATTGTTTTGCATTTTTCTTCTGTTATCCTCTTTCTGTCTTCATCCTTAACTGCCTTCCAGATGACTATGATTTATTTGCTGAGTCTCTCAATAAGTTTTCTTTGAGTTGGTTTACTTCCTCATATGTTCATAATCTTTTATCATCCTTTTCTATAAGATTTTCAAATGAATTTATATTATAATCCAGTGTTACATTTGCCTGCCATTTTTTTTTCCATTTGGCTAAAATGTCATGTGCTTGATAAGGTACTTCTTAGTTTAGTTGAGCCTCCTTTTAGCAAACAATTTGAATCAAATAAACTTCCTTATAAACTTACTTTGTATCTGCCTTTTCTTCCATCCATTTTTTATCATCATTAACTTGTTTTTAAAAGATCAGGATGGAGTGGTTTTAGATGGCATGTCATTTTTCTCATTTTTGTTCTTCTAGCTTTGTATTAATTTTCCATCCCTGTTTAAATAAGTTGGTAGTCTGATTTTTATCCAGACAATTGGTTCCCAAATCACTTCTTCATCAGTAATAAGCTATTTCCTGTCTGTTCAAGTAGAATCATTTTCATTTTTGTGATGTTCAGTATCCACATATTCATCACCATGTACTATTTCTTTTTTCTAAGAGAGTATTAGACTTCAAGTCAGGAGGAGCTGGGTTCAAATTCTACCTCTGATACTAATTGCATGCTCACAGACATATCATTTAACCTCTCTAAACTTCAGTTTCTGTAAAAGGAAAGGGTAGCACTATGTAGCCTCTAAGGTCCCTTCTAGCTTCATGACTCTATGAGCTCCTCAAGAGTATTATTTTTTTTTTATTGGAGGCAGGAGGCGAAATTACTTTCCTTTGCATCTTCATCTTTTAGCCCATGCCGGGCACATGATAAAGGTTTAGTACTTGTTGAGTATCTTATGAAGCTTCTGTGAAGGCTACAAATCTTTAAACTTCATAGATATCAATCCATTTTTTTCAAAATATTTCCACTGTCCTCATCTACTTCATATTCTTACTTCATATATACTGATTTAACTTAGCACATCTTAGTGAGTTCTTTATAGATTATCTATCTCTTCACTCTTTGGAAAAGACATTGATATCTAAGCTACAATTATTATCATGGAGATTTCTTTTGCAAATTCTTTTCATAAACACTGTAATATGAGATGAACAAGTGTCTAATGAAATGAAGTATTTTGTTACCCCTGGATGAGCAATAAAACCAATTCAAAAATTTCTTTCTTTGCCTTTCTGAGAGATGTTGTGAGTCATCTGTATATTTAGTTCTGATATCATTATTTCTCCTAATTTTGTTTTTAATTAATATGTTGAGATCAATATGTTTAAATTCTCCAGGAGTATTCATTTTCATTTGTTTACCACTGGACAAGAATGTCATATTTAGTGAACCAGCATATGAGTTAACACTTATATGTGATCTGTACACCGTGTGATTCTTGCTACCTCTTTGCTCACTATTCTGCCACCATTGCTACAGAATCACTGGGGGCCATTTTGTATTTTTAATTTGTTACATTAATTTCAGTCACTAGATAATTCATTACTGAGTGGCCAACCTATTGGTGATTAGCCTGTCCGTCTGTATCTAGCTAAGCTGGTTCTCAGACTTCAAATGTAGCCTGTTTGGGAGACTGTAGCTGACGCTTTTCTACAGTGGTATTACCTGCCAGAGCTTATGCACCATAATAAGCCTAGTTTTCAAGAACCCAAAATATACAATATTCACTAAGATAAAATCAAAAATGGTACATGACCTAGACAAAAAATGTGATATGGTAAGTAAATTAGAAGACTAGAGAACATACCACTTATCAGATTTATAGATGAAAGGAATTTATGAATAAACAAAAGATGGAGAGCATTGTGAGATGTAAACTGTGTAATTTTGATTATATTAAATTTAAAAGGTTTTAGGTAAATACAACTGGTATAGCCAAGATTAGAAAAAAAGTAAAAAAAATTGGAAGGGGAATTTATGGACAACTTCATGGAAGAAGTCTCATATCTAGACTATAAAGAGAACTATGTCAAATTTATGAGAATAATAGCTGTCCTTCAACTGATAAATATCCAAAAGATATGAACAAACAATTTTTGGATAAAGAAATCAAGGCCACATATAGACATATGACAAATGCTCTATATCATTTTTGATCAGAGAAATGCAAATCAAAACAATTCTCAGTTATCATCTCACACCTATCAGATTGGCTAAAATGAAAAAAAAGGCAAAATGACAAATGGGAACATTAATATACTGTTGAGGTGGAACTGTGAATTGATTTAACCATTTTGGAGAGCAATTTATAATTATATCCAGAGAATTATAAAACTGCGTATATCCTTAGACCTAGAAATGCCCCTGCTGGGTCTGTTTCCCAAGGAGATCAGGGGGAAATAAAAGAAAAGAAAGCATATATTTCAAAATATTTATAGCAGCTTTCTTTATGGTAGCAAAGACCCAGAAATTGAGGGGATATTCATCAACTGGTAAATGGTTGAACAAATTGTGGTACATGGTTGTGATGGAATACTAATCCACCATAAGAAAAGCTAAGCAGTCTAATTTTTTTTTAAATCAGAAAGAACTACACAAAATAATTAAGAGTGAAAAATATATATATATAGCCAGGTGATATATTCTATGGTATAGAAAGGGAAAAGGAGGGGTTAAGATGTGCCTGGGAATAAGTTCTATTAAAATTAAATAAAAATAAAAAGATGGAGCGCAACCTTAAAACCACCATGAGATATTAGATTAGGACTCTGTGGACAAGCTGGCGATATAATTTGCTTTAGAAAGAAATAACTCCTACCTTCAAGGAGTTTTGTTGTTCTTTTGCCATTTCAGTCATGTGTAACTATTCTATTTGGGGGTTTTATTACAAAGATACTGGACCAATTTGTCATTTTTCCTTCTCCAGTTTGTTTTTCAGAAGATAAAACTGAGGCAAAGAGGATTAAGTGAGTTGCCTAAGGTCTCACAGCTAGTAAGTGTAAAAGTTCAAATTTAATCTTCCCAACTCGAAGTCCAGCACTCTATCTACTGCACCATCTAGTGGAGGTCTTGGATTCAAGGAACTTACTTTTTATTAAAGGGATCAATGTAAAAAAATTAGTAAATGCAGAGTTTATTCAAAGGAAGCTGAATGGTCCAGTAGAAAGAGCACTAACTCTAGAATCATGGGTTGAAATTTCAAACCCTCCCTCTGATAATTTCTCTGTGGACCCTGAGGCAATTCATTTAAATTCCCTGGCCTTATTTTCCCTTCTTTGAAATGAAATTGGTTGGACTAGATGCTTTCTGAGGTCCCTTGAAACTCTGGCTCTGTGATCCTATAATCCTATAAATAAAAATAATTTTAAGAGAAAGAACAAGTTACCAGTATGAGAAAAGACTACATAAGAACTAGCACCTGTGCTATGTTTTAAAAAGGTAAAGATTCCATTTTACAAGGCAGATGTCAGTAGGGGATATAAGGGCAATGTGAGAGACTATTTATGCAGAGGCACAGACTGTCATATATGGGAAATAGCAATGAGGCCAGCTTGAGTGGAATGGACATATGTGAAGGGGAGTGAGAAGATGAAAATTGATCCTGTATTATTTTGTATTGAGCCAATTTGCAAGTAATTGATTTTGTCCTTTAGCATTTTTGTCCTATAACAACCTAAGACATGATTTCTTGTTTATGAACTCATTTCAGAAGTCAGCTGGTTTGTAATGGGTTAAGTTTAAAAATCCAGTTCTCCTGCTAATCATTGATCTTTTCTTGCCCCAAGGAATTATTTTTCTGACCTTGGAGAGAGTGTGGAAAAAAACGAGAATTGGGTGTGATATCTTTAGCTTCCAAGTTACCCTTCAAGGATGTCTGGTTTGCTGTCCAAAAGTCTAGGCTGCTATCTTGCACCCAGACTCCAACAAAGAGCCCTTCTTGGTTTCATGGGAAAGTGGAGGGGGTGGGGGGAAAGAGTGTTGCTAGCCTAAATTACAAATTTCCACTAGTCATATTGTTCCTGGCATCTCAGCTCTGTAACCAACATTTTATACTCAATGTCATGATATCATGCTTTGTTCTGATCTCCCCAAAACCTTATAAAAAGGGAACTTTGTCCACTACAGGTCTTTGGCATCAATGGAAGCAACCTAATAACCCATTTATAGACAGGGAGCATGGCCATTAAAAAGTGTTATCTTGCCCAGAAAACTGTCTCAGTTTATCCTTTTGTTAAAATTCTATTTTAAGAAGAGAAATATGAAATCACTGAAAAGGCAGGTAAAATTCACGTTATGTAGTCATTTAAATGCAATATGGAGAATTTTATATTTTATCTTTGAGATAATAGAATGCCATTGAAGAGTTTTGAGTAGGTGCATATCAAAGACAAATCCATGAATTATAGGAATATTGATTTGGCACCTTTGTGATTGAATAAATAAATGAAAAAAGTATTTAAGTATTCAGTCTAAGCAAAGTACTGTGCTAAACTATGAGAATGTAAATATAATCTTGGAGCGTCCATTCTGCATTTCCCTCATAGGTGGCATTTCCACCATAACTCCAGAGTTCAAAGCCACACTTTGAGAACATAATGTGTACCAGATAGTTTCAGCTGGGGCCCATTTATCTGAAGCTTAAAATGATATGGCTGAAGGAACCTTTTGAGATACAGGAACGCATGCAGAGCTCACATTTTAATGGAGGAAAAACATAAAGGAAGTTTCGGCTACAAGTCATATGGAAAGGTCTCATGATTAAGATACAGCAGCAAAGTAGATAGTGAGGCATCTTCTTTAATGTTATTTCCATAGATAATATACTTCCACTTGGATTCTGAAGCATTTGATTGCTCAAAGGAATGCAATGATGTGAGTTTTCTTTCCCAGGTTTTCAGTAGAGGTATCCCTTTCACATTGTGACTTTCCCCATTGTGATCTTGATATATCTCTGGTTGGCATAAAAAATTAAATGGGAATTTGTGGGGAGGGAGTTTTGCAGGTGTTAGATGAAATACAAAGGTGAGCAAACAACACTGAAAAGGTTTAGAAACTCAGAAATGCATAAAATACAGCAGAGTACTGTAAAGACCCCCATAAAAGAAAAAGGGAAAACTAAGCCGCCTTCTCTGGTCAAAAATCAAGCTATTCCCCAATTGATAAATTGGCAAGGGACATGAATAGGCAATTTTCAGCTAAAGAAATCAAAATTATCAATAAGCACATGAGAAAGTGTTCTAAATCTCTAATAATTAGAGAAATGCAAATCAAAACAACCCTGAGGTATCACCTCACACCTAGCAGATTGGCTAAAATGAAAGGGGAGAGTAATGAATGTTGGAGGGGATGTGGCAAAATTGGGACATTAATGCGTTGCTGGTGGAGTTGTGAACTGATCCAACCATTCTGGCTGGCAATTTGGAACTATGCTCAAAGGGCTATAAAAGAATGCCTGCCCTTTGATCCAGCCATACCATTGTTGGGTTTGTGCCCCAAAGAGATCATAGATAAACAGACTTGTATGAAAATATTTATAGCCGTGCTTTTTGTGGTGGCAAAAATACTGGAAAATGAGGGGATGCCCTCCAATTGGGAAATGGCTGAACAAATTGTGGTATATGCTGGTGATGGAATACTATTGTGCTCAAAGGAATAATAAACTGGAGGAATTCCATGTGAACTGGAAAAACCTCCAGGAACTGATGCAGAGCAAAAGGAGCAGAGCCAGAAAAACATTGTACATAGAGACCAATGCATTGTTGTAAAATCGAATGTAATGGACTTCTGAACTAGCAGCAATGCAATGACCCAGGACAATTCAGAGGGATTTACGGAAAAGAACGCTACCCACATTCAGAGGAAGAACTGTAGAAGTGGAAACACAGAAGAAAAGCAACTGTTTGAACACATGGGTTGAGGCAGACATGATTGGGGATGTAGACCTGAAACTACCACACAAATGCAACTATCAACAATTTGGAAATAGGTCGTGATCTATGGCACATGTTAAAATCAGAGGAAATGCGCACCAGCTATGGGAGGAGGGGAGGCTGGGGGGCGAAGGGAAAAGTAAGAGCATGAATCATGTAACCATGTTAACTTTTCTAAAAAATAATCATTAAAAAAAAGAAACTGCCAAAACATTTTATGTATTTTCCAGATTGCAGGGGTGCTGCACCCTTGAAATCAGCCATAAAATCAGATGCCAGTTTACATTTCCATAAGAGCTGATTCCCTGGATAATGGCTTTAGGACAGTGATGGGCAAACTTTTTAAAGAGGGGTACTAAAGGAAAGGAAATGCTTATCTGACAGTCTGTTTCTAAGGCAACTCTTTCCAAGTTTCATTGTATTGTATCCTACTCATTGTATTCATCAAATTAAGGATAATGTCACGAGGCAGGATAGAACATTTCAGGGAGCCACATCAGGCTGGAGGGCTGTAGTTTGCCCATCACTGCTTTAGGAGATGGGTCAGAAGTAAAGTAAATAATTTGAGAATGTTGTTCTTACTAGGGCTATTGAACTCAGAGTCCTAAGTTATTTCTATCTAGGGCTGGTGAGCAGATGATAATTGAAATGGTAGTGATGGCTTGACTTGAATAGCATATGCTGGCTTCTTTCTTACCCTTTGGATGCTTTCCTGCTTCACTTTGGCTGGCTCATATCTGTTGTGGATAAAGGATTGTAATGGGAAAGTCTAAAGGTGAAGAAACTAGTTGAGAAGCTATGGCAGTAGTCCAAAAGATAAGGATCAAAATTGTATATGAGTGGTATGAATAGAGAGAGGAGAATAGATGCTAGAGATGCTGTGTAGATAAAATGAATATGACTCATATTCTGGGAACCAGAGCCCTGGAGCCTTCAGAAAGAATATTTTCTCTTTGTCTCAGCTAGAAGAAAGACTGGATTGAGTTGTTTAGCCTTAAGACAAAGGTTCCAGGTTTCAACTTCTTAAGGTGGGGAATAGTGAGGAAATAAAGGATGATAAATATTAAAAATTGATGATAGTTAACAGATACTACAAGAGAGGATATGGGAAAAGAGAAGAGTGGAGTGAAGAGTGATGTCCAAGTTAAAAGACAGACAAATAAGTTTGGAGTTGTCAAAAGCAATGTTGTTATAAAGCAAAAATCCTTGTTGCAGCTTTTGTTATAAGTTGAGTCAGGTACAAAGAGATCCAATGGAGGATGCTGGTGTGTCAATGCCCTTACTTACAAGGTCAGGAAAACATCAGGTAGAAAGGAAGGAAATGTGAAGCATCAAAAATGGATAGTTTGTTTTAAAAAATCAGCCCAAAACAACATGGTTATTGGATACAATGCACACACTATTCTTGCTCACCTAGAGCTCTGTGGACCTGGCTAGTACCTATAATCATTCCAAATGGAACCCTGGAGTATCCAGTCTTAATTATCATTGGATCCCAGACCAGGCACCCTCAAGAAATCAGGAGCAAGTGCCTCTAAAAATAGAATTCTTGACTCCTAGTAACTGAGACAGAAGAGATCTCAAAGTTTTTCCCTGTGGGAATTAAAATGCTCTGGTATTTTGTTGCCTAATCACACAAGAGGGCTGGTCTCTATGGTCTCTTGGCTTTATTTCTAGCCCTCTTGATCTGAGTTTTGAAAGAAACCAGGGATTCATTCCCTGGTGAAGGTTAGGAGGGAGATTATTCTAGGGAGACAGCTAGGTAAGATAAAGCCCTGCCCCTGGAGTCAGGAAGGCTTAAACACTCGCTGTGTGACCATAGGCAAATCACTTTAACCTCTGTGCCTCAGATTCTTTATCCATAAAATCAAAGTAATAATAGCACCTACCTCCCAAGTAGTAAAAGTAAAGAAGGAAAAAAAAGTAAAGAGCGTTGTAAAGCCTATAGTGTTAGGTGAATTAAGGCTAGCTCTTATTGTTATTATTTTTTATTATAATCATTGTTGCTGATTTTCAGCTTTATGATGCTGCATGCTATCTATACAGGGAAGGAAAAAAGGAATAATATCCACCAGGTGCCAAGTGTTGCGCTAAGCATTTTACAAATATTTTCTCATTTTATCCTCTCAACAACCCTGTAAGGCAGGTGCCATTATTATCCCCATTCTGTTGTTGAGGAAACCGAGACAAATAGAAGTTAAGTGATTTGCTTAAGGTCACATGACTAGCAAGCATCTTAGACTGGACTTGAACTCGGGTTCTCCTGACTCTAGGCTCAGCACTCTATCCACTGCACCATCTAGCCGACTCTAACTGCCAGAGATATGGCTTCTAACCAGCTGAGAGACCACTAAGTCTTATGCTAAATACATGCTTAAATGCTGTCCCTCAGGAAAATGACTTACCCAGAATAGGTAGAGCTGTTACATTTATAAGTTAGTAACTTATTTTAGTCATATAAATTAGTAAATTATTATAAGTGGCATATTGACAAAACTTAATATTTTTATAATAAATATATTATTATATATAATATAATATAATATAATATAATATAATATAACATAACATAACACAACACAACACAACATAACACAACATAACATAACATAATATAATATAACATAACATAATATAATATAATACAATACAATATAATATAATACAATACAATACAATATAATACAATACAATATAATCAATATAATATAATATAATTTATACAATCAATATAATTAATATAATACAATATAATATACTTAATATAATATAATGTATAAATATTATTTAATGTAACATAATATAATGTAACATACATTATATATCACATATATAATGTAAAATAATATAATAATAAATATATTATAAATTTAGATAATAAAATAATATCATTGTTATTTTAGTTATATGTTAGTAACTTATTATAAATGGCATATTGATAAAAGATTGGGCTAGGATTCAAGAAGCTATAGTTATAATCATTTTTGCCACCATTTTTGTGTGATCACAAGCAACTCATTAATAAATATTTAAATGTAAGGCACTATACTGCGGGAGGGTGTGTGTGTGACAAAAATGACAGACAAAAATAAGAGTCCTTCTTCTCAAGAAATTATATAACATGCCACTGGAAGGTAACTAAAGCTGCTAACTCACCAGATCCTTCAAACAAAACATGTTTCTTGAACAAACCAAGCCAGAAATGATATCATATTGAAGGCACAGATAATGTCTGTAGCTATTGTGATATCTGCGGCTGTGGGAAAGTCCATCTTCCAAACAGCCTAACCAGAAGCCATTGGTAAAAGAATGAGTGGTACTAGAAAGAGAATGAGGCTGATGAGGTTATTTCTGAAGTGACATTGCTGGCCAGGACAAAAGAGTTAGAACCAACTCCCAAGGCATGGAGAAAGCATGCTGGATCTGTAGTATTTTTCTATCATGCTACTAATACTGTTTGATATAAAGTCTTTTTTGGTAACATTAATTATTATTGAACTAAATGGTATCTTAAGATTTTTTTAAAACGTCTGCAGGATATGATATGTAAACAAGTAAATGAATGCACAATAATTTGTTCCAAGAACAGGGACAATTGAAGAGAGGTTGGTTTAGAAAAGCTTCCTAGGGGGCAACTGGGTAGCTCAGTGAATTGAGAGTCAGGCTTAGAGATGGGAGGTTCTAGGTTCAAATCTAGCCTCAGATACTTTCCAGCTGTGTGATCCTGGGCAAGTCACTTGACCCCCATTGCCCACCCTTACCACTCTTCCACCTAGGAGCCAATACACAGTACAATACACAGTATTGGCTCTAAATAGAAGGTAAGGGTTTAAAAAAAAAGCTTTCTAATCAAGGTGGCATCCAAGTTTGTTTTGAAGAAAGCTAAGGAGCCTAAGAGGTGGAAGTGAGGAGAAAAAGGACAAAAATAAAAGTCAGCCTCTGAAGATAGTGAGAAGGGTGGTGGAGTGTAATGTTTGGCGTCCAGATAGTGACCCAATTTAGGCAGAGTACAAGAAGGAAAGTCAAATGAAATGCCTGAAAAGACAAACTAAGAGCCAGACGGTGAAGGGCAGAATGTTTCTTGTTTGGTTTTGTATCCTCAGAAATTAGCAGAAAGCCAACAGCATAGAAAACTCTTAATTGTGGGCCAGCTTGGTGGCTCAGTAGATAGAGAGGCAAGCATGGAGAAGGAAGGACCAGGGTTCAAATTTGGCCTCAGATACTTTCTGGCTGTGTGACCCTGGGCAAGTCAATTAACCCCAAATGCCTAGCCCTTACCACTCTTCTGCCTTGGAACCAATACTTAGTATTGATTCTAATACAAAAGGCTAATAAATGCTTGATAGTTGGGGATAGGGTAGGATTGGGGGGGGAGGTAAATGTATAATCATTTTCCTACCTTCAGTCTTGGTTAATTTATCTGTACTATGTGAAAACTGGGCCAGATGACCAATAAGGTTCTTTTTCAGGGTTCATTTCTGACTATACATACATGTTATATATTTACATGTATATGTGTGTATGTATACATGCATATATATGGAAACATGCATTTATAGATGATTAAATAGAACAGTGAAAAATGTCTAGTTTCAGGGGGGAAGCATAATAAAAGCAAGATTACAAAATAAAGAATTCTTTCTTTGTTGTTTAGTTGTTTGTCATTCCTGTCTGGCTCTTCATGATCCCATTTGAAGTTTTCTTAGCAGAGATCCTGGAGTGGTTTGCCATTCTCTTTTCAAGCTCATTTTAAAGATAAGGAAACTGAGGCAAACAGGGTTCAATGACTTGCCCAGGATCACATAGCTAATAAGTGTCTGAGGCTAAATGTGAATTCAGGAAAATGAGTCTTCCTGACTCCAAGCCTGGCACCGTATCCACTGAACCACCTAGATGCCCTTATTAGATATCATGTTAAGATAACTCTTGCTAATTTTTCTCAAGTTCTGAATCCAGAGGCAAAAACAAGATTGAAATGTTATCTTCATTAACAATTTAACATGAAAGGTTGAGGCTTTTTTGGAACACACAAAAAACATTTCCGAAACCAAAACCGTACCATCTCCTTGTGTCTATGACCTTAATAAACCATAATAGGTCCAGAAGAAATGATAAAGAACATATTTATATAAACATCTATAAAATTACAATACTTTCTTATTTATTATATTAAATAAACATAAAGAAAAATATTGAGCATATGTTTGCCTCCCTTCTACCAGCAACAAGGAAGAAGGTACTTGAGTGGGAGCAAAGAATTGTGCAAGATAATAAAAGTTTTAGAAGTTGATGTTTTGATTGCATGTCTCTTACTTCCTTTATGATTCCAAATAGTTAAATTTTAGATTGTGCCTTTAGTCACTCTGCTAAAAGAAACTAGTTATCCAAAACATTTCCCCACACCTCTGACCTCCTCCTGGGCAACCAATATCATTTTAGCTCAATTTAAAAGGTTCTTACCTTTGTGTTCAAGACCCCAAGGTGATTTTCCTTAATTTTGTATTGTGCTTTCTAATCTTGAGGGAGAGTTGTCTTATTAAACCTCTTAAGAATATTGGACTTTAGGGGCAGCTGGGTAGCTCAGTGGAGTGAGAGTCAGGCCTAGAGACAGGAGGTCCTAGGTTCAAACCTGGCCTCAGCCACTTCCCAGCTGTGTGACCCTGGGCAAGTCACTTGACCCCCATTGCCCACCCTTACCACTCTTCCACCTATGAGACAATACACCGAAGTACAAGGGTTAAAAAAAAAAGAATATTGGACTTTAAGAAGGGTTTGGTCCTACTCTTTATTCTGTCCATATAATTACTGTTCAAAGATGACATATTTATCTAAATTTGACTACAACAAATATCAGCATCTTTTCAATCAACTCCTCAGGGTTACTAGGAGAAGCCTTAGAGTTAATCTAATTCAACCCATAATAGAAGAATAAAGCCTTCTACAATATTACTGAAAAGCAATCATCCAATATTAAGGAATTCTTTGGCTCTTAAGACACTGTATTTGGTCAGTTCCAGTTGGCTGATTATTCTTAATATTGGAGAAACTGAAGCAAAAACTGGAAGATTGTTTAACTTTAAGAGTTCTTCTTATTCTTTCTTTCATTGTTTCTTTCTCTTTTTTTCTCTATGCTAAACAATGAAAATACAAACAGAAAATCAAGATGGTTCCTGCTCTCCTGAACCTCACATTCTAATAAGGTAACAGAACACTCCTGAGAGATTCTAGCTGTAAAATAGATGGAAATATCTTCTGACCTTAGGAAAAAGATAAGTCTAGTAAAAAGTAAGAAAAAGCAAAAAGAATAGTCAAGAAAGTTCCATGATGGTTATTTCTATTAATAAAATCTTATGTTTCTGATATTGAACCATTACAGTGCCAAGAACTTTGTTACTGAAAACTTTTTCTGCATATTTAGTCAGTGTGTCTGCTGAAAAGACAAGGCAAAGATTTTGGCAAAGATCCTGGAGTGGTTTGCCATTTCCTTCTCCAGCTCCAGATAGATGAGGAAACTGAGGCAAACAAGGTTAAATGAATTACCCAGGTCATACAGATAGTTAGTACCTGAGACTGGATTTGAATTCTTTTTTTTAACCTTTACCTTCCATCTTAGAATAAATACTGTGTATTGGTTCTAAGGCAGAAGAGCGGTAAGGGCCAGGCAATGGGGATTAAGTGACTTGCCCAGGGTCACATAGCTGGGAAGTATCTGAGGCCAGATTTGAACCCAAGATCTTCTGTCTTGTAGACTTGATTCTCAATTCACTGAGCTACCTAGCTGCCTCCAATTTGTATTCTTGAAGATAAGTTTTCCTGACTCTAGACCTGATGCTCTCTTCACTGTGTCACCTAGTTGCCCTTCAGAAGCAATTGTTAAACTACATTTCCACAGAGATTGCTTTGCAGGTTGATGGCTCCAGGGGCTAAACTGGAAGCAGATGCAGTGAGCTGGAGGTGCTGCCACTCTTAGGGATTTGGAGGTTGCCTGCTCACAGATCTGGCTTTTCTCTTTTGGTAGCCATCATTTACCATCTCCATTCAGTGATGGTCCTATTCCAATTTTCATTTTCCCTTTTATCCAAACATGGTTAAAGATTAAACCTTTTTGTTGTCCTTAAATACTTTTACTGTCCCACTGCTTATTCTGAACGGTAGCACTCCTAGCACCTCTTTTAACAGGATTTTGCCATGCTTTTTTATATGCATCTTGTTATAATCCTTGCTTCTACAGTGTATCCTAATCTTGTTAAATTCCCAGTTGGTTAGTGAGCTCCCTGTGCATCCTCATCAGTCTCTTCAGACAATTTTTACTTTTCTTCCTTCAGACTCACTCCAACTGGTCCATGTTCTTCCTAAAATATGGTGCTCATGATACTGCAGATGTGCACCTGTCAATATTATAGAAATATTTTTCTTTCTAGGCATTATGTTTAAATCTGTGTCCCCTTCAGGCTTTGGAAAATTTGCAGGAGTAATAGAGAGAAGACCTTAGAAGATACTCCAGTAAGATTATAAATTGATCTTTTTGTATCTTGTAAAAGGTGTTAAACTGTAAGTAGTTCATTTGTATACTAAAGGCTAGGTTACGGGCTAGGGATCTAACAGAGATAGTGACTTTCCAGATCATCTTCTGCTTCTGTATCTTTTGCCACTTCTGGAATTTTAATGACAAAGAAGGAAAACTTGGGTTTAAGCTAGGGAATCCTAGACACCAGAAATGTTTGATGATTATTAGGCAAATGGCTATAAACTAGCTATAGTTTAGCCTGCAAAGATGAACTTTTGAGGAATATACAGGAAAGTCACAATAAATTAGCATGATGGTCCTCCCTGAGGAAACCAAGAACTAAACCAAGAGGAGTGGTTGAAAGGAAAGGCTAAGCTTAAGGGCATTAGCTTGCTCGAATGACCTTATGCTTTGACTTTCTGCTTGGAAGGTAATAGATCTCATAGCCAAGACCCTGAAGAAGAAAAAATAAGGAGGCTTCAGAGACTGGGCTTAGGGTAAATATTCTTACTCTTTATGAAAAAGCACAGACATGCTAAGGCAAGGATACTACTGAGTCAGAAACTGGAGGGAGTAGAGAATAAGCCCAGAGCTCTAGGAACTATACCTTCCAGTTTGCCCTCAGTGGAAGACACAGCTATATTGGTGGGAAGAGAGTTAATCCTTCTGATATAGGTTGAGGCATTCTTTCCTGTTAAGGAGAGTAATCAAGAAAGTGACTTGATTCTAAAAATAATTTCCTCTGGACTGACAACATATTAAGGCAGAAAAGTATAGATAGACATACATACATACATACTTACATTTGTATACATACATAGAATTCTCATCCAATATACCCTCTCAGGGAGAAGTAGAGCAGGTCAATTCCATGGTCCCAATTTCCTACTCTTTTTTTGTCATGAGTCATCTTCTTTGGAGATCAGTGGTCAAGGTTCTGGATATGTATTTACTTATATATTATTGTTATTTATTATATTATTTATATGTTAATACATTATATATAGATATAATACATGAAATATCATCTATATATACATACATACATACATACATACATACATATATATATATATATATATATATATATAATCTCATTTGATCTCAAAACAAGCCTGTTAGGTGCTATTGTTATCCATGTTTTGTAGATAAAGAAACTGAGTCTGAGAAAGATTAAGTAACTTGCCTAAGATCATATGGCTAAGAAATATCTGAGGCTCCTAAAATTTCAACTCAGGTCCTCTCAACTCCAAGTCATCATTCTATCCACTGAACCACCTAGCTGCTTTAAAGGCCTTGATAAATTGTCAGGAACCAAGGACTACAACTATCCTCTCCTCCCCTTGCCATTTGAATTTAGGCAAAAACATGTGAGCATACACATTTTCTTTATGGCAAATACACACAAATACACATTCTACAAAAGAAAAGATGGTAAAGATAAAAACAAAAATCAAATAACTAGAAATGATATATGAACAATAATGGCAAAGATTTTAGAACTGAGGCATTTTCTGGTTCTACCAGGAATCGGCTTGTATATTTTCTAGTAGGATAATAGACAAACATATGCTATGCCTAAACTGAATCTTTAGTTAGGAACACAAGAGTCATATTAGGATAAGAGATTAAAAGTTAGAATGGACCATCAAAATAATCTAGTTCATGATCCAACCATTTTGAAAAGCTATTTAGAATTACCCTCAAAGAGTTATAAAATTGTGTATACCTTTAGACACAGCAAAATTACTGGATCTATTTCCCAAGGATATCAGGGGAAAAGGAAAAGAACCTATATGTTCCAAAATATTCCTAGCAGCTCTCTTTGTGATGGTAAAAAAAACTGGAAATTGAGGAGATGCCATCAATTGGTGAATGTCTAAAAAATGTGATGGAATGCTACTACAACATAAGAAATGATGAACAGGCTAATTTAAAAAAAAACTTGGAAAGAACTATACCAGATAATTAACAGTGAAATGAGTAGAACCAAGAGAAGATCATACACAATTTCAGAACTAACTGAAAAAATGAACTGTGTGTTACCTCCATAGAGTGAAGTGAAAGGCAGAAACATAAGAGACTTAATTTGTATAAATGTATTTGTCTCCAAGGTCATACCTTCTGTGATGCAGGCAGGTTGGAGACAGGCTAGGACACTTGTGGATGAATTCTGCAAATAAATAAAAGAAAAAAAATAACAACCTAGTTCAACCCTTTTATTTCACCAGAGATATTCTTCTCTCTATCCATGCAACTCAAAATTTATTCCTCCTCATCTCAGAACATATCCCACTTCCTCTTTGGAACTTTTCCCAATTACACCAGCCCATGTCTCTCTTTGCTTGTAAAGTCTATCACCCTTTAATCTGGACTGCAAAGTTTACTTCTTAATCTGAAACATGCATTATTATTATACCTTTACTAATATAATTTCTCCATAATAATCTCCATAATATCATAGTAAGAGCCTTTAGCATAGGTGCCCTGAAAACGTATTCTTATTTTATACACCCCATAGAATATATTTGTACAAAAGTTCTAGGATATATTATAATAGGGACTATTAGAAATATGTAGAAAAAGAAGAGGTGATCACAAAAAAATGAGCATGGCTCCATTAAGAAGAGGTTAATCTCATTTCCTTTTTGACAAATTTATACAACTGGTAGATGATAGAAATTTCATACCTAAAATTTAACTTGACTTTAGCAAAGCATTTTACAAAATCATATACTATTCTCATGTAAAATATGGAAAACTATAAGCTAAAAATACAGCATAATTACTTGGTTTGAGAACAGATTGAGTGACCAGACTGAAAGAATTATCCTAAATAGCTCCATGTCAATTTGGAAGCAGGTCTTCTGTGGAGTGGCCCAGGGATTTGGGCTTGGTCATGTGCTGTTTAGCATTTTTACCAGATTTATATGAAGACATAGATAGTATTGAGGTAGCCAGATGGTTCAGTGGGTTGAGTGTTGGGCCTGGAGTCAGGAAGACCTGAAGAAAGATGAGCATCACAGGATAGTTGCATTTGAATTATGGTGCCAGAGAAGACTTTCTGAAAGTCCTTCGGACACTATGGTTATCAAGTAAGTCAATACTTGAAGAAACTGATACAGACTATTTACTCAGAGGTCAAATACTGAAGCCAAAGTTTAAATATTTTGGCCACATTATAGGAAGATATTACTTATTGGAAAAGACCCTGATATTGAGAAAGATTGAAGGCAAAAGGAGATGAGGACATCAGAGAATGAGATGGAGAGATAGTGTCATATATAAACAGTGAACATGAACTTGGACAGACTTCAAGAGATAGTGGAGAATAGAAAAGTATGTTGTGCTATGTTCCATGGGATCATGAAGAATTGGACACAACTGAATGACTGAACAACAAAATAGACAGCATTCTTAGCAGTTGGAGTTGACACAAAAATGAAAAGGTCTAACTCACTGGATGACAGAGCCAAGATTCAAAAAGATCTTAAGATGCTAGAACATTGAGCCAAATCTAATAAATTACAAAGTGAAGAGGAAACTCGTGATTCCCTGTTAAAAGGTTTTGGTTTTTACCTCTCTAGTAAGCTACCTCAATGGTTAGAACCTAATTACAATTAAGATTACATCTCTAGGACAGTTTCAAAACTTTTTAAGGAAAAACACATAGATTGAATTGGATAGATGTTATTTCTATGACAGTTATTAAAAGAACTTTCAATTTTACAAAAGTATTCCTCATCTTCTTCAGTTCTATGTTGAATTTATTGTCCATTTATGATATTTGTTCAAGATTTATAAGGATATTGTTGAGGGAGTTCTATATGTTGTCTGTTCTTCTGTATATTATAGTCTAGGGAGCAGACATTCTTCATCTAATCTATGTTTCCTATGAGGATATTTAGAGACAACTTTTTCAAGTGACTGAAACTCACTCAGCAGGCTCTATAGTATTCCTCATTTTTTTTAAACCCTTTTAACTTCGGTGTATTGTCTCATAGGTGGAAGAGTGGTAAGGGTGGGCAATGGGGGTCAAGTGACTTGCCCAGGGTCACACAGCTGGGAAGTGGCTGAGGCCGGGTTTGAACCTAGGACCTCCTGTCTCTAGGCCTGGCTCTCAATCCACTGAGCTACCCAGCTGCCCCAGTATTCCTCATTTTGATGTAAGTAATACTATGATCTCCACAAATAGGAGTATCTAGACTATATTCCCCATAGATCAGTGATGGCAATCCTTTTAGAGAGCTGGATCATGTGAGAAATGTCCTCAGGCACTCATGGAGAGGCATTCAGGTCCCATATCCCTCTGACTTTCTAGTAATGAATTCTGGCAAACTCTGTGCTGGGGCAACAGCACACATGTTGATAGAGAGAGCTCTGTGCCATAGGTTCACCAACATGGCCATAGATGGTGAGAAACTTGGCAATTAATAAGGAATCCCTATTCATCTAAGACTTTGCAGTGGATCTTTTCCATAATAAAAGTCAACACACTATTATTGACCTAAGGAAGATAGATCCAGATTGAAGGGGGATAGATTCTATAAACAAAGAGAGATGAGACCTCAGCAATTTAGTGTATGATAAATCCAAAGATCTCAGTTTTTTGGATAAGAACTCACTATTTGACAAAAAACTATTGGGAAAATTAGAAAGCAGTAAAAATTAGGTTTAGATCAATATCTCACACCCTATACAAAGAAAAGGTCAAAATGGGTATATGATTTAAATATAGAGTGACATTAAAAGTAAATTAGGGGAACATAAAATAGTTTACCTGTCAGATCTATGGAGAAGGGGAGAATTTATAATCAGACAAGAGATAGGAAACATTACAAGATGTAAAATGAATTATTTTGATCATATTAATTTTTAAATGGTTTTGTGCAAACAAAATCAATACAAATAAGATTAAAATAGAAACAACAAATATGAAAAATGTTTAAATAAATTTCTTTGATAAAGGTCTCATTTCTCAAATATATAAAGAACTAAGTCAAATTTATAAGAATCCAAGTCATTCCTCAATTGATAAATGATTAAAGGATATGAATAAGCCATTTTCAGATGAAGAAATCAAAGCTATCAATAATCATACAAAAAAAATGTTCCAAATCCTTCTTGATCAGAAAAGAGAAATGCAAATAAAGACAACTCTGAGGTACCACCTCACACCTATCAGACTAGTCAACATGCCAGTAAAGGAAAATGTTAAATACTTGCAGGGGGATGTGACAACATTGGGACTCTAATGCATTGCTGGTGGAGTGGTGAACTGGTTCAATCATTCTGGGGGGTAATTTGGAATTATGCTATGCCCAAAGAAATATAAAATAATGCATATCTTTTGATCCAATAATATCACTACTGAGTCAATATACAATAGTGATAAGAAAAATGGGAAAGGACCTGTTTGTACAAAAATATTTATAGCTGCCCTCTTTGTGGCAGCAAAGAATTGGAAACTAAAGGGATGTCCCTTAATTGGGGAGTGGCTGAACAAAGTGTGGTATATGATGGTGATGGAATACTATTGTAATATAAGGAATGATGAACAAAATTATTTCAGAAAGAGATGGAAAGACCTACATGAATTGATGCAGAGTGAAATAAGCAGATCAAATGTGATAGGCTTTGCTACTAACAGCAATACAATAATCCAGAACAATTCTGAGGGTCTTAGGAAAAAGAATACTATCCACCCCTAGAGAAAGAACTGTTGGAGTAAGAATGAAGATGGAAGCAAATGATTTATCACTTGTTTATTTGGGTATGTGTTTTAGGGTTTGGGTTTTATAAGATTATTCACTTATAAAAATGAATAATATAGAAATCTTTTGCTTGATAATACATGAATAACCCAGATTGAATTGCTTACCAGCTCCAGGAGTGGAGAGGGAAGGGAGTAAAGAGACAATTTGGATTATGTAAATTCAGAAAACTCATATGGACTTTTGTTATTAAAATAAAAAATTTTAAAAAGGGAAAGATGGGTAGCTCAGTGGATTGAGAGCCAGGCCTAGAGACAGGAGGTCCTAGGTTCAAATCTGGCCTCCAACACTTCCCAGCTATGTGATCCTGGGCAAGTCACTTGACCCCCATTGCTTACCCTTACCAATTTTCCACCTATAAGTCAATACACAGAAGTTAAGGGTTTACAATTAAAAAAAAAAAACAACGGGAAAGATGGGCTGGAATATTTAGGAAAAGTTCCCAAGAGGAAGTGGGATATGTTGTGAGACTAGGAGGGCTAAATTTTGAGTTGCTTAGACAGATGGGGAGAGAGTATCTCCGGGTCTCAATATTAACAGGCATGTACTTCCCTCTTTTTGCTTTTGCTGATATTAGTTACTACATTGCCATTCAACAGTTTCATTATCTCTGCTGTTATTTTTTTTCAAGGAATCTTGGATAATTTTGACATAAGTGGGAAATATTAAAGATATTGCAGGGAGACTAAAAAGTCATTTTGTGTTACTATATGGAATATTTTATTTTATTTAACAATCAGATACATCTTTCAAAAATTATGCAATTGTGATAATAGGTTCTACTGTGGAATATGGCTTTTAAAAGCTTAACTCTTCACTTCTAATACCCTCATCAAGATTATGTTTGATGGCTGGGCAGACTACTTTTATACATATAAGAAAGTAGACATATGGGTTGGGTTTTTTGACAATCTCTCAGTTGTTATTTGTGATTATGATGTCCATAATTTTTCTATAATCTTATTTCTTTATCCCCCTATAGATATCTTGAAAATCAGTCTTTAGTGCCCTCAAAATTGTGACACCTTCAGCACAGAACTACACTCTATCTAGAACAGCTACATTTCCCATCTTTGTTCTCTCCTTATTTTCTCTTATTTACTCCCATTTACTCTTCTTATATAAGCACATTCAGGTCCATGATCAAAGAATCCCGAAATGATGGCTTCACCATCCCTGATATCAAAAGGTGTTTTATATGTTTGCAGATATTTTTCATTTTTCTTATTTCTTGATTTCCCTCTAGTTTTGTTCTTAATTTTCCTTACAAGGATTTCACAAACATTTCACAAAGCTTTATTTAAACATATTTTTTCCTTCACTACTTCCTGCAGTTTTATGAAGCAATATTAAACATACTCTTCAACAGTTCATTTTTCATAATGTTTTACAAAGAAGTTTATATTCTGAATCAGTGTTATCCCTGACTGCCATGTGTCTTCCCTTGGCAAATTGATCAAATGTTTGCTGACTAAAATGTCTTCTAGATTCTTTTTGTGCTTTGTTTTTCACTTTGTTTGATTTACTTTGACTAAACATCTAAATGAAATTATAAGTCACTGTAGATTTCCTTTCCTCCATTCATTTCATAAATTGGGGGTCAATACTTTGTTTAAAAAGGTACAGTTGGCATTGTTTTGATTATATATCATAGTCTCCTTATAATGACATCCAATTATATGGATAACCTATGAAGCTCATTAATTAGTACCCAGTATAGATGTATCTTGCTCAGACTATGCAAATGGATGATGACTTGGGTACACAATTAAACAATATGAGGAATATGGGCTGGATTGCTTTTGGTAAATTGTAATGCTCTTTTTTATAACTTCAAACTTTCCCTGAAATAAACACTTATTTTAAAAAATAATAATAATAATTCCCTATTACTGACATGATTGTGAATCATGGAACACCACAGAATGCATAGAATTAAAAAAGAGCATCATTTAGAGGGCAATGAAGAAGAACGTGGTAAATGTGAAAGGTACATAGTAAAATTTGAAATGTAAAAAAGGTTGTAACATAGCAAGAATCTGGAGAGAAGTAAAATAAAAGGTGTCATCAGTGAAATATATAATGGAAAAAAGAAGAGGTGCTAGTCAGATCTGCATGATTTATTGGTATCCTTTCAATGTAATTTTTTTTTAAATTAAAGAAGGGCCCAGGCATATTGTATGAACCCCCTCTGGTAAACGTTTGTTGGTGGTAGTATTGTCTTGCTCTTGTGTCATTTCAGTTATGTCCAACTCTTTCTGAGCCTACTAGAGATTTTCATTGCAAAGATACTAGAGTACTTTGCCATTTCCTCTCCATCTCATTTTACAGAGGAAACTGAAGCAAATTGGCTAAGTGAATTGCCCAGAGTCACCCAGCTAATAAGTGTCTGAGGTCAGATTTGAACTCAGGAAGGTAAGTCTTCCAGAAACTAAGCTTTTACTATATCCCCTGTGCTACCTAGCTTCCTCACCTTAAGGGGATATAAATAAGAGACACATAGAATAGGGCATCATGGATGGATTATAATCTACATTGTCAAAACTTCCACATATACGAAATTATAAATGCATTTGAATATCTGTGTATTTTTTCTTTCTTTTAGATTTACACTGATTTTAATCTTTGCTTTAATAAGATAGCAGTCTAACTGTACAGATAGCTGATTCAGAAATGATATCAATATTAATAGAGTCTTTTCTTGCCTATTAAAATAAGATTAATTATATTTTTGTGATGTTATTCGAAGGTCTCATTTTTTATATTGCAGGAAATGATCTGTAGATTCTTTCCATTTCTATTATACCTTCTAATTCGAGAGTATAAGAGAAGTTTTCTTTGATAATATCTCGTAATGTGATGTCTAGGCTTTATTATCATGACTTTCAGGTAATCCAATAATTCTTAAATTATTTATCCTCAACCTGTTTTCCAGGTCAGTTGTTTTTTCAGTGAGATATTTAATATTTTCTCATTATTTTCATTTTGTTTTATTGTTTTTTATGTCTTCTGTAGTCATTAGCTTCTATTTACCCAATTCTAATGTTTTTATACCCTTACCTTCTGTCTTGGAATCAATATTGTGTATTATTTCCAAGGCAGAAGAGTGGTAAGGGCTAGGCATTGGGAGTTAAGTGACTTGCCCAGGGTCACACAGCTAAGAAGTGTCTGAGCCAGATTTGAACCTAGGACCTCCCTTCGCTAGGCCTGGCTCTCAATCCACTGTGCCACCTAGATGCACTGCCCCCATTTTAATTTTTGAAGAATGAATTTCTCCCATGACTTCTTGATCCTCCTTTTAGTTTTGGTTCATTCTACTTGTCATGTAATTCTTTTCTTCATGAGATTTTCTTGCCTCTTTTTCCAGTTGACCAATTTTACTTTTCAAACTATTGTTTTCCTTTTGCATTACTTTCATTTCTTTTTCCCACTTTTTTTCACCTGTCTTATATGATTTTTGAATTTTTTGAAGTTCTTCCAGGATCTAAGACCAATTTCAATTTTTCTTTGAAGTTTTACATGTGATTGCTTAGGCCTCACCTTCCTCTATTGATTCTGTGCTTTGCTCTTTGTCTCCATAAATATTTTCTATAGTTAGGTGTTTCTTTTGCTGTTTGCTCATTTTCCCTGCTTTCTTTTTTTGTTTGTTTGTGGACTAGGAGTTCTGGGAGCTGCTGATTCTGTCTCTTCTGTTAATCGTTTGCAGGCCTCACAACTCTGAGCTATTTTGTCCTGTTACTAAAGGCTTTAGGAAAGCACAGGCTTGAAAGGGCCAAGCACTGTGGGCTGGTACCAGAACCTGGGTCTTCAAGGGGTGGGTGCAGGTGCTCTGTTGGTGGTGGGAAAGGTAAGGTCCTAGAATCCCAAAGTTGACCAATACCCAGGCTTTGAACCTGGTGCAATAGATAGGAGTGTTTGGCCAACACTCCACTGTGTGCAGTTTTACTTCTAGTTCCCCTTTATCCCATGAAAATCGACAGATTGTTTTCTTCAGGAGAGCTCCCTTCCCCACCACCACCACCATCACACTCCATCTTGCTGTTGGTTTTTGACTCCTGTCATTTTGAGGTCCTTTTTAAAGATTGGCTTGGAAGGCTCTCAGAGCGGTTTCAGCTTTTGCTGCTAGCCATCTTGGCCCTACTCCCTCTCTCAATTTTTATAAAAAGAAAGCATTCTTAATGAATAGGCCTAAAATATTTTTTATAGGCTATAAGTCAATCATCTCCTTCATAGCTTAATCCTGTGCCATATTTTCCAAAATATCATTTGCCTTCCCAGCATATTTCCAGTCTCTTTTTACCATTTCAAAACTAAATCAAAGAATATATTGATTTAATTTAGAGGGTTTTGTTAAGTTCTTTATAGAATTTCCCTACCTCTTTATCTTCTGTCACAGATACTGGTATGTAAATTGAGATTATTTTAATAGTAGCTTTTTTGCAAATTACTATCATAAGCACTTTAATGCAAGATGATCGATATCCTATATTTCATGTTTCTTTTGAATACATATAAAACCAATTCTGCCAGATCTTTTATTTGCCTTTCTAAGGAAATACTGTTAAGCCACCATTCCATTTAGTGCCAACTTACTCTCTTTTTTACAGTGAATATATCCATATGGGTACAATTCAGTTTCTTCAGGAAAATGTTTATTTCACTAATAGTGGGATGAGGAGTTCACATTTAGATTATCAACAATTAAGTCAAAACATATAAGTTGTCTAATAATTATATGATTCTCTGTATCCTCTATCTCTTTTTCTGTGACTCTGCTACCATCATTACAGGAGCACAAGACTGAGGGCCATTTTGTATTTTTCTCAATTTCAGAGTTTGCCAGAGCCAAAGAATTTACCACCAAGAGGTCAGCCTAATGGTGATGAGATAGCCATATTTATCTAAGCAGATCTTAGAAGGCAAAGTCTGATGACATTTAATAGGACTAAATGTTAAGCCTTACAGAGATTTTAAAAAATCAACTTCCCAAGTAGAAAATGAAAATGCGGGGCTAGACAGCAATTCATCTAGCCAATTTAATGGTGTTTTTGTGGACTGACAGCTTAATGTGCAATATAATCCATTTTTGCAATATAATAGCCAAAAAAGCTAATTCATTTTTAGGTTGAAGTAGAAGCAGCATAGGCTCCAAAACTAGAGAGGTAATATTCATATTCTTCTCTGTCCTGGTCTTATAATATCTTGAATATTGTATTCAATTCTAGAAATACATTGATAAGCTGGAGAGTAATCAGAGGATTGCAACCAAAATGGTGTTGAGTTCATGCTATATGAAAACTGGTTAAGGAAAATGCAAATATGTATTCTTAAGCAAAGGAGACTCATGAACAATGTGACAGCTGTGTTTATATTTCTGGAGGGATTTCATAGGAAAAAGAATTAGATTTACTCTGTTTAGTTTCAGAGGACAGGACTAGAAGAGACAGAAAGAAGTTGCAAATGGTCATATTTTAAGAGTGGATTGTGGGCTGCTTTGGGAAATAGTGTTTACCCCACCTCTCTTGAGCACTTCAAATAAAGGCTGGGTGATTATGAATTCAGTTGTTGTCTATCATTTTTTCAAAAACCAATGACATTATGGGTGATGTCTTAGATTTAAGAGTCATGAACTTCAATCTCTATTCCAGAATCACCAAAGTCCATGGCAAGAGAAAAGTCAAGATGACTGGTTCAATGTTTGACCGAGCTCTAAGTGCTCTGCAGCACCTGCTTCAGCTGCCTTCATGACAACTGGAACAAATTGTTTTCATCTGCCCATTCCACCAAGAGAAGTCTTCACGTGCCTGAGGTAGAAATCCCCTAATTTGACAACCTGTTTGTGGCCTGTCGGTCACCTTTGAATGACTGTGTATTGCATATCCTATAGAGGAAATTATTAAGTCAAGAGTTAGCTCTGAAATATCTTCAAACTGAGCTTTTGTGATTCTGTGGTCTTTCCATCATAATTATACAAGGAAATTACTATAGTTTTCAAAGAATAGTAATAAGTATAAAACAAGAATCTAGTTAGTACTCCTACTTAAACTTACTTCGGGCAGTTAGTTAGACAGAATTCTGGATGTGGAATCAGGAAAATTCATCCTCTTGAGTTCAAATCTGACTCAGATACTTACTAGCTATTTGACCTTGGTCAAGTCACTTAACCCTCTTGGCCTCCATTTTCTCATCTGTAAAATAAACTGCCCTAATTTCCCTTTTGCCCAAGGTTTCTGAGGCCAAAATTATATTCATGGCTAATCCAGTTCTTGCTGAATGTAATATATTCTTTTTCAGGTTGATTTATTACCCTATTAAGTAAAATAATGTCCCCTTTCCATATGTACCTGCCTACATATTCTTTTTTTCAGAGTATGTGTTCTTTATGAATTTTAAAAAGATGATAAAGGAAATAAAATTTTCTTTCTGTCTTCTTTTCCTCACCTTCAAATCATCTCATATTTTCCTCTTTTTTTTCAGGTGCTTTGGTTACTAAATTTAGAGGCAGAAGCCAATCAGAAGGAAGGAAAATAAACCCTCTGTTCCACTGGAGCTTATTTCTTTTAAATATTTCTTTTAAAACACTTTTCATTCACTATTAGTATCATTCACTATTACGTTTACTCTGAAAAGGATGATGACCACTTTGAAAATAAGTTACCTATTCTTTAATAGTAATACTAATAATAATTTTTAGCAATATCCCTGACAGTAATATTAAAAGTAATGGTAACAGTGAGTTCTAGTTATTTTTTCAAGAGTACTTGCTTTTTCTTGATTGGCGTTGCCTAATGCTATAATGACTATCTTAAGTTTGTACTTCTAAGTGTACCAGAAAGGAAAACCATTTCAGAATCCAATCCTGAGTGAGTATTTACTGAAATATACATTACTATAAGCTTCAAGCTAACCAACTGAAATTCAAATTTAATTAAGATTATTGCATTCAATGAATGTTCAGAAAATATAATGATCTGGGTAGGTTTGATATTTCTATTCAAAATCAATTGTGCCTGTTTTACATTACATGAATATGTATATACACATATACATGTATATATATGTATATAAATACACAAATCAGTGTAGAAACCAAATTACAGGAGTGAAGACTGGAAGTCACATTTTGTTACTAAATATATTTTATGTCACATTAAAATCACTTCAATTCATCACTTTCTGGTCAATTTCAGTCATAATTTTCTTTTCTCATAAACTGATATGCACAATGAATACAAAATCATTCACCAAATGCCCCTGGGTAAATCTTATCTATGACTTCAGTATAAAAACATCATTTTCACTCTACCTCATACTAGACATGTTAAAACTTGCATAAAAATGTAGTGACCATTTCAAAAATGGGATCCTATTTAAATATATAATCAAAATAAATAATATGTCTGCCATTCATCACTGTTTAATTTTTTAATTTAACTGAAGAAACTGGAAGTCAGAAGGTGGAGTCTATTGCCATGTCTCTAATATTAAGTATACGTAGCTGAAAAATTAACAAGAAAGCAAGTTGAACCCTTTTTCATTAATTTATTATTCCTTTAGGAATTTTTTTAAAAAAAAACTCTTACCTTCCATTTTAGAATCAATCCTGTATGCTGTTTCCCAAGCAGACGAGTAGTAAGAGCTAGGCAATGGGATTTAAGTGTCTTGCCCAAGGTCTCACAACTAAGCAGCATCTGAGGGCAGATTTGAAACCAGGACCTTTTGTCTCTAGGTCTGGCTCTTGATCCAGGAAGTCACCTAACTGCCATCCCTTTAAGGATATAGTTTGTGTTTCCCAATCTGGGATGGAAGTCTAGTAGAGGTTGGCCTTAGCTTATTCATCCGAAATGGATATTTTGACTACTCTCCATGTATTAGAGAAAATGGTCCTGCAAAGTCTCAAAACAAGTTGATATTTCAGTTGTTTTCCAAAATTACCATTTCCTACGTTTGACATGTGCCCATCCTCTCCTCCTTTGGCTTCTCAAGGGACCAAACTCTTCTACATGTCTTTCTTTTAATTTTCTGTTCCCTTTGACTACACCTTATCATGCTTCTAACTTTTAAAGATAAATTTTCCAAAACAGTCTTTAGCCATTTCTTCGTCTTACTCCATACTTTCTCTTGTCAATCTTATTCACTTACATGACTTTAACTATCATTTCAACACAGATAACTCCATTGTTTAAAAACTCTTCACCATGGGGCCTACCAGTACTAGATCTTAAGCTGTACTACAAAGCAGTGGTCATCAAAACAATATGGTACTGGCTAAGAGACAGAAGGATGGATCAATGGAATAGATTAGGGGTAAATGACCTCAGTAAGCTAGTGTTTGATAAACCCAAAGACCACAGCCTTGGGGACAAGAACTCACTATCTGACAAAAAATGCTGGGAAAATTGGAAAATAGCAGGGGGAAATTAGGTTTAGATCAATACCTTACACCCTATACCAAGATAAATTCAAAATGGGTAAATTACTTAAATATAAAGTATGAAATTACAAATAAATTAGGTGAACATAGACTAGTATACATGTCAGATCTGTGGGAAAGGAAGGAATTTAAGACCAAGCAAGAGATAGATAACATTGCAAAATGTAAAATGAATGACTTTGATTACATCCAATTAAAAAGTTTTTATACAATCAGAACCAATGCAACCAAAATTAGAAAGAAAGCAACAAACTTGGAGAACATTTTTATAACAAAAATCTCTGACAAAGGTTTACTTTCTCAAATATATAAAGAACTAAGTCAAATCTACAAAAAATCAAGCCATTCCCCAATTGACAAATGCTCAAAAAACACGAATAGGCAGTTTTCACAGGATAAAATCAAAACTTTCAATAAGCACATGAAAATGTGTTCTAAATCCCTCCTGACTAAAGAAAAGCAAATTAAAACAACTCTGAGGTACCACCTCACACCTAGAAGATTGGGCAATATGACAGAAAATGAAAGTGATAAATGTTGGAGGGGATATGGCAAAATTGGGATACTAATTCACTACTGATAGAGTTGTGAATTGGTCCAGCCATCCTGGAGGGCAATTTGGAATTATGGGCAAAGGGCTTTAAATGAATGACTGCCCTTTGATCCAGCCATACCACTACTGGGTTTGTACCCCCAAGGAAATAATAAGGAAAAATATTTGTACAAAAATATTTATAGCTGTGCTCTTTCTGGTGGCAGAAAAATTGGAAAATAAGGGGGATGTCCATCAATTGGGGAAGAGCTGAATAAATTGTGGTATCTGATGGTGATGGAATATTATTGTGCTGAAAGGAATAAAGAAATGGAGGTTGTTCCATGTGAACTGGAACAACCTCCAGGATTTGATGCAGAGTGAAAGGAGCAGAACCAGGAGAACCATATACACAGAGATGGATACACTGGCACAATCTAATGTAATGGACTTTTCTACCAGCAGCAATGCAATCACCAAGGACAATAAAGAGGAACTTAGGAGAAAGAATGCTATCCACACCCAGAGGAAGAACTGTGGAACCAGAAATGCATTAGAAAAATATATGATTGATTATGTAATGTGATAGGGATGTGATTAGGGTTTTGATGATAAAGAATCTCTACTGCAAATATTAATAATATGGAAATGGGCTTTGAACAATGACTCATGTATAACCCAGTGGAACTGCTTGTTGGCTTTGGGAGGGGGGAGGAGAGAGTGTAGGGGGGATCATGAATCATGTAACCTTGGGGAAATATTCTAAATAAAAATTAAAAAAGAAAAAAGAAAAAACTCTTCCCCAAGGAATAGCATTCAAACTCCTTTGCTTGGCATTCAAGCAAATACCACCTTATTTCTATGATCTTTTGTCATGTGACTTACCTCCATGTACCTCAATGCTACATGTATGGTACAGAGTTACATCCCTTCATGCACTGTTTCAGTGTTTCTGTATTACCTTTTCATCCCTACTGGGAACTGAGGGCCCTGGAATGTTTAGAAGATATCAGGAAGTGAGACTCCTTATTCATTGTAGATCTGTCCCCTTCTCATTACTCCCATACCCTCCAAACTACTTTAAATCCTTACAACTTTTCAACTGGATTATTGCAATATTTAATTGGGTTTCTTGTCTCAAATCTCCAATCTGCCCCAGAAGGAGTTAAAACAAAGAGATTTTCCTAAAACAGAAATCTAACTATATCACTTCTCAATAAGCTGGGTTGTTGTTCTGTCTTTTTAGTCATGACCCCATTTGGAGTTTTCTTGGCAAAGGTACTGTGGTGATTTACCTTTTCCTTATCCAACATTTCTATCTCTAGAACATCTATTACTTCTAGAAGCAAATATACCCTCCTGTGTCTGGAATTTGAAACTCTTCAAAACCTAGCCCCAATTCATGTTCCATGTTTCTAGCATTAGTATACATTACTTTTCTTCATGCAAATTGATTTTCCTACGTTCTGTCATACACAGCACTCCACTCTTTTCTGTGTGCTGGCTCGCATACCTGAAAGCACTCCTTCCTTACCTTTTTCTTTTGGAATCCCTTGTTTTCTTCAAGACTCAACAAAAGCACCAACTACTACATGAAACCTTTTCTACTTTCCCCAATTGCTAGGGCAGCTAGGCAGAGTGGTAGATAGAGTATTGGACTTGGAGTCAGCCAAACTCATCTTCCTGGGTTTAAATCTGGTCTTAAACACTTTATGACCCTGGGCAAGTCACTTTATCCTGTTTACCTCAATTTCCTGATCTCTAAAATGAGCTGGAGAAGGAAATGGAAAACCACTCCATTATCTCTGCCAAGAAAACCCTAAATAGGGTCACAAAGTGTCAGACACAAATGAAAAATAACTGAACAACTTCTAGCATCCCTTTCCTCCACAGTTACCTCATATAGAACAATATGTGCTCATGTTGTAATCTGTTTTAGATTGTAATCTTGACAGCAAAGATGCTTCACTTTTGTCTTTGTTGTATATTCAAAGTGCAAGCTAGTTCAGCCCTTGAGTTGTACTTAAGATTTCTTTGTGATGTTCCCTCAAATCCCTGTTACAGCCCAACAGGGAATTATACAAAATAAAAAGTGATTTTGATGGTGTAATACACTTATACAATTTTAATTTATCATTCCTTGCTGTCATTATTCATTTCATTGAGGATATTCAATTTCTAACCTCATTTGGAAAAAGATAGCACCACCAAGAGATATGCCCCTTTTGCTCTTTTTTTTTCTATTTACCTCCCTATAAAACAGTAGGAACTTAATAAATTCCCAATTATAAAGAGACAAATTGATTGCCAAAGAGGGAATGGGGAATTTGGACTGTCCTCAGGGGGCTCTGGGATAGGAAGTACCAACCTACATGCATGTGATCCTGAGGCAGGGGCAGGAATGAGAGCCATGACAAGAGAGTACTGAGACTCCCAGCTAATGTAAATCCAATTTCGTGTGTGGAAGAGTGGTATTCTGGGAAGAAGAGACTGATTTCTTTCACTTTATTTATCTCTTTTTTCCCTCATATCCCCTAATCCAGTGATAGGGGACCTGATGAATACATTCCTCTTTCTCTGAGCTGCTAGTTTAGGGTGACTAAGGAATTCTCCCATTATTTCTGTGAAAATGAGCAAAAGTTTGAGATGACATGGAGATGGTTGTCATGTCCTATATGATTTGATTTGCACTGTCAATTAATCAACAAGCAACAAGTGCTTGGATAGTTGGGTTAATAGTTTTAGGATATAAAAATTAAAAATTAACCAGTCCTTATTCTCAAGGTACTTAAATTCTACAGAGGAAATAATAATACCTGCCACTATATTCAATACAATAAATTAGGAGAGTAGGCATGAGAGAGAAGAGAATTCTCTAAGAGTTAGAGGTTCATCAACTGTGTATAAACCATTGATTTCATATTTTAAAGCTGAGTAATATTCCCTTAATTCTAGACCCCATTGCAGTGCATTAAGCCATTTTCTATAAATGAGGGAAACTATCTAGCCATCTGTAGGTTATAACAAATCCAAACACATTGCATCAGGAACCACCTCTTCATTTCATGCCCTTTTCCTTGGAGACAGCAAGCATTTGACCTGAAATATTGAAATGTATAAGGAGGAGAATGGGGCAGAATCATGCTCATGGATACTTTATATATTTTCAAGCTAGAAAGAATGGAGGTAAGACTGGAGACTAAAGGAAGCCAAGAAGGCCATGAGATGGAGATGAGGGGGTGAAGAGTATGCCAGGAAGCAGAAACAGTCACTGCAGTTGCATGGTTAGAATAGTCTGTATGAGAAACTACAAGTCAGCCAGTATGTCTAGACTCTAGACTGTGGAGAGATCATGTCAAGAGATGTTATGTCTTCATGAGAATGGTAGGTCATAATGAGCACCTGAAGAAGGAAGGAATCGAAGAGAAAGCAACCTAGGATCATAAGTTCAAAAAACTTTAGGGACACTGAAGATCATCTAGTCCAACTGACCTCATTCTACAGCTGAGGAAACTGAGTGCTAGGGAGAAATAATTTATCCAAGGTCATTTGGAAAGTTAATGACAAAGTCAATATTCAAATCCAAGATCTCTGACTATAAATTGTACCATAATGTATTAAAAAAGGTTCTAAGATGGTTAAGCGGAAATGAAGGATAAAGAGGTTAACAACTGAGGTAGATCTAGAGTTGTATTTACTACAGGGAACAGGGGCTATTAGCAAACAGCTGGTGCCAATAGCAGGGAATGCCTTTGGTGCGTGTCCCATCTTCTTCCCTCTCTACCCATTGTAAAAGGGAAAATGTAAGGGAAATTTAGGTATTTTATAGATATGTATTTAAAGTGTGGCCACCAGGAATCAACAATTCTGGTTGATTCCGTAATTAAATCAGACCTAAATCAGCATCGGTTTAAGGCACTTTATTTTACAATCAGGAAGGTAAAGGTATAGGAATAAAGAAAAAGGGAGAGGCTAGTCCAGGCCTGCAGAGGCCTGTATGGAGAGAGAAGGTTAAAAGGCTAAATAAATGAAGCTGCAAACCTCAAGGCCCAGCAACCAGATAGGCTAGTGCCTACTTAAGGCAGAGTTTGGAAGCAGTCTAGGTAGGCCAAGGAAGTCAGCCTAATTTACCCACGTGACAGTACAGAGTAGAAGCTGTCTGTGGTCTCAGGAGCTCCTTCAGCACCAAGTTCAAGGCGGAAACTGCCTCCACAGGAAGTAACCAACATACTTAAAGAGATAGTGTCTTTCGTCACTTCCCGAAGGTCCACCTCTAATTCAAATGGGCAAATGGCAGTCTCTAAACTGATTTTGGACTGCCCAAATTTGTTACTTATTGTCACGTGTGGGTAACTCGTCTCCCCTCCCCACTAAGGAAGGTGAGGGTGACGTCATTTCTATGCCTAGGATCAGTAGGGTTTTGACTATGAATCAGCAGATATTAATTCCATTTACACACCATCCATATTATCCCATGCTAATCTTGGTGTTCTTTTTTATTTATGTCTCCAGGGAAATCTAAGGTTGTAAAGGAGTATCATTTATCCCACACAAGAAGGAAGGTACCCTGGGAGAGGGGCATCACAACTATGGTGACTTGGGTCACGATTGGGGTAGCCCCTTAACTATATTAGGGAATAGGCTTGGTTTACTATTACTGGCAGATAAGGAAGAGAGATATCATGGCCAGCACTACTGGATGGTGTGGAGTACTTTGACAACAAAACATAAAAATTCTAAACCTAATCATGATGGGCCAATAATCAAGATGGAAATATTTTCTGGCAGTACACTGCTTAAGTGGTAGCTCAAAACAGTTAAGAAGAGAGAAAGATACATTGCAACCTCATAGAAAATATTTAAATTTTTCACAGACCAAAAAAAGTAAGATTATAAGCCAAGAATCAGAGTATGAAAAAACTCTTCTCTGATTGTGTTCTGAAATCCTTTCTTTTTTATGCTCAGTTGATCATTCTTTTGTTTTTAACCTTTACCTTCTGTCTTAGAATCAATACTAAGTTTATAGCTATAGTGGACAATGATTATTTGCGAAAATTTGGCTACTGCCAGCTATGCAGTGATCTGGGACAGTACCGAAAAATTTATGGTGGGGAATGCTATCCACCTCCAGAAAAAGAACTTTTGGAGTCATCTTTCCCATCAATGTATTTATGGTTTTATTTGGGGGTGTTGGCTATGTATGATTTTGCTCTTACAACAATGACCAATATGGAAGTGTGTTTTGCATGACAATAAAAACAAAAATTTTAAAAAAGAATCAATACTAAGTATTGGTTTCAAGGGAGAAAAGAGGTAAAAGCTAGGAGATCTGGAGTTAAGTGAAATGCGCAGGTGATTCAGCTAGGAAATGTCTAAGGCCAGATGTGAACCCAGGTCCTTCCATCTCCAGGTTTAGCTTTCTATCCACTGAACTACCTAAATTCTTCATCATTCTTTAAAATCCTTGCATTTTTCTTCTAGACACTTGGCAGAATTTATTTTGCACAAACTATTGACCGTATCATCACTGGGACAGAATTAATTAGATGCCTCTACTTGAGAGTCATGCAGAATAGTGGGGAAAGGGGAAATAATTAAGATGATATATATCATTGCCCCAGTAAATGCATAAAAGTTGTTGAATGAATGTTGTACTCACAAACATTCATCAGGAAACCCAATGTACTACCTAGCTGCCTTTATTCTTGCTTAGATAAATGCATTATAATGACCAAATATTTTAAATTTTTTTCTTGTGGCTAAAAAATGTCCAATAAAAGATCATTGATTAGTCATCAAAAGGTAAGCACCATAGTTCTTTCACAAATGCTAGTGTCTTCTCTCTATTGATTATCTCCCATTTATGCTGTTTATAGGTTGTTTATGCACCCATTGTTTCCCTGGCCATCACTAGTCATCCTGACTTTTGTCTTGCCAATGGACTTAGAGGACTCCCGGAAAATAAAAAAAAAATCTTTTCTGTAAGGGATCCAATAAGTTCAATTGATACATATTCCTGGAAGAAAAGAAGATATTGGAAAATATTAAAAATTGTTATTATCAACAGGGTAACTAGAAGAAGTTTACTTAGAGGGAACAGTGACACACTGTATAAGATAAAATGTCAAGATATATATATATATATATATATATATATATATGTACATATACATATATATATATGTATGCACGTATAAATATAATAAAACTAAAGGGAAAAAAAGGAGATAATATTAAGAAAAATGGGAAAACAGACAAAATGGAGTATATTCCATAAAGAAGCACATGGGGTGACCAATGGAGAAGATCAATACACTGGAATGGTAAAGAGGTTGGAGAGAGGAAATACTTAATACTTCAGTGCATTGAAATTAACTTATAAAGGGAAGAACAATCAGGTGGGTTAACAGACCTCCCAGAATTGGAAGGTGCTCTCAGCTTTGTGTAGACTTAATTTAATTATCAAAGTATCTTGTTGGCTTCTCACCTAGCACTAGGTAGAGTATGAATTCACTAAGTGGTTTTTAAGCTTCTCCAACCTAGTTCAGGCTTTCTTTCAATTTCCCTACCTTCAATCTTCCTAATTGTAAATAAATCATCAAAAAAGTCAATTTTGACTTGAGGTTATTCCTTATTTGGGGAAATTCCCCCTGCTGACCACCTTTTAATATATTCCACCAAAAAACCCTTTTCCCCCTTACAAAGGGGGAACTCACTTCTAATGAAGAGGAAATTAAGGAAATCATTAAAAACTATTTTGTCCAATTATATTGCAATAAATATAGCAATCTAAGAGATATGGATGAATATTTACAAAAATATAAATTGCCTAGATTAAGAGCAGAAGAAATAGAATAATTATATTATCCAATATCAGAAAAAGAAATTGAAAAAGCCATCAAAGAACTCCCTAAGAAAAAATTGGCAGGTCCTGATGGATTCACAAGTAAATTCTATCAAACATTCAAAGAACAACTAATTCCAATATTTTACAAACTATTTGACATAATAAGCAAAGAAGGAGTCCTTCCTAATTCCTTTTATGACACTAATCTGGTACGGATTCCAAAGCCAGGCAGACCAAACAGAGAAAGGAAACTACAGAACAATTTCCCTAATGAACATAGATGCAAAAATCTTAAATAAAATACTAGCAAAAAGACTCCAACAAATGATTATGAGGGTTATCCATCATGATCAGGTTGGATTTATACCAGGAATGCAAGGATGGTTCAACATTAGGAAAACCATCCTTGTAGTTGACCATATCAACAAGCTAACAAACAAAAATCACATGATTATCTCAATAGATGCTGAAAAAAGCCTCTGACAAAATAAACACCCATTCTATTGAAAACACTAGAAAGTATAAGAATAGAAGGACCTTTCCTAAAAATAATTAACAGTATATACCTAAAACTATCAACAAGCATATGCAATGGGGATAAATTAGAAGCCTTTCCAATAAGATCAGGAGTGAAACAAGGATGCCCTTTATCACCTCTATTATTTAACATTGTACTAGAAACTCTAGTAGTAGCAATTAGAGAAGAAAAAGAAATTGAAGGTATTAAAATAGGCAATTAGAAGACCAAGATATCACTCTTTGCAGATGATATGATGGCCTACTTAAAAAATCCTAGAGAATCAACTAAGAAGCTAGTAGAAATAATCAACAACTTTAGCAAAATAAATGCACATAAATCATCAGTATTTCTATACATTTCCAACACATCACAGCAGCAAGAGTTAGAAAGAGAAACACCATTTAAAATCTCCCTAGACAGAAACTTCCAGTTAACATGGCAGCAGAGTAAGGAGCAGCTGCTCGATCTCTCCTAACCGAAGCATACAGGACTCCTCAAGGGGACATAAAAACAAATCCAGATGAAGGAAGGGACCCCACAAAAGGGTGCAGCATTGGAGGTATGTGGAATTGGGGCATTTCCATGCTATAAAGGGGTAAAACAGCTCTCACTAAAACGCAAGAGGAAGAAGCCCCTCCACCACCACCCCCACACCACCTACAGCCCAGAGGCCAACGCACAAGAGTGAAAGCAGGATTGGGGCACCCAGTAAATCACTGGCAGCTCCAGGGCTTGTTCCTGAGAGCAGCAAGACTTAGGACCCCAAGAGGCTAAAGAACACACACAGACTTTGCATACAGACCCTGAGCACCTGCCCGGGTGGAGGCATTGCCCTAGGTGCGGACAAGGATCTCGAGTGCAGGCTTGGACCTCAAGTGGAAACCCTGTGCAGATGGGAGCACGGCTGTGGAAGCAGTGCCCTGAGACTGCTGAAGGAGCTTTCGGGCAGAGGGGCAGACCAGGGACAACCAGGAGGGTAACATAATAAAAATGACCATTCTACCCAAATTAATTTACCTATTTAGTGTCATACCTATCAAACTACCAAAAAACTTCTTTACTGAATTAGAAAAAACTATAACAAATTTCATTTGGAATAACAAAAGATCAAGAATATCAAGGGAAATAATGAAAAAAAATGTGAAGGAAGGGGGCCTAGCAGTACTAGATATTGAACTATACTATAAAGCAGCAGTCATCAAAACAATATGGTACTGGCTAAGAGATAGAAGGGAGGATCAGTGGAATAGACTTGGGGTAAATGACATCAGCAAGACAGTGTATGATAAACCCAAAGAGCCCAACTTTTGGGACATGAATCCACTATTTGACAAAAACTGCTGGGAAATTTGGAAAACAATATGGGAGAGATTAGGTTTAGATCAACATCTCACACCCTACACCAAGATAAATTCAGAATGGGTGAATGACTTGAATATAAAGAGGGAAACTATAAATAAGTTAAATGAACACAGAATAGTTTATTTGTCAGATCTCTGGGAAAGGAAAGATTTTAAAACCAAGCAAGAGTTAGAGAAAATTACAAAATGTAAATTAAATGGTGTTGATTATATTAAACTAAAAAGCTTTTGTACAAACAAAAACAATGTAGTCAAAATCAGAAGGGAAACAAATTGGTAAAAAATCTTTATAACGAAAAACTCTGACAGGGGTCTAATTACTCAAGTATACAAGGAATTAAATCAATTGTATAAAAAATCAAGCCATTCCCCAATTGATAAATGGGCAAGAGACATGAATAGGCAATTTTCAAGTAAAGAAATCAAAAGTATCAATAAGCACATGAGAAAGTGTTCCAAATCTCTAATAATTAGAGAAATGCAAATCAAAACAACTCTGAGGTATCACCTCACACCTAGCAGATTGGCTAAAATGAAAGAAGGGGAGAGTAATGAATGCTGGAGGGGATGTGGCAAAATTGGGACATTAATACATTGCTGGTGGAGTTGTGAACTGATCCAGTCATTCTGGCTGGCATTTTGGAACCATGCTCAAAGGGCTATAAAAAAATGCCTGCCCTTTGATCCAGCCATACCATTGTTTGGTTTGTACCCCAAAGAGATCATAGATAAACAGACTTGTACGAAAATATTTATAGCTGTGCTTTTTGTGGTGGCAAAGAACTGGAAAACCAGGTTATGTCCTTCAATTGGGGAATGGCTGAACAAATTGTGGTATATGATAGTGATGGAATACTATTTGTGCTCAAAGGAATAATAAAATGGAGGAATTCCATGTGAACTGGAAAGACCTCCAGGAACTGATGCAGAGTGAAAGGAGCAGAGCCAGAAGAACATTGTACACAGAGACTGATATACTGTGGTAAAATCGAATGTAATGGACTTCTGTACCAGAAGAAAGCAATGACACAGGACAGTTCTGAGGGATTTATGGTAAAGAACGCTACCCACATTCAGAGGAAGGACTGCAGGAAAGGAAACATAAGAAAAACAACTGCTTGAACACTTGGGTTGAGGTGGACATGATAGGGGATGTAGACTCAAAACTACCACACCAATGCAACTATCAACAATTTGGAAATAGGTCTTGATCAATGACACATGTTAAAATCAGTGGAAATGTGTATCGGCCATGGGTGGGGGAAGTGCGGGGGGTTAAGGGGAAAGTAGGAGCATGAATCATGTAACAATGTTAAAAATGAATATTAATACATGTTTAAAAAAAGAACTGGAAGAACCTACACAAACTGATGAAATGAGCAGAACAAGGAGAACATTATACTTAATAATTGAAGCATTGTGGGATGATCAAATGTAATCAACTACTACTAAAAACAATGCAATGATCCAGAACAATTCTGAGTACTTCTGAGGAAGAATGCTATCCACATCTAGAGCAAGAACTGTGGGAGCAGGAATCCGAAGAAAATATATGATTTATCACTTGTTTATATGGGGATGTGATTGGGGTTTTGGTTTTAAAAGATTTCTCTATTACAAAAATGAATAATAAGGAAATAGGTTTTGAGTGATAATATAAGTATAACCCAGTGAAATTACTTGTCAATTTGGGGAGGGGGGAGGAAAGAGGAGAGGGGGACAACAAGAATCATGCAACCATGGGGAAAATTTTAAAAATAAAAATTTAAAGAGAAAAAAAATCTCCCTAGATAATATAAAATACTTAGGAATCTAGCTACCAAAATAAGCACAGGAATTATACCAACACAACTACAAAACACTTTCGAAACAATTAAAATGAGATCTAAAAAACTGGAAAAGCACTGATTGCTCATGAGTAGGATGAGCTAACATTATAAAGATGACCATTCTACCCAAATTAATTTTCTTATTTAGTGCCATACCTATCAAACTTGCCAAAAAGCTTTTTTTACTGAATTAGAAAAAAATTTACAAAGTTCATTTGGAAGAACAAAAGACCAAGAATATCAAGGGAAATAATGAAAAAAAACTGTGAAGGAAGGTGGTCTAGCAGTACCAGATATTAAACTATACTATAAAACAGTGGTCATCAGAACAATATGGTACTGGCTAAGAGATTTCTATCGGTGGAACAGACTTGGGGTAAGTGACATCAGCAATACGGTATGTGATAAACCCAAAGAGCCCAACTTTTGGGACAAAAATCCACTATTTGACAAAACCTGCTGGGAAATTTGGAAAACAATATGGGAGAGATTAGTTTTAGATCAGCATCTCTCACCCTATACCAAGATAAATTCAGAATGGGCGAATGACTTGAATATAAAGAAGGAAACTATAAGAAAATTAGGTGAAAAGAACAGTATACTTGCCAGATCTCCTGGAAAGGAAAGATTTTAAAATCAAACAAGAGTTAGAAAAAATTACAAAATTTAAAATAAATAATTTCTATTACATTAAAATAAAAAGGTTTGGTTCAAACAAAAGCAATGCAACCAAAATCAGAAGGGAAACAACAAACTGGGGAAAAAATCTCTATTAACAAAAATCTTTGACAAAGGTCTAGTTACTCAAATATACAAGGAGCTAAGTCAATTGTACAAAAAATAAACCCATTCCCCAATCGATAAATGGGCAAGGGACATGCATAGGCAATTTGCAGATAAAGAAATCAAAACTATCAATAAGCACATGAGAAAGTGTTCTAAATCTCTAATAATTAGAGAAATGCAAATCAAAACAACTCTGAGGTACCACCTCACACCTAGCAGATTGGCTAAAATGACAGCTAGGAAAAGTAATGAATGTTGGAAGGGATGTGGCAAAATTGGGACATTAATGCATTGCTGGTGGAGTTGTGAATTGATTCAACCATTCTGGATGGCAATTTTGAACTATGCCCAAATAGTGCTAAAAAATTGTCTGCCCTTTGATCCAGCCATACTATTGATGGGTTTGTACCCCAAAGAGATCATAGATAAAAAAAAAACTTGTACAGAAATATTTATAGCCATGCTCTTTGTGGTGGCAAAAAACTGGGAAATGAGAATGTGACTGTCAACTGGGGAATAGCTGAACAAACTGTGGTATATGCTGGTAATGAAATACTATTGTGCTCAAAGGAATAATAAACTGGAGGAATTCCATGTGAACTGGAAAGACCTCCAGGACTGATACACTGTGGTAAAGTCGAATGTAATGGACTTCTGTGCTGGCAGCAATGAAATGACCCAGGACAATTCAAAGGGACTTATGGAAAAGAACGCTACCCACATTCAGAGGAAGAACTACAGGAATGGAAACACAGAAGTAAAACAACCACTTGAACACATGGGTTGATGCGGACATGGTTGGGAATGTAGATACTAAATGACCACACCAACAAAACTATCAATAATATGTAAATAGTCTTAACTGATCACACAGGTTAAAACCAGTGGAAATGCACATTGGATATGGAAGGGGGAAGGGAAGTTGAAGGGGAAAGTAAAAACATGAATCACATAACCATGGAAAAATTTTTCAAAAAAATTAAATAAATAAAAATAAATCTAATTCACATACAAGTTAAGACATGACCCATGATATCATTGGTCCTCTTTGAAAACAAAGAACATGAACAATCATAATTGGCATTCATTTTGTTTCCTCAATTAAACTGTGTATGCCTTAAAAGCAAGGATTGATTTTTTGCCTTTGTATTCCCAGGATTTAGCACAGTGCCTGGCACATAGGAGGGATTTAACAAATACTTATTGATTGACTTATTAACTGAAAAATTGTTACTAATATGAACCACTGATTGGCAGTGGTGACTACATGAAGAGTGCTGGACCAGGAACCACTTAATATTTTCTATTTATAGTCACCATATTGTCTTCATTTGAGTTTCACATATATACCTTCAGTTCATGGACAATTTTCAACAAATGACAGCAATAAAAGTACTTAGAGCTTTCATTAAATGTATCTTTTAAAATTATGAATGACTGGTATCAAGAGGGCAAGGAGAAGATCCCTATTTAAACACTACAGCAGCATGAGCAGATATGTGGCTTGTGGGGAAATAAATAACATTGCCTACAGTTTATTAGTTTCTAAGTCCCCAAAGTCCACTTGTTCAAATATCTGTTATTTATAAAACTTCATGCTCCAAAACAATGAATTGCCAACATATTTCAAAACCATGAAAAGTCATGACTCCCCTATAAGTTACTTTTTTTAAAAATAGGAACACTGTAGCATACTCAACTCATTGAACTTATTGATTAAGCTGAAATATGTACCTCAGATGAACATTTTAATATATTTTTCACCTTTTATACTGATATTGTTTAATAGCAGAGCTATGATTTATGCATTATACAAATTGTTAGCCATGATTCTGTTGAGATGGTCGGTGAAAGAAAAGATAATTAAAATTGGCAGTCCCAGAGAGCAGAACCAGGAGCACAAAAAAGAAGTTGCAAAGAGGAAGATTTAACCTCACATTAAAATACTTTCTAGCAATTAGGTCCATCTCAAGGTTGAATGGACCTAAATGGAAAGGATTCTAGAAAGTCAAAGATGACCCAAAATTAAGAAATTAATTGAGAAGCCATTCAAAATCCTGAAAGTTGTTCCTTCAAACCTAAATGGTATTCAAATGAATATGTGGAAGTTTCATGATGGGAACTAAGATGGCAGACTAAAGCATGCTCTGCTCCCTCAATCCTCCATGCACCCAAAAAAAGACACCCACATGGAAACAGGGTGCCTGAGATGGTGGATTCCCAAAGCTGAGAACCTACCCATCCCGGGCCATTTGGTAAGGGCAGAGAAGCTGTAGAGTGGGGACCAGCCCAGCCCACAAAACAGGGAACTGGCAGCACAAGATGCTTAATATAGCTGGACAAAATAACTGCAAACCTCCCCCAGAGTAAGCCATCAGTGCAAACTCCTTGACAGACACAATGTGAGGAACAAAGGTAGTCAATCCTACCCCAAGCACCAGAGAAGAGTATTCTGCAAGCTTGGAATAGGGAACTCTCTACCTGAGGAACAGAGAAGAATCTCAACAGATAGATAAAGGTATATATAGGGGAGAAGGGAACCAACTAGAAAAATAAGCAAAAGACATTAAAAAAACAAAACCTTAAAAAGTTACTTTAGTGACAGGAAAGTTCAAAATATAAACTCAGAAGAGGACAACAATGCCAAAAAAGAAACATGTGGAGCCTCAAATGAAAGTGAAAAATGTCAGGCCTCACAGGAATCCCTAGAAGATCTTCAAGAAGAAAATAATAAATAAATACAAAATTAAGAAGAAAATTGAAAGAAAAACTGAAGAGTGGGGAGGGGGGTGCTTCGGGGGAAGGGAATATTCACTGAAGAAGACAACTCCCTAGACCAAATTGAAATGGAGGCAAAAAAAAAAACACTGAGGAAAACAACTCATTAAAGATTAGGATTGGTCAAATAGAAAAGGTAACACAAAAACTCAAGGAAGAAAATAACTCTCTAAAAATTTGAACTGGAGAAACAGAAGCTAATGAAAGCATAAGACATCAGGAAATAATGAAAAAAAATTTAACTGAAAAATACTTCACTGGCAAAATGACTACCCTAGAAAATAGATCAAGAGGAGATCATCTAAGAATCATCACAACACCTGAAAGCCATGATCAGAAAAAGAGCCTAGACACCATATTACAGAAAAATCAAAAAGGAAAACTGCCCTGATATCCTCAAGCAACAGTAAAAAAGAGAAATAGAGAGACAATCACCTCCAGAAAGAGACCCCAAAATATCAATAACCCAGGACTACTGTAGCCAAATTCTAGAACTCTCAGGGCAAGGAAAAAGTACTACAAGCTGAAAGAAGGAAATGATACAAATGTCAAAGAACACAGTCAGGATTACACAGGGTCTAGCACCTTCTGTATTAAAGCACCAGAAAGCATAGAATATGATATTCCAAAAGGCAAAGAATGTAGGACTACAACCTGAAATTACATATCTAACAAAATTGAGCATAATTATCCAAGGAAAAAATTGCTACTTAATAAAATAAAGGAAATAAATAGGAAAACATTACTAGTAGGGAATCTCAACCTTCTCCTCTCAGAAGCAGATAAATCTAACCAAAAAATAAATCACATAGAAATTAAGAAAGTAAACAGGATTTTTAAAAGCTGGATATCATAGACATCTGGAGAAAACTGAATGGGAATAGAAAGAAATATGCTTTTTTTCTCAGCAGTACATGGCACCTTCACAAAAACTAACTATATAATTGGGCATAAATACCTCACATTCAAAGGTAGAAAAGCAGAAATTTTAAATGCACACTTTTTAGACCATAATGCAATAAAAATTTCACTCAATAATGGGCAGCAGAAAGATAAGATAAAAATTATTTGGAAGTTAAACAATCTATTCCTAAAGAACAAATAGATCAAAGAACAAATCATAGAAATGAGCAATAATTTTTATTAAAGAAAATGATGATGAGAAGACAACATATCAATATTTATGGGATACAGCCAAAGCAGTACTTAAAGGGAAGTTCCTATCTCTTAATGCTTACATCAATAAAATAAATAAAGAATAGATTAATGAATGGGACATGCAACTAAAAAAAATAGAAAAAGAACAATCTAAAAATTCCCAATTAAGCATCAAATTAGAAATCCTGAAAATCTAGGGAGAGATTAAATAAAATTGAAAGTAAGAAATCCATTAAACTAATAAATAACACAAGGAATTGGTTTTATGAAAAAATAAAAAAGCAAATAAACCTTTAATTAACTGAATTTTATTTTTTATTTTTTTAAATTTTTATTTTGAATATTTTTCCCTAGTTACATATTTCATCTTCTTTCCCTCTCCCCAAAACCCCTTTAACCCCCCTTAGCTGACACACAATTCCACTATGTTTTACATGTATCATTGATCAAGGCCTAATTCCTTATTATTGATAGTTGGACTAGAGTTATCATTTAGTGTCTTCATCCCCAATAATATCCCCATCAGCCCATGTGTTCAAGCAGTTGTTTTTTTTCTGTTTCTCCTCTCAAAGTTCCTCCTCTGAATATGGCTATAATTAACTGAGTTTTAAAAAGAAAGAAAGAAAAGAAAATTTCTAGCATCAAAAATGAAAAAAGTGAAATCACAATCAATGAAGAACAATCTAAAGACCAGAAGTTATTTTGCCCAACAATATGCCAATAAATCTGACAATCTAAGTGAATTAGATAAGCACTTGCCAATAAATAAATAAACTACCTGGATTATCAGAAGAAGAGAAATAGTACTTAAGGAACCCCATCACAGAAAAAGAAATTGAATAAATCATCAAAGAACTTCCTAAGAAAAAGGCTCCAATGCCAGATGAATTCACAAATGAGTTTTACCAAACATTCAAAGAACAACTAACTCCAGTACTACATAAACTACTTAGAAAAATAGGGGGAAATTTTTTTATGAAAAAAATATGGTATCAATATCTAAATCTGGAGATAAAACAGAGAAAGAAAACTATATGCCAATCTCCATAATGAACATTGATGCAAAAAATTTAAATAAAATGTTAAGATTGCAACATTTTATCACAAGAAGAATACACCACAATCAGATGGATTTTATATCAAGAACACAGGAATGGTTCAACATTAGGAAAACCATTGGCATAATAGTCCATATCAGTAACAAAACTAACAGAAATCATATGATGATTCCAATAGATGCAGAAAAAGCATTTGACAAAATGCAATGCCCATTCCTTATAAAAGCACTAGAAAACTTTAGGATAAAGGGAAATTCCAGAAAATGATAAATGGCATCTATCCAAAACCATCAGCAAGTGTTATCTATAATGGGAATAAACTAAGACTCTTCCAAATGAGAATAGGGTTAAAGCAAGGGTGCCCATTACCACCACTATTACTTTATACCATACTAAAAATGCTCATTATAACAATAAAGATAGAAAACAATTGAAGGAATTAGAATAGGAAATAAAGAGATGTTATCACTCTTCACAGACTATATAATGGTATACCTAGAGAACCATAGAGAATCAACCAAAAAACTTAACAACTTTAGCAAAGCTGCAGGGTACAAAATAAACCCTCATAAATCATTCACATTTCTATTTACCACCAACAAAATCCAAAAGTTAAGAAGAAAAAGGGAAATTCCATTTAAAATAACTCTAAACAATATAAAATACTTGCAGGTACACCCATGAAAGCAAACTTAGCAACTATATAAACCTAATTAAAAACCATTCTTCACACAAAGAAAGTTAGACCCAAACAATTGGAAAAACATTAATTGTTAATGAGTTGGCCAAGTCAATAGGGTGAAAATGAAAATACTACCTAAATTAATTTACCTTCATTACCATACCAACCAAATTACTCAAAAATTATTTAATAGAACTAGAAAAAATTAACAGAGTTCATCTGAAAGAAAAAAAGGCCAAGAATATCAAGGGAATTAATGAAAAAATAATAATAAAGGAAGGAGGCATGGCTATAACAGATATTAAATTATATCATAAAACAGAAATCATCAAAACAAGCTGGTACTGACTAAGAAATAGTGCAGTGGATCAGTGGAATAAATTATATAATCAATACATGCCAGTTAATGTCTGTAACAATTTAATGTTTGATAAACCCAAAGATCCAAACTTTTGGAGAAAGAACTCACTTTCTGATAAAAACTGCTGGGAAAATTGGAAAGCAGTATGGCAAAGATTAGGCATGAACCATATCTCGCACCATATACCAAGATAAACTCAAAATTGATACTTGATCTAGAAATAAAGGGTAATACTATAAACAAATAAGAGGAACATGGAAATGTTTATCTGTAAGAACTATGGATAATGAAAGCATTTATGACCAAACAAGACATAGAGAACATTAAGATATATGAAATAGCCAATTTTGTAATATTAAATTAAAAAGATTTTGCACAAATAAAATCAATGCAACCAATGTTAGAAGGCAAACAATAAATTGGGGGATGAAATTTTATAGCAAATATCTCTGGCAAAAGCTTCATTTTTCAAATATGTAAAGAACTGAGTCAAATTTATAAGAATATCAAAACATTCCCCAGTTGACAAATGATCAAAGGCCATGAACAGGTAGTTCTCAGGGGAAGAAATTAAAACTATCCATAGTTATATAAAAATGCTCCTAATCACTATTCATTAGAAAAATACAAATTAAAACAACTCTGAGACACAACCTCACATCTACTAGATTGGATAAATAACCAAAAAAGAAAATGATAAATGGAGGAGATATGGGAAAATTGAGACACTAAAAAACTATTGGTGTAACTAATTTAAACAACCATTCTGGAGAGCAATGTGGAACCAAACTCAAAGGGCCACAAAATTTTGCAAACCATTAAACTCATTAATACTACTACTATGTCCACATCTAAAGAGATCAGAGATAAGAGGAAAGAAGCTACATGTACCAAAATATTTTTAGCAGCACTTTTTGTAGTGACAAAGAATTGGAAACTGGGAAACAGCTGTCCGTCACTTAGGAAATGGATAAATAAGTTGTCATATAAGGTTGTATTGGAATATTATTGCACCATAAAGAATGATGAACAGAAACTTCAGAAAAACTTGGAAAGACTTATCTGAACTGTTGCAAAGTGAATTGAGCAGAACCAAGAAAACAATGTATACAGTAGCATAAATATTCTACAAGGATTAACTGTGAAGGACTAAATCATTATCATCAAGTCACTAAAATAACCACAAGGTACTCATAAAGAAAATGTTAACCACAGTCAAAGAAAGAACTATTGGAATATGGATGCACATCAATGCATGTCAATTTCCATCTGTAATTGTGTGACATGTGTCTTTGATAATGACATGAGTGATATTGAAATAGGTATCACGTGAAAGTATAGGTATAACCTATATTAGACTATTCACTGCATCAGAGAGAGGGAAGAAAAGGAGAGTGGGAGAAAATATGAATTATAAAATGTTAAAAAAACAGTTGTCAAAAATTGATTCTACATGTAACTGAAAAAATAAAACATAAAAACATAAAATAATTTAAATGATACTAGCAAACAATATAGGTGTAGATGTAAGTGTGAAAGTGTGGATGTGTGGGGTTATAGTTATTTTTTTAATCTGTTTGAGATCAGATCAATGAATTCTAGAACTTCAATCTCTTCTTGCTGCAGAGTTTGATTGACTATATGTCCTGAATATCATAGAGAAGATTCTAGTCCAAATGCAGTTTGGACTAGATGGTGTTTAAGGTCCCTTCTAACCTTCAAGTTCTGTTATATTTTTACAAACTTTTGGAAAAGGGTCCAAAAATATTGTTGACAAAACTTAGTTTATTTAATAAAAATGTACTGGACAGGCAAACTATAGAATTTTATTGTTATTGTTCAGTCATTTCAGTAATGTCCAATTTTTTATAAACACATTTTTGAGGTTTTCTTGACCAAGATACTGGAGTGGTCTGCCATTTCCATCTCCAGCTAATTTTACAGAGGAGGAAATTGGGGCAAACAAGGTAAAGTAACTTGCCCAGGATCAAACAGATAAAAATTTTCTGAGGCCAAATTTGAACTCAGGAAAATGATTCTTCTCAATTCCAGAGCCAGCACTCTATCCACTGTACCACCTACCTACAGCCCTTAGCTATAGAATATAGCTTAATAAAGATGCATTGGCCTCACCAATGGCAAGAACTAAAGTAATGCAGCAAATTAAACACATCATCAAGATGCTGGGGAAAAGAAATACTTGTGGCAAGAGGGGTTTTTGTTTATCTTAATATTATGTATATCAGTCTCTTTTTTTCCCTGGAAAATTAAAATAATATAATTTATACTTCTCATAAAAATAAACATTTTCCTCTAAAAGCAATGAAAACACCGAGAATTCAAACAATGTAGAAAGCATCCCAAAGTCTCTACTCAATGAAAGAAACTCAATGTGGTGTTTTGAGTATGTTTATTTTGAATTTCATGCATTCTTTTTTCAGAGTGGAAAATGTGGTGTTCAGAAAGCCACAGTTTCCATTGTGTAACTTAAAGGGTAGGAGTTGTTTTTTGTTACCTAATATATCCCATTTTCCAGGCAATTGTCTGATACTGGAAAACAATTAAGGAAGAAGACCTCTTCTTGACTGTTTTGTTAAATGTTCTGAGTGCCATCTGCTGTATGCTTATGGCTACTGTATGGGTAGGTAAGGACTACCTTTAGTTGCTACAGGGAGTCTTTAAAACTAAAAACAACTCCTGTGGCATTGATAAATAAGTCACTTTGGAGGAAAGCCTATCATGCACAGTGTTGTTCCCTAGCATACTGGAGACAATGTTTTTGTGCTAACTTTATATGCAAAGTCAATAGTTATTGAATTCTGTGATACATAAATAGAATCATAGATTTAGAGCTATGAAGAATAATATCCTCATTTTACAGCAAAAAAAAAAACTGTGTGAAGGAGGAAGGGAATAAGCATTAATTAAGCACCTACGATGTGCTGTGCTAGTGTATGTGTTTTCTATGTGTTCAGTTGTTCTTAGTTGTATCTGACTCTGTGGCTCCATTTGGGGTTTTCTTGGCAAAGATACTGGACTAGTTTGTCATTTCCTTCTCTAACTCATTTTATAGATGAGAAAACTGAGGCAAAGGGGGTTAAGTGACATTCCCAGGGTCATGTAACTCATAAATGTCTGAGACCAGATTTGAACTCAAGAATATGAGTCTTCCTGATTCCAGGCTTAGCATTCTATCAACTGTGCCGCCTCACTGCCCCAAAGCACTTTTTGAATATTATCTCATTTGACCACCATAACAATCTTAATAGATTAAGTACTATTATTATTTTCATGTGATGGTTGAAAATTTGAGTCAATCAGAGTCACACAACTAATAAGTGTCTGAGATTGGATTTGAATTTGTTTTCTTCATTCTAGGTCAGGTTCTTTATCTACTGTGCCACATAACTGGATTAACATGCATTGAATATAGGTTAGAGATGTGCTGTTGGATGAGTTATTACATGTATACCCTTATAGCATAATGCTTTTCTTGATTTAAAAATAAACCTCTGCTTGTAATCATTCTAGCTAATAAGTAATTTCTTGCCAGCTTCATCTCTTTTTAGAGTGTAACTGAAGCTTTCCAACTTGTTCCTTAGGAGAAAAACAACGCAAACATCATTTGCATTCTGTGGAGGCTGAAAACAGAATTTAAAAGCAAGTCCTGAGAAAGCTCAGGTGTAGCATATTCCACATATTTGCTCAATGAACAACAAGTTATTTTTATAAGAGAAACCAGTAGAGGATTAAATGGAAAGAAATGGAGTTGTAAGATAACATCTCAAAAAATTCTGTTTGAAACAAAAATTCAAGAAAGTCGTTTCTTCAAGGCTAATCAAAAGTATTAAAGTTTCAGGTTTCTCTATGTGTGTGTTTATGTTTTTAAAAATTAACTTGCTTATGACCCATTGAGACCCCTTCAGATTTAGAAAGAACCTGGAAGATCACCTAGTCAAACCCATACTTAAACAGAAATCCCCCAGATAAACAACCTCAGTGAGTTTCAGTCAAAGGGAAACTACCACCACCTCCCAAGGAAAAGGCCCTTTCTATTTTGTTGTTGTCATTCAGTCATTCATTCCTTCAGTTTTATCTAACTCTTCCTGACCTTTTGGACCACAGCACACCAGAACTGTCCATGGGGTTTTCTTAGCAAAGATATTGAAGTGGTTTGCCATTTCCTACTTCAGTAGATCAAGGCAAAGGTTAAGTGACTTGCCAAGGTCGCAAGTGTCTGAGATCAGATTTTAACTCGGGTCTTCCTGACTCAAAGCTCAATGCCTTATCCACTGAGCCAACTGAATGCCTTCTCTATTTCTATATTTGTTTTACATGAAACTTTTACCTCCCTCAGATGGTTACCTTTCATTATCTATACCTGTCTAGAAAATGTGTGTAACTCTGCTCTCCACAGGAGTGTCTTCATTGGTTCAGTAGTTCCAATAATATAGCAAATAGGGATACAAGGAAAGAAAATCTGTTGCCTTCCACCTCAAATTATGTCCTGATACAGCTAGGTGGTGTAGTGGAGAGAGTGCTGGTCCTGGAGTCTAAAAGACTTAAGTTCAAATCTGATCTCAGACACTTACTATGTGAGCTTGGACACACCACTTGACCTCTATTTACTTCATTTACCTCAGTTCTAATGGGGATAATAATAGCACCTATTTCACAGGGTTATTACGAGAATCAAATAGTATAATATTTGTAAAGTGCTTAGTACAGTGCCTGGCACATAACAAGTGCTATAAAAATGTTTATCTTCTTCTCCTTAATTTAAGTGTAGACAAACCTTCCACAGCTGTTCCAAACTTGTCACTCCAACTCTATACAAGTATTTAAAGTTCTCAGAGCTGTAGCTATTTCTTTGCTCAGTCAGTTGTAATGTTCCCTCCTTGATTCAATGAGAGAGGAGTTTGTATCTGAAAGCAGGACCGTGTAATAGATGTGTCTTGATTTCTCATTAAAACTTCATTATGTATGACTATCTTGACTTCAATAACTGAGGTAAGGAATGGAATATCCCTCCCTTATGTTAAGAAAAGGGGAAAATACCTACCATATTAGTCCTAGGTGAAGTCTCTCCTAGGATCTGATAGTTATTATTCACAATTCATTTCCTGATGCAATCTCTCATGTCAAAAAAGAAGAGAAATTGAATCCACATACTTAAAGACTTATGTATTCTTCATTGAAAATTCAATTTTAAGAAGTCAAAGTTAAGAAATCCCAAATTTAGTATTTAGCATTAAATGAGTTCTTCATCTATTCCTTATGCCTGAAAAAGTACCAAAGTACATTTCTTCATTTTTTTTTCTTTTGTGACAAGTGTATGTGAGGGGTTATCTTGGTTTCAAATCCAACTTGTTCCTGACATATTATCTGTGTGATGTTAAGCAAGACATATAACACTTCCTGGCTCAGTTTCCTCATTTTTCAAGTAATAAGGTTGAACTAGATGACCTTGAAAGTTCCTTCATGCTCTAGATATATAATCCCAACCAATAATTGAGGGACATTGGTTAAACCACTCACCTTTCAGCTATACATTTCATGGAATGATTGGTACTGAATTATTCCACTTCAGATCTAATTAATCAACAGAAAGGAATTTTAACTAGTCCATCAGGTTTTTTCTCTGTATATGGCAATAATACTAATATATACTGTCGCAATAATTATATATGGTAACCACTGGCCCCCAAGTTGATTACCAAGAATGTATTGGGAATTACATGCTCAATGACAGCCAGAACAGTCTCTAATGTAAGAAAATAGCTACTGGCAAAATCTTAGTAATAAACCTAAATGGTACTTTGCTTTTTTATCACAAAAGCAAAATGATTTTCATCTAAACTGCCTGAAAATCTTCCTCTGGGCTGGTAGGGAACTGAAATACACAAGAACTTTACTCTCTGGAGTGTTTTAAGACCACAGCTCAAGTACATTTTGAAGCACTGCTTCCTGAATATTGGAAATGGAACAGGCTGCCTATTAGTTCAACAGGTCCTTCATTTTGCAAGAAAGGAAGTATGTATCCACTCAACTAAAGCAGACTAAGGTCGAATGGAAAAGATTACAATGAGAAGCATGATAAAAAACCTTCTAGATTCTTAATATATTCATTGTAAACACTGCATAAATTATTAGAGCATTTGAGACAATATACAATATTACTTATTTGTTCAAGGGAAGAATTATTTACAATTGACCAAAACATGTCCTAATTTGAAGAAAAACAAAGAAAAAGACCCTGAGAAGAAACAGAAGGTATTAAGTACAAAAGAGAATACAATTTTCTTGAAAACCAGGAGAGAATTTCTGATCATTACTATCCTGCTTACATATTGTGTAATTTTAAAATTCATTCCCTCAAGGAGGGAAAATAAGATGTAATAACAAATAGTTAGATATAAAATGATAAATTGGCATAAAATAAATGCAAAGTGTTATAAAATTTCAGAGAAATATAAAATTTCTTTTGACTAAGGGGATTAGGAAAATTGAGGAGGGTAAAAAGAACACAAAAATGGGAAAAAAATGAATTTGTGTAGCTTTTAAGAAGTATATTCCAGGTGACTTCTTAAGCAAACACATGGAGGTGAGAGAACGGATGATGTCAAGAAACAGTTTAGAATGCAGAATCAATAAAGTGGAGTGCAGCATGAAGCAAGGCTAAAAAGGAATGTTGGAGTTAAGTTGTGGAAAGCCTGAAATAATAGGTTAGCAATCTTATATTGAATTTTGTAGGGCAGTTAGGTGGCAAAGTGGATAGAGTGCTGAACTTGGAATCATGAAGTCTTTTTTCTGAATTCAAATATGATCTCAGATACTTCTCAGCTGAATGACCCTGGACAAGTCACTTAACCCTTTTTACCTCAATTTTTCAACTATAAAATGATCCAAAGAAAGAAAAGGCAAACCACTCCAAGAAAACCCAAATAGAGGTACAAAGAGATGGATACAACTGGAAATTACTAAAACTGTATTTTATATTCTAGAACAGTGGCTATCAAGCTCTCTCTCTCTCTCTCTCTCTCTCTCTCTCTCTCTCTCTCTCTCTCTTCTCTCTTCTCTCT
>NC_058133.1:312148094-312215538 GCF_016433145.1 Gracilinanus agilis
TATATATATATATATATATATATATATATATATATGTGCATATACACATATATAATATTATATATTATTTATATAAAGTTATCAATAGAAATAGTGATAGATCCCTTTAAAAATACCGTACTGTTTTACCAAATATAGCAACTAAAATAACTCAGAAGGGACATGTAAAATCTAGTGGAATTGCATGTTGGCTTTGGGAGGCGGGTGGGAAGAGAGAAGGGAAAGAACATGAATCATGTAGCCATGGAAAATTTTTTCTTAATTAATCAATAAAATTAAATTAAAAAAAGAATTCAGTCCTTGGCTTATAGTTGGAAAATCATTTAGGCCTTCCCAAGCGCCTCAGTTGAGATCTATTTTTTTCTGTAGTTGTTCAATCATTTCAATTATGTCCGAATGCATCACTCCATTTGGGGTTTTCCTAGAAAAAGACAACTAGAGTGGTTTGTATTTCTTTCTCTGTTTTATATATGAGAAAATTCAAAGAGGCAAATAAGGATAAAGTGACTTGCCCAGGGTCACACAGTTAGTAAGTGCCTAAGGTCAGATTTGAACTAGGGAAAATGAGACCTAAATAGGGACTTGTAAAACATAGGAACCCCGCGAAAGTTTTGCAAAGCTCCTTACCTTCCAGGTAGAAAATCTGCTCTGGTTCTTCTCCCTTAATTTGTTTCTAGTAAAGGTTACCTTGTCTTAAGGGAGACTCTGCAGTTCTGAGGCCGTGAAGTAGCTAAGAGCTAACTGAATTGCTATGGTCCCTCACCTCTTGGTTCTCAAAATGCAGTCTAATGTTGTGTGAAGTGAATGGCATTAGAAAATCCTCTGGAGAATTAAAAAGTAGCAGAATATAATGCCAGAATTCATGTACTTTATCATTTGTGTCAAGTTCTCCCTGGCTTCCTTTAAGTCCCAACTAAATTATGACCTACTTCAGGAAGCCATCCCTACTTCCTTTTAATTTTAAAGCTTTCCCTCTTTTACGTATTTCCTATTTCTCCTATATTTGGTTTTTCTATCAGGTGTGCATGTATAGCATCATGTATATAGTTGTTTATATGGATGTCTCCCCCATTTAGTTGTTAGCTCCTTGAGGGCAAGAACTGTTTTTCGATTCTTTGGGATTCCTTGCACTTAGTAGAGTCCCAGGCACATAAGTAGGCACTTAATAATTTTTTATCAAATAAAATTAATCTCACTAGTAAAATCTGAATGTTATAAATACTAGTAAACATTCAGATATTCGTTATTAATATTATGAGTATATTTGTAACTAAGCACAGATCATTTTAACATGTGGATCATGTTTGTGATGACTGGATGAACTTTTCAAAGTCTGGTTAGTATATTGAAAAATATGAATATCTACTCAAGGCAGAAAGCTTCCAGAGATGCACTTGTGGGAGCAACAAAGTTTGAGAGTTTATTACTGCAGAATATTCCCTCAAACTGTATGAATTCAGCCATCTAACCATTCAGAGACTGTATTTTTGTTGTTTACATTTGAGATTTATAAAAATGCAATGATTTGCCAAGTCCTCTGGGCACAAATACAACCAAAACACTAAACAGGGGAAAAAAGCAGACTAGTTTTTTTTTTCCCATATTTATAATGTTAGTACTTGAATTACTGGAAGTTATCAGAGCAATTGAACCTAAGATGATTTACCTTTTTTTAAATTTTCAACAATGATGTCCCAAATTAGCTGGAATATAAAGCGACAAATGACATTTACAAAGTGGCTATTTATCTACCAATAAGTATACTGGATGGACTCTAGAAGAAGTCTCTGGAGGTTACAAGAGGAAGATATGTGAGAAAATTCCTATTTGGGAAAGTTCATATTTTGATTGACAGTTTGAGGCAAGCTGAACTAAACAAGCAGCAGCAGCAGAACCAATGAAAAGCAATATTTAAGAATTGATCTTACATGAGGCATAATAGGGTAATAATTGAACCAAACAACTATGAATTGTAAAGTCTTTGAGGAAAAGGACTAAGCTCAATTTATTATTGTGAACAGAGCAAACTTTCGGATTTTCCCAGTCTTTTAACAAATTTACCCAAATATCTAACCAAAGAGCAAGTCTTAAACATCTGTATAAAAGAAAAATTATATAGAATGTATATATGTATATAAAAAAGAAATATAAAATAAAAATACTCATCTTTTGTGGTAACTAGCATGTGTTGGGAACTAGATGGTTAATAATACTACTGAGACATAATATGATAGTGAAGAATATGCCAAATATGGAGTTAGCATAACTAGCATTTGGATTTCACTATAGACACTGAAAGACTTTGTAACTGCTATAATTTAATTTATCTGAACTTCATTTGTTTGTTTTGTTTTGTTTTTTTAAAACCTTACTTCCTACTTTAGTATAATTCTAAGACAGAAGAATGGCAAAGGCTAGGCAATCCAGGGTTAAGTGACATACCCAGGGTCATACACCTGGGAAATGTCTGAGACCAGATTTGAACCTAGGTCCTCCTGACTCCAGGCCTGGAGCTCTATCCACGGGGCTACTTACTTGCCCTATATGAATCTCATTTGTAAAGAAACTTCCATACCCACAAAATCATGGATCTTTGTGTTGATGTGATATTATCAACATTTTATAATTAACAATAATAATTATCTTCTGTACAGGGAGAGGGACAAGAATGTCAGTTGTCTATGAAGAGACAGACTATAGGCTTTTCTCCTTTCCCCTCATTACTCCTGCCCTCTCCTTGAGATTGACTCCAATCCACAATCTTATCCACAAGTTGTCAGATCAGATATGATATGAACTCCTTGAGGGCAAAGACTATGTTTGCCTTTTCTTTCTAAAGCTAGTGCTTAGCATAGTGCCTAGTACTAAAGTTAAGACCTTAAAAAATACTTGTTGTAGGGGGCAGCTGGGTAGCTCAGTGGAGTGAGAGTCAGGCCTAGAGACAGGAGGTCCTAGGTTCAAACCCGGCCTCAGCTACTTCCCAGCTGTGTGACCCTGGGCAAGTCACTTGACCCCCATTGCCCACCCTTACCAATCTTCCACCTATGAGACAATACACCGAAGTACAAGGGTTTAAAAAAAAAATACTTGTTGACTTAATTTGATCCTACATAATAAATATATGACATTGTTCCAAAGTACATCTAACATAAATTTTAAAACCTTCTAAAAGGAAATTTGCCCAAATAGTCAGATGCTGGACTCCTAGTTTCTATATTGGTCTTATAGTCAAATCCCATTAATTCTCTGCTTAAAAATATTTGGTGGTTTTATTCTCATTATGATAACATATAATTTCTTTAATTTGGAACATAAAATCTGGCTTTAAATCTTGCTATTTGCTAGTTATATGATCTTGGGCAAGTGTTTTAATATCCCTTATTTATGAAAAGTAGGTAAGCCCATGTTATTGGGTTATTATATGGACCAAAGAAAATATATTCACCCTTAGATTTGTTATCTCATTGATGAGTGCACCTCTTCCAATGGGATAGATGGCAATTTAGCTATGCTTTTCCATTCTGCTCCATTTTTTTCTATTTTCATTATTATATCCTCCACAGAAGATGTAGACAACATGATGAGGGATCTTTCTCCAGATCTCTTTTCATGTAGATACCAAAGGAGTGCACTGAATATGCATCAAACATTTGTCACTTCATCAGGTATGCTCACTCATTCCACCCAGTTGGCAATCTCTCTCCAGTCAATAATTGATCTTCAAGAGTTGCTGAAGCTCAAAAATTCACTACCTTATGATCTGACTGAAGAGGATCCTCTCCCAATTTATCTAAACTGGTCCTGAGACAACAGACTTATCACTAAGCCCTTTCCTTTCAAGAATTAGAACTTTGCTGCATTTGCACTATACTAGTATAACCTTTGAGGACTCTGGATCATCTCCATCTTATAATGAGACATTAGAAAAGTTATCAATGCCAGTTAGTTATTTTTTATGTTGTTTTTATGATATATTCTATTTGTTGTTTGCCTTTTATTTTCAGAGAGGACATCACAATATGATGTCTTGACTTGTACATGAATTGGATTTAAGTAAGGCAGAGTGGCACAAAGCCATTAGTCTCACTGTCTCTTCCAAAGTCATCAAAGTCCAGTGTTATGAAAAAAGTTAGGATGATTGGTGATGGCTTGGGATGGGTGGACAACATTGTTCTCTTTGATGTCTGACCAGGTTCTAAGGAATCCATAGCACTTGTTCTAGCTACCTTCATGGCCACTGGAACAAATAGTTCTCATCTACCCATTCTGCCAGGGAAAGTTTTCATATGCTTGAGATAAACATTTCCCTAACTCAATGATAGGTTCGAGGCTTACCAGTTATCCTCAATCTGGTTTAGCCCATCCTTTGAGACAGTTTTATGCCGCACATGCTATAGCTTCTTGGAGCTATGGGTGAAGCCTGGGTGAAAGGTGGATACCAACAGCCCTGACAAGGGTTCAGTAAACCCTCATACCAGAGGTGCTCATCCTCCCAGAATATCCCATACACCATATTCTAATAAAAATAGCTAATTTAAATAGTACTTTGAAGTTTTCACAGAATTTTACAAATATTTCCTCTTTTGGTCCTCACAACCACCTTGTGAGGTAGGTTCAAAGATTATCCCCATTTTAGAGATGAAATAACTGAGGCTGAGAAGATAAATGACTTGCTTAATGTACACAAACAGTAAATGTCTGAGACCAAATTTGAACTCTGGTCTTCTCTACTCCAATTCCAGCAATCTAGCTAATATTCTGGAATATAAAATGCAGTAAAACTCCTTAACTTAGCATTTAAGAGTTTCCACAATTTGATTCCAATGTGCATTTCCAGTATTATTTATTTCATACTATCCTCCTTTTAATTAACTATGTCCTCACATTATCCTTCACTTTCCTGCCTCCATGTATTTGCTCAGTCTGAGTATATACTTTGTCCACATCTCTCCTTGCCCAAATACTCTTCTTTAAAACCAGCTCATGTTCCATCTCTTTTAAAAAGCTGTCTCTGGTCCTCCCAGATGAGAGAGAGATACCCCCATTCAAATTTCCTTATGATATTTTAAAAAAACCTTTATTTTTCTCCATCTCCAGATGCCTATTAATGTATCTTGCATTTTTTTCTTGACATTAATAGAATCATAGGATCACTTATCTATAGCTGGAAGGGACCTTTAAAGGTTCACCTGATCCAATCCTGTAAATGACAGGAACTGAATTCAAACTCAAATATTCCTGAATCCAACTAAACACTCCTTTTTTTTAAGCTTTCTGACAGCAAACTGTCATTTTTCATTGTTGTATTCCCACCACCACATAATATGGTGTCTAGCACATCATAGTTGCCTTAAAAATGTCTTTATAATTAAATGTAATTAAATTGTATTTATGATAAAATGTAATTAAACTGAATTGAATTAAATATATTCACTAGGGAAAATATACATAAAAACCTATTAACAGCACATTTAGATCAGAGATTGGAGAATGTCATAGTTGGAAAGATTAAATCTCTCATTTTATAGTTTAAAAAAGAGAACTGTAGAGATTTTCCTAAGTGATACAACAAGTTACCAACCGAACTTGGGACTAGACTTTCTTTAGGGTGTGTCGGGAGGGAAGGAGAGAGGAAAACGACTCAGAACTTAAAATGTCTGGCCTTAGACAGTTCATAGTGTATAACCCTGGGCGAGTCACTTAACCTCATCTGCCTTAGTTTCCTTATTTGTAAAAATAGCTGAAGAAGAAAATAGCAAACCATTCCAGTCTTTGCCAAGAAAATCCCAAATGAAGTCACAAAGAATCAGGCATGACTGAATGACTCAGCAGCAACAACAATTATAGGTTCATTACTAGCTGGGACAAGTTGATGTAGGGAGTGTGGGGCACTGGAAGGATAAAAGGGAAGACCTCAGAAAGCAAACTCACAAAAGTCTTAGAAGAAGGCAAAGATTCCTGCACCATGAGATCTCTGCTAGGGAGCTCACCAACAAGAGAGGAAGAGAGAAAGGATTTGACTTGGAGAAACTCCCATGGAGTGTGAGGTTCCTTGGGTTTCCAACCCCTAAGTATTAGTAATCACCACCATTGAATCACAGGTGGATTTTCTTCAAGCATGACTCAGCCCAATACACTTCTTGCCAGAGGAATGGTGCCATAGACCTCCGAGAGACTAGCACCTTCACAAGAGAGCTAGTTACTCCATAACCCCCAGCAAGCCTAGTTTAATACAAAGATATATGTCACAACACCCATTCTCCAAAAAACATAAGGTAAAAAAAAAGGATCTCATTAACAAGCATCTTTTGGAATGAATTACTTTCAAGGTGGTTATCTTTTTCTATCATTATCTTGATTGACATCAAGGGAAGCATGAAGTTTGCATGTTCACAAGTGTAATATAAGATGGCTTGAGTGAGGTACAAATGAAAAATGACTCCTTATAGATGGTAAAGTCTATTAGATCTTCTTGCTTTTGGAAAACATTGCACTGTGTGATGTCTCATAAAATTACATTGCCTCCTAAATTGAATATATGATTGTTCAAAAGAGATCAGCCTATCAGTCCAGCCTAGAAAACCTAAATGGATGAAAAATTCATTCTCAAGTCAATAATATGACGTTGTATGGCCAGACCATTGATTTAGCACATCTGGATATTGAAGAAATCAATCTGAAATATTGAAGAAAAAATTTGTAACATTTCTATGTGCACAAAAATTTACTTCTACATCTTGATCTATCTACATGTACACATATACATGTATCTGCATATACATGTGTATATGTACATACTGGCATGTGCATGTACTATATGTGTGTTGTATACATACATGTGTATATGTATGTGTATATGCTTATGTATGTGTGTATATGTGTGTATGTATATATATTTGGGAAAGACATTACAGATAGATAATGAATTGGCCAAGACTCAAATGGGAGGGAGAGAATACGCCAAGTTTGATTTGGGAAACTGCATTATATCTTGACTATTTTCCCAAGCTGTGGAAAGAATCATCCTTAAAAAACAATTTTTTTCTCACCAATGCTACATCATGGTGAATCTTGGAGTACCTTGATCACTAAGAAGTCAACAATATGGATGGTCCAAAAGGTAATTAAAAGATATACAGTGAATGCAAGGAGTCTTAAACATATTTCCAACGTGGTTATTCAAAAAGTAGGGTAAAGTCATCTTTAGAGAAATAGGTGATTGAAAAAGGAAATGCACTAATCATGTGGTAAGAGCAAGAGATGGCATGTGGACAGTCAGAGCACTCCACTGTTATTCATAACATAGGAAAAGATCTAGAGGAAGGCCTATAGAATTTGTTTTTACATGCTAAAAGTCACTTCTAGACTCTGAGTTCCTTGATGTCAATGATTATATTTTTTAATTTAGATTTTATTTTCGCATTTGTATTCTCTCCTGTCCACCTTCTTCTCCACACCTCACCTCCATTGAGAAAGCAAGAAAAAGGAAGGAAGGAAGGAAGGAAGGAAGGAAGGAAGGAAGGAAGGAAGGAAGGAAGGAAGGAAGGGAAGGACCTTTCTATATGAAGAGAAATGACATTTGGTCCCATCTTACAGATGAGCATACAAAGAGACAGAAATTCTTACTGAAAATTTATATTTTATTTAAAAAAGACAATGTTGGAATAACGAATCTATAGAATTTCTACATTACATTAAATCTTAACATATGATTAACTATATATGATATAACATAGAAAAACTCAGAAATTAATTTATAGTGCAAGAAATAATAAAAACCTGAACTGCATTAGCAAAGCAATAGTTTTAAATAATGAATTTCAGAATAATAATGTTAAATACTTCCAATAATACAGAGAAAGGAGCAATGTGTATTGTCTTAATAACAAATGTTCTATTCGCAACGGTGATTGGTGAATACTCTTTTAAAAGATTAATACTATGAGTCAGTCAAAATCGATATAAGGAGCAAATACCCAGTCACTCTCCAAAAAGTATCACTTCAAAAACAGTTTAAATTTTTAAAATTAAAATTGCTCCTTGACTTTCAGTTCCAACCTGTAATAGCATTTATGTTTCTATCTACATTTTGTCCTTAGCTCATTATGGCAAAATAAAATTAAACCCTTATGTGTATTATTAATACTATTCCCTAGTGTTTGCAAGCAGCAAAAGAAATTAAATAAGAAATCAACTAATTTCTACTCACCATTAGCAAAGGAAAAAACATGAATATTAGCTTTAATATCTTCCTATGGAACACTTGAGTACAAGCACTTCCAAGTGAAATGAATGTCCTTTTGCTATTTGTATTGACACCTCATTGAAGCCAAAAAACTTGCACTCAATAAAAAGGAAGCCAGATGGAACACCAGCAGTTACTTCAGACTAGATAATCTGCCAGGTCCTTGCCAGTTCTGAAATTCTATTATCCTGTACTTGTGGTTTTTATAAGATACTGAATAGCATACTGAATAAGTCATGAATAAGACAGAGAAAGTTTAATCATGCCTGTATTGGAAATCTGACTTTTCTAATATTTCTAATCTTATTTTTCTAATAAATATTCAGCACCCATGGTGCATGTGAAGTGGTAAAGAATACTTGTTACTTGGTGAATATGATTACTTGGAACCCTGGGATCTACTCCAACTTTGCTTATGTGCACACATCACAAGCCATTGAATAGGAACCAACAAGGTCTCTTCCAATATTTTCTACAAATCACCCTGAGCAGAAGGGCAAGGTAGTTCAACAGAGAGGGTCATCCTTGGAATTGGGAATTCAATTCAGCAGGCCAGGCACTGTGTTTGTTGATGGGAATGTGAAGATAAAAATGAAAAGTCATAGGATTATCACTATAGAGGAGCCCATTGAAGGTTATCTAGTCCAACTTATTTATTTTGCTCATAGGAATCTGTGATTCCCAAAGAAGTTATGTGATTGGTCAAGATTACACAGGTAGCAAGCAACAAAGGAAAGATTGAAACTAAAGTCCTAAAACTCAAGCTTCAGTTCTCAATCCATGAACCATGTGGAAAGTTCTTCAAGAATGTTATATGGTGGGACAGATAAATGGCTCAGTGGATCCAGGCCTGGAGACAGGAGGTCCTGAGTTCAAATATGTCCTAAGATACTTCTTAACTGTGACTCTGGACAAGTCATTTCACCCCTAGTGCCTAGCCCCTACTGCTCTTCTGCCTTAAAAGTGATGTTTAATGTCAGTTCCAAAACAGAAAGTAAGGGTTTGAAAAAAAGAATCTCACATGGGATGGGACTAACATTTACAAATAGGTACATACAAAATTATACAGAGTGGGGGGATGAGATTATAACTTTGGACACTGGAAAATACCTTTTAAAGGAGGTCCCCTTTGACTAAGTCTTGAATGGAGCTGGGGGGATTCTAATAGAGCTGAGGAGAAAGAACATTCCAGATATGGGTATCAACCTGTGCAAAAACATGGAGGAGGGAGGTGTCATGTCAAGGAGGCAGAGCTTCAAACAAGCCAGCACAACTGGAAAAAATTCATTATGGGGAGAATTAAGTAGGAAGTCCTGGATTTGAGTCCTCCCTCAGGCACCTACTAATGGGATGCCTATAGGGAAGTTCTTTAACCTCCCAATGCCACCAATGACTCTCTAAGAGTGGATTACAAAGGAGTTTGCTCCTTGAACATTCCCTACACCAAAATCATATGCCTAATTTTTTAAAGAAAAAAGTCCTTAAATTTATTTTTTCAGTTATTGTTCTAATTTTTGTAGGCAATAATGACATAATCAAAACATCAAGACAAATATTCTACTGAGATTTCACTAGTTAAATTTGTCATCTGAGACATGTCCCTATAGCTCCTCTGTTCTATTCAATCAAGCCTCTTCATAATGAATTGGAAAAGAATGAGCAATATGGCAAGGGAATTGCAGTTTTCTCTTTATTTCCATTTTGTCTGTATTGGAAGTCCTGTGTCTTTTGGCTATTCACAAAACACTATTTATATATCACTCTGTGGGATAACTAATATTTAACTTGCACTTAAATGTTATAGCAATGAAATAAAGCTGATTATTATCATCAAATTTGGAGAGTCCAGATAGTTATGGCAGACTGAACTCCACTCTTATGTGTTACTAACAGTTTGACTGAGGGAAGAAACCAAAAAAACCATGATGGTGAATATAAAAAGAGCATCCTAGGAACCAGTCTGAGATTCAGTGAAATGCGGAACCCAAATGAGATGAACAAGCCAAATAGGAAAGTGATGACAAAGTCAGGAAGACAGTTAAATCCTTTCCAAAGCTTCCTAAGTAAAAATTATGGCAAGATTAAAACCAGAGAAGAATGTGGTCAGTCATTGCCAAAAAGACATTCACTGTCAGGGATTTAGTATTTGAACAGAGTAGTCACTTACTAAATATTTGTGGAAATTAATTTGAATTTGCTAACTATCGGGTCAGCCAAAATCACTCCCTCTATAGTTCTAAAGTACTAGTACCTTCTTCAAGCTTTAGTCCTAACAACACAGAATATAAAATGTACGCAAATAACCTACATCAACTATTGTAAATTAAAATGCATTTCTCACTAGTATGTCTAGAACTCAGAATCTCAGGAAGGTGAAGTATAACTAGGGTGGAGTGATCAAAACCTTTCCCCAGACACTGAAATGACAGTATCCTTAAAGTACTAGGAATATATCAGCAGAAGAAAAAGAGACTGCAAATGAGTTCTGAAGAAGAAGGTAACAGATGTCCTAGTCCTTCTCTTATCCTTCTTCCTCATGGTGTCTATATTCAAATGAGTTCTCCCTTGGTTCAACTCTACTGCATTCAACACCCCGTTTTGAGATGTTCTAGGATCTTTTTCTATAAGATAATGACCAGTGTGAAGGTGCATTTCATTCCATTTTTCCTAGACAAAATTTGAGCCTTTTGAGGCCCAAAATTTTATTACAACTTTGGCCAAAGTACTTCTTCCCACCTGCCCCAGAAAGTCTGGGAAGCTAGTTCAAACTGGAAGACTGTCTTCCACTTCTCACCTAAATAAAAACCAGAGTAGTGATTCTAAAGCCACTCACTGGCTATTTCTGGGTATCTAACACTGTGAGACTATACCAATGAAACTCAAACTCTGGAAAGTTCTATCAAGCTGAAAAGTTTCAGATACGGTGTCAGTGATCCACATTTTATTGTCTGTTGTTGTTCATTCAATTGTGTTTGACTCTTTGTAACCCTGTGGACCATAGCATGGACCCTTCTGATCTGAGGGGATTATCCTCCAAAGTGATATCCTCATGCTGTCCATTGGATTTTAATGGCAAAGATACTGGAGTGGCTTGCCATTTCCTTCTCTAGTGGATCACTTTTGTCAGAATTCTCCACTATGATCTGTCCATCTTAGATAATCCTGAATTGCATAGATAATAGTTTCCTTGAGTTACACAAGCCCCTCTGCCACAACAAGGTAGTGATCCAGGAGGGGTCTATTGGATGAATCTATTTCAGTTGGCAGAGATTCATTGTCTCTCAATTCATAAGAGAGAGGTGTCACCTATGTCCACTATGAGTAATTACTACAGATGAAATCTTAAAGTATCAAAGAAAAATATTTGTAGAACATTAAGCACAGATGTTGGGAAGGTGGTTGAAGTTATTGAGAGATTGTTTTAAAAAAATAAAGCTGAATTATGTCCTGAGGAGGGTAAGGGGCTTGAGCCGACACTATGTGAAGATTTGTTTAAGGAACTGGGAATGTTTGTCCAGAAGAAGAAAAGAGTTAAGAGGGAATATGCTAGCAATGGACAAACAGTTCAGGTAAAATTTGTAAAGAAGTTAAACTTATTTTGTGCCATTATACTTCAAAAATCTGTCACGTCATCCAAGTATACTGAGGGTTCTTAACCTGGAATCTAAATAGATTTCAGGGATTCTATAAACTTAGATGAAGAAAATTACATCTTTAGTACACTACAATTGGTTTTCTTTGAAACTCTCTATATTTTATTTTATGTATTTAAAAATACTATGCAGAAGCAAAATACATAGGTTTTGCCAGACTGCCAAAGAGGTCCATGACCCCAAAAAAGGCTAACGATTCTAATGTGGATACTGACCTTCCAACCAATATAGAAGATCCAAACCATTCTATATGGAGTTTGAGAATTGATGTGGTTTAAGAAATGTGTTGCCCTGTAGTCAACCTGCTGACAAAGACTCTATGAACCTACATAAATTATTCTTTGAAAGAAAGAAAATGATAATTTATTAAATACCAACTATGTTCCAGGAACTATAAATATGATCTCATTTGATCCTCAACAACCCTGTGAGGAAGATATTATTATCTTCATTTTTCAGCTGAGAAACCCGAGGTAAGCAGAAATTAACTGAATTGCCCAGTGTCACACAGCTACTAACTGTGAGGCCATATTTGAAGTTGTGTTTTCCTGATTTCAGTCCCAGTGTTCCATCCACTGAACCATTTAGTTGCCTGCATGTAAATCAGCACAGGGCCCATATCCTAAGCCATTCTAGTATGGGATGTCCTTCTAGACCTTGCATTCTTCTGACATATTCTACAAGAACCCTAGGTCACTTCCATATTGTGATAAGGCATCAGAACTGGACTTTGATAAAATCATAGAAATTATAACTGCCTGAACATAGTCTGAGACACTTTTGGTAGAGAGTGAGTTCACCATCACAAGAAGTGTTTCAGCAGATATTGAATGCTGTTCTCATCTCTTTACTCTCCAGTACCCACTTCTCTCTAATCTATCTTGCCTTATTTTGTCCTTTCTACCCTCACAATGTCCCCATATCCATCCCACTTTCTCCTCTCACACACCTACTGCCTTGGCTCAGGACTTCATCACCACCTCCCTGGTCTGCTACAATAGCTTTATAAATGGTCCTCCTGACTTGATTTCTTCACCTCTATCATTGCCACACAGCTGTGAAACTGGTATTCCTAGAGATTTGATCATAACACTCTCGTGACCAAATAATTTTAGTATCTCACTATTGCCTCTAATATAAAATAAAAACAAACCCCTCTGTCAACTTCTTCTTAATATGGCTCTAATATAGTTTTTCTAGACATACCACCTGGAGATCATTGTCCCTCTGTGAAGAGCATCCTTCCTTTCTTCAAGCTCTCTTGTGGGTCTATATATATGATTTGAAACCATAACTCATGAATCTCTCCTGCTCCTAATGTGTTTATTTGAGTAATCAGCTACATGATATAATAAGTTCAAAGTAAAGGCATGCCATAAAATTGCATAGTAAGAAATGTGATAATAAAACATTTTCCCTATAAACCTGAGTTAAACTCTCCCATAAATACATAAGGAACACATGGGGAGAGGTACAGATGTAGAAAAAATGTGGCCAAGGCCTATGTGGGAAGAAGGATCTATGTGGCACCCACGAATGTGAGCAGCTCACGTTCTGATGCTGCAGGGTTACTGATGTCTTCTGGTGATGTCATTGCACTGCTCCTGCTGGTCTGCTCCCTGCTGGTCACCACTGGGTGCATTGTTTCTATTGGATATAAAATTTTTTGCTGGATTCTGCTCCTTTTGATAAATATTCCCTGCGAGGCATAGGCCTCTTGCATATGGGAGCTGTGAATCTGCTTAGTTTGACTTCCCATGAAGTTTTTTGCTCTTCTTCATGAGAAAACTGGGATCCAAAATATACTTTCAGTTCAAAGCTTTTCCACACCTAAGTCACAGGACCAGCAAAAACTCATTAAAAGGGAAGCTTTTACTCCCCTCCAAATTGTGTTACCTTTCTTGTTGCCTTCAGAGTCTTAGCTACAAAACTTTCACCTCTTTCTAGAAGCTTTTGGTTCATTTGTTTTGCCCTATGGATGAAGTTCTTTAGTTAAAAAAGGCAGAAATACTTTTGGCCAACTAATGTTCACAGGCTCATCTCTCTTTGAAATGAATCTTCATGGTCAAGTCTCTCTGTCAGAGAGCTCATTCTAATTTTTGGCAAACATACCCTATGCCTCTAGTTTTTATCTCTAAAGACTAGACTACACAGAGTAGGGCAGAGGGCTGGTGCAGTGGATAAAGGGTTGGGCCTGGAATCAGGAAGACTTTGTGAGTTCAAATCTGACTGTAAGCTGTGTGACCCTAGGCAATTCACTTAACCCTTTTTACCTCAGTTTCTTCATCTAGAGAAGGAAATGGGAAACCACTCCAGTATCTCTGGCAAGAAACTTCAAAATGAGATCACAAAGAGTTGGACACAATTGAAAAATGACTGAACAAGAACACAGAGTCAATATCTATGTAACAATTACTTACCTAATAACAGTCAAATGGACTGAGGTTACATAGTCTTTGTTTCTGAACTCTAAGACCTTTCTCTTTCCCCTGCAGATGAACAGACATACAAAAGGCAAAGAAAGAAAGCTTAGTCTGAGAGACTAGGTCATTGTCTCTCCTAGCTCTTAGCCACATCCCATCCTATAACTATATAGTTAGCAAAACTTGAAAACATCTTCAGACTCATCCTTACATTGATTTCGTATTAAGATCTGTCATTTACCCTTTGCCCTCCAAGGCAAATTGGCCAGCTTACTGTTTTTTAAATGTTCCATCTCCTTCCTGCTGTCGTATTGCACATAGTTCTCCATGCTTGGAATGGTAACCTTCCTTACTTTTATCTCTTGCAATCACTTAAAACTCATAGGTTAAGCACCTCCTTCCTGATCCTAACAGTTTCTGGGAACCCCTCTCAAAATTACTCATATTAATTTAGTGTATATCTTATATGTATTTGCCTCTGTTCATGTTGTTTGCATTAGTATAATGTAAGCTATTTAAGGGCAGGTTCTGTTTTCCTTTTTTTTATCTTTATATTCCCTGGCACGTAACACAATGTTTGGAACACCGTAGGTGCTTAGTCAGTGATTGTTGAATTAGAATGAATTTATTTTTGATGTGAAGTGAATTTAATGGGATGAATGACCAGTTTTTTTTTATATATTCATCCACTGGGTAGAGATTGGATTAGATGATTTCTAAGGTTCCTTCCCATGGTATGGTTCTGTGGTTTTCATTCTGAGACCATTCTGAGAACAACTTACTGCTAAACCACTTACTATTCATTGTAAGTGGAAGTTCATAGAAGGACAAGATCAGTATAGGAAGAGTAGCCAAAGAAAATTCCATTCAAAAAGCAGGACTAGAGTGAGATCATAAAGGATAAGCAGGATTTCAGTAAAAAGAAGAGAAGAAAAAGGACATTCCAGACTATGAGAACATGTAAAGGAATACAAAAAACTGGAGTTATAAATGATATGTACAAGGAGCATGCAGTTTATGAATGAAAGTAATTTCTTCTCCTTCACAGTTCCAATCTCTGGCTTTATCACTTAATAACTTTGCTTCAGAGAATAGATCATGAGATTTAGTCATCATCTGGTTGGTAGCCTCTTCCTCATTTCTAATCTATACAACTCTTAGCATTAGCAATAATCTGCCTTACACAATATTTCAATCATATCTCTGACATTTTTCAAATCTTTTCCAATTAAATAGCTTTTTTTCATGAAGCTTTTCCATAAGAGGCAAACAAACCGAGGTCAGAAATAGCAGGTTATACTTTGGTGGTGAGAAGGAGAAAGAGGAGGAAGAGAGAGAGAGAGAGAAACACTGTCCATAAATTGATGCCTCCCTACATAACCACCTCTATTTACCTTAATATCTTTACTATATTAGCATTATAATAGCACATACTTTATAAGGCTGCAGGCATGATCAAAAGAAATACATTTAAATACTTTGCGAATCTCACATACTTATTGTCCTTTATCCAGAAAGATAAGCCTATTCACAAGTCTTTCATATATAGCAAACAAAATTGTGGTGATGGAATACTATTGTGCTCAAAGGAATAATGAACTGGAGGAATTCCATGTGAATTGGAATGACCTCCAGGAATTGATGCAGAGTAAAAGGAGCAGAGCCATAAGAACATTGTACACAGAGACTGATACATTGTGGTAAAATAGAATGTAATGGACTCCTGTACTAGCAGCAATACAATGATCCAGGACAATTCTGAGGGACCTATGGAAAAAAACACTATCCACATTCAGAGGAGGAACTATGGCAGTAGAAACACAGAAGAAAAACAACTACTTGAACACATGGGTTGAGGCAGACATGATTGGGGATATAGACTCGAAACTACCACACCAATGTAACTATCAACAATATGGAAATAGGTCTTGATCAATGGCACATGTAAAAACCAGTGGAAATGCACGTCACCTATGGGGGGTTAGGGAGTGGGGAGGTTGGAGGGAAGAGTAAGAACATGAATTATGGAACCATGGGAAAATCTTCTAAAAATAAAAATTAAAAATAATAAAAATAAAAATAAAAATCTACCTTTTCATATTCTCTGTGAATCCTTTCCAGAATAACCCCTTCTAGAAAGTTACCATAAAATGGTTAATTTTTTCAACTTACCATTGTAAGTCAAATCAACAAATATTCATTCATTTGTGTGAGCAAGTATTAATTGAGAGCCCAAAACTCATCAATCGTCATTTTAAAACCAAACATAGAAAATTACAGGTATGATTTCATAAGATCACATTTATAATTCAAACTAGTAAAGTTTAAAACTGAAACATTTGGAATACCCTGTATATGACTGAAAGAGAATTTCCCAAAAAATAATTATTTATGTTTATACATGTTATAGTGTTTATCTATAGAAACATATGTTTATATGTATTTAGTATGACCCATGTATATATGACTACATGTACATGTGCTTTAAGTAGAGAATGATTATAATAAAAGTTCATTTGAAATGCTAACAAAAAGGAAACAAGGGAAATATTGGTAATAATATTTTAAGATCTTTCAGACCCAGGAAATGGCAATAAAATTATCATTTAAAATCAAAGTTTTATTCCCATCCATCCTAGACAAACTGAAAAAAGCCATGATGGTTCATCTAATATCATGTCAGTAAATACTGCATTTTTATTTGAGGTTATGCAGAGCCTTCTAATTTAATCATTCTTTCTGAAAAGCTTAATAGAGAATTTCAGCACCACTAGGGGGCACAGAGTTATAACAGAATTTTCTAGTAGACTAGTTCAAAATTAACCTACAAAATTAATCTACCCTAATTTTAAACTATAATATATACCTACACACATATACATACATGTGTATAATAGTATATGGTATAGTATATATATGTGAATATATATAGCAAATATATAGTTACATACTAACTACAAGGGGAAAAGATACGTTTTCTTTTGCATTTACTTCTCAATAATGTGCAAAGTATAATTTTGAAAAATAAGATCTAGTAATTATAATCAAATTGCTCTTCCTACAAAAGTTGCTATTTAGGTAGTCAATAGAAAGAAGATCATGTTGATATTCTATCATGTCAGCATAAATTTCTGGTGTAGTTTAGAAGAGTTAATACACTTCTGATTAAATTAAGTTCATAATTCAAAATGTTAATGAATCAGGGGAAGGGCTAAAAGTAAATGTAGTTTCAAGGATACAGTTTTCTATTTTTAATCTTGATACATTTTAGCAGAGAAGTGATATTTGTCTCTAGATGTATGGATGTATTCCCCTGACCCAGACTTGCTGAGTAAGGGTAATAAGCCAAGATGGGGTATGTGGAGTATTCCACAACTAGTCCTAGGGCTTACTGAGCCCTTTTCAGAGGTGTTCATTCATGCTTGGTGTCTACCTTTCACTCAACTCTCACCTATGGCTCCAAGAAATTGTAGCATGCTCAGGGACCACACTCTGGTAAATCAGTCTCAGAAGAAGATGGCCTAAACCAGATTGAGGGTAACTGACAAGTCTCAACCCACAGATTAATTAGGGAGATGTCTATACCAAGCAAATGAAGACAGTATATATGAGAACAATTTGTTCCAATTATCAAGAAGATGGCTGAAACAGGTGCTATAGACTGCTTAGAGCTTGGCCATACATGGATGATGCCAAGGACATCCATTGCATCCAGGGCCATCTTGTCATACTGACTTTTATCTTGCCATTGGACTTCAGTGACTGGAAGAGGGAGTACGGCTGATAACTTTGTGTAACTCTGCCTCACTTTAATCCAATTCAAGAGTAAGTCAACACATCACCCCATGATATCACTGTTTCTCTTTGAAAAATGAAGGACGAATAGCAACAAGTGAAGGTACTGAAAAAATTCCTTTTGACTTTTCCCAGTTTTGTATGTTGTGGGTATTCAGAAAGGAGTCCTTATTTAGTGAAAATGAAAAGGAAACATAATAAATTTGGAAATTTCTTCAGGAAAGAGAGAGGTTATAGATATACATAATTTTTATTATTGTTGTTGCTATTATGATTGGTGATATTTTTCTTATTGCTTTTGATGGATTTCAGCGAGAAGTGGTCCTGGGACAAGTTGTTATCTTGCTATTTTTCTTTTATGTTTGATGTTCAATGGACTATTTCACAGATGGATAAAATCATTGCTTTTTTGTAATTGAATAGAAGAATTGGAGATGTAAGTACATTTGAAGTCTCAATGAAAGCAGTTTTGGGACAACTCCAACAAGAGACAGGATGATGAGGATTATACTTAACTCATCCTATCCTACATTATTTTTATTTTTCTGCTGGTTCTTTATATTTTGAAAGCTTTTTAGTCCATATTTTGGAGATTTTGAATCTTTGATATTGTAACATCTATTAGCAGACCACAGAACTTGAGTTTAAGTCCTGACTCAGACACTAACTATATGACCCTATATAGACCCCTGCTATACCTGAATCTAATTCCCATCAAAATCTTCCTCCAGTTCCATAAACAAATCTACCAAATGCAGCCATTTATCATTATCATCATTCTACTGCTACTGTTGCTGTTGCTATTGCTGCTATTACTACTACTAATAATAATAATCTAGTAATATGTTCATCTTTGCACTCTGCTTAGATCTCTGAGCAGAATCTCTCTCTAGCCGCCACTTTGACAATCCCCTTAACTGTTTTACTACCCATAGTAAACTATGACCTGGGGAATTTTCACTCTGATTCTCTGCTATACTGAATGGTAACAGCCTCTCCTACCTAGACCATTATTTCAGGTAAGGCCCAACTATGTTTCACTTCAGTCTATAACCACTCCTTCCTCATCTCCTTTCATTCAAAAATCATCAATCTCAAACAAATCATCTCTGCATGTTCCTGGAAGGACTGTGTCAATCTATTCTTCCTGGATCCACTCACCATCTCTTTAAGTTTTCAGACAAAGATATTCCTCCCTGGCCACCTCTCCCCTAAGAATGTTGTCTCCTCCATGAGGGCAAAGACTATCTTTACTTGTATTCATATTTCTATAAGTTAGCACAATGCTCTACATAGAGTAAGAACTTAGTAAATGTTTTTTCCTTCATTTAGTTTTAGCGATACCAACGACCAAAGTTTCTTTTCTTTTCTTTTTAAAATCTTGCCTTCTTTCTTGGAATCTATACTGAGTATTGGTTCAAAGTCAGAAGAACAATAATGCCAAATAATTGAGGTTGTGACTTTGTCCAGGTTCACTCAGTTAGGAAGCGTCTGAGGCCACATCTGAACCCAGGAATTTGTGTCTCTAGGCCTGTTACTCTATCCACCAAACAACCTAGATGCCCTCCAAGGTTTATTTTAACTGATTGTTTCTGGTATGTTCATCAACCAGGGATTAATTCTGCCCCATTGCCTGACTTGTTCAGTAGTAAGGGCCCATCTGCTGGCAATCTCACAATCATTTTATTGATTATTTGAACTGAAGAATGCCAATGTTTCTGTGGCCTTTAGAGACAGAACTACTGTCTCTATTCTCCATTTCTGCCACTTTAGGGGTAGGTGTTGCTTCCTCCTTAGTCTAGTATGGACATTAGTTTATGAGTATATATTTAACAAGCAGCTCTCCAAAAGAAAAACAGGATGCCAGACACACTTTTAAACTAGGCCTGCTTTATTATTTTCTCCATCACTATCTTAATTCTAAACAATCAATGATTTCATTAAAGAAAATTACAATGGTGAGACAACATATCAAAATTTATGGGACTAGAGGGTGGGGAGCAGATTAATGAACTGGGCATGCAACTAAAAAAAAACTAGAAAAAGAACAAATTTTAAAACCCCAATTGAATACTAAATTGGAAATCCTAAGAACCAAAGGAAAAATTAGTAAAATTGAAAGTAAAAGAAATATTGAACTAATAAATAAGACTAGGAGTTAGTTCTGTGAAAAAACAAAATAACTAGAGCATTGGCTAATGTGATTTTTAAAAAGGAAAGAAGAGAATCAAATTATGATCACAAATGAAAATGGTTAATTCATCTCCAATGAAGAGGAAACTAAACAATCAACAAAACAATAAATCAAGCCTTGATTTGTTGTGTTTGCTCATTTCTGAGGTGTGAATGCTCACACTGAAAATTTATCAAGTGGAACTGATTTGATCTATCCACAGTACACCACTGGCCATGGATCACCTTCAGGTTAACTGTTTTGACTAGCAGTCACGCACATGTGGGAGATTCCACCTTTTCTTGTTGCATTTCCATTTAATGAACTATCATTTCAACATAATAAAATGGAGACTACGGCACAACTTTGGCTTGACTTAAAGTTTCTTTACACATAACAAAGAAGAAAAACTAAAGGAATAAAATCAATTAGAAAATTGTACTCTTCCCTCTAGGCAGCTTTAACTAGTCTATAGGCATGCTCAAAATCCAGGAGACCTCAGACATAGCTCAAGTACTTAGACTCATTAGGCACTAGTAGGTGTAGCTTTCCCAAACTTTAGATATAACAGATATCTAAAAACTTTCCTACCAACAGACTCCTAGATAATCAAATCATCAAGTCAGCCTGAGAACTGGTAAATGGCTCCAGATGGTGCCGTCCTATGCTCATGGTTCTGTCACAAGCATAAACCTCCTATACTCTTTGATTCTTTGTTCATTAACTGAGATGGGTAAGATATTTGTACCTTCTTATGGCTTGTTTATTTCCAGTGGTGTATTGCTAGTGGGAAATATTAAAAGGCAGGGCAAGCATGGAAAGAAAATCTACCCTCCACTATTACCATCTTATCTTCCTTTTTTCTCTTTCTCTGCACAACCACAAAACCTACAACTCATGCCTACTACTGGTATTTACACCATTTCCTTCTCTGTTTCTCTAGCTAACCTCCTCCCATTTTGGGGTACCCAAGCAATGGAAGTTCAGCTGCTCCCTTTTCCTTCCTTGCTGTATTGGTACCTCACAGCCAGAGGAGAAAAGTGAGAGTGCTATAACCAAAAAGGTAGAGACTATTTAAAGTAATTCCTATATCTGAATCCATATTTAAGATTCTGATCTTACAGGTAACACCAGGTATAGAGAGTCTGATGATGAGAAAGGGGTAATCTTGGACTACCTATTTTGAACTGAAGATTTTTAAGCAATCACATTAGGGAAAGGGTATATGGGAGCCCAACAAAGTTAGGTTGCTTTCTCTGACTATTATCAAATCTGTTAAATATTAGTTGTATTGATTATATTCTCATTTGAGTAGAGTTCAAGTTTAATGAGGATTTCCTGAGCAGAGATAAATCTTTCAAGATCTTCCTGTTTGCCAATGACATTTGGATGCTTGCATATAGCACCAAAATATTATAGAAACTCTTATCAGTACTCAAAAATGTTTGGCTTAACCATCAACACCATAAAGTTCAATTGGGTGAGCAATTTCTATAATCCAAATTATGGCATACACTATGACCTCGTTTTATAAAACCAATACATACCAAGACCCTTCAAGTAAGTTGAAAATCTTGAATAGTGAACCTCATTATTTAACAAGTATTTCTTATACAAAGATACCTAGACACTTTATAACTTTTCTTAGGTTTATCAGAGCCATTTACATCACTACTCTTGTACTTTGAGGCCACTATTAATAACTAAATAAAGTTAATGAAACAAAGAGAACTGTTTCACTGATGGAGACACAATTTCCTACAGTTAAGAACAGACAAGAAAGACTAAGTGGTAGCTAATGTCACTTCTCAGAGGTAGAATGAGCATGGCAGACTGACCTGCTTGAAGATTTTATACCATTTGGGAAAATGGCATGGATTTAGTATGTAATTGAAATTTTAATTTTATATATATTTCCATCTTAATTTTTTTATTGCCAATCACATACACCCAAATTCATGTGTATTGATTTAGCAGAAAATGAGGTTTTTCTGTACAGTTAGATAGTTACTCTATAGCATTAGAACCATCACAATGTCAGGAGTCAAGATTTTTTTTTACAAGATATGTGTACAAGCTGACATCAGCTTATAGGAACATGGACACATATCCATTGTGGACAGGCATGGCTGGTTTGTATTCTTCAGTGTTGGGGGAAAAAAACCATGAGATAACAGATCCATTTGAATATTGCCTTGATCAATCAAAAGTAAGCCAAAGAGGCAAGTTAATTGTTTCTTTGGTTGTATGATTATATCTAACTGAAACATTGTGGAGCCAATTTTCAGAACTCTATAATTACACAAGAGAGTTTATTTAACCTGATCACACACACAGTAAAACCTAAGTAGATAAAGACTGCCTATAGTCAATGACTTGCATTTATAAGGACAAAAAGAGTCAGAAGATCTGGGTTCTAATCATCTACTTCTAAATAGTCATGTGGTCTAAAGGAAAGCCATTTAACATCCTGACTTCATTTCCTTTTCTCAAAAATGTGAGATTGTACTGAAAGAATTCCAGAGTCTCTTCTATCTCTCAAATTGCTCCTTCCTTGCATGGATTGAAACTTCATGGCAAAGGGGATTTTATAACCAACCCACTTTCCCACCAACAAAAGTTAGGTCCTTCCAAACTGCTTGAAGTAGCTCTCCATCAAAATGACTTTCTACCAAACACAGTCTGAACTGAATTCTGGTCACAGACTTTAGGGGGAAAGAGACATTTACGTTAAAGGAATGTGGTCAGCATCCTGACCTGAGGGTGTGTTTGTGGAACATATCTATGCCAGTATATTTTGGCACCCTCTGGTGGGCAATGAAATGTTTTATTATATATTTGTAACTTACCTTCAAAATATTCAAAATCCTTATTTCTGAATATTCCTGAGAAGAAAATCTGGAGGAGTGTGAAACCTTCCTTTCATAACCTGATTTTCATTGGAAAAGAAAATGTTTTGATGAAGACCATATAGCGATTGACTTTTCAAAGAGAAAAATAAATTATAAGTTATTTCTCTTGTTTTCTTAATTTTTCCATCTTTTCCCCACTTACTTTGCAGTGGAAGATGGAAAGAGCATCAAATTCAGTAGTAATAATGGCTTATAATATTTAATTTTTATAATGTGTTTAAAGGTTTGCCAAAAACTTTAAACATCTCATTTGATCCTCACAATTCTGTATTATGATCCCCATTTTACAGATGAGGAAATGGAAGCAAAGAGATTAATCAATTTACCCAGGGTCCACATAGCAGCGTCTGAAGCAGGCCTTGAACTCATCTACCTGCCTCCAACTTCAGCAATCTCTCCATTGTTCTACCTAACTATCTATACCTCCAAAAGTTATTTGCAACAAGTAAAACTTGATCTTTCAAAATTTATAAAAATATAGCTTTACATCTAGATCTTAACAGAAATTGTTACTGTTCTTTGACAGGTTTAACCAAGAAAAAGAATCCTCTGTTGAAATAGTTATTCATTGTGTTTGTGTGAGTATGTGTAATATTTCTTCATTCATTAGAGTAATTAACTTTGTTTACCTGTAAATACCCACATGATTTAAGAGTAGATCCCTCAATGTAACTAAAAGTTAGGATGACTAATTTTTAAATGTAGATTTCTAGATTGATTAACACAGTAACATAGCACACAATGCCAAGTAGATAAGGAATTTGTTCGGTTTTTATGAGAACTTTAAATAGAGGAAAACTACTCCAGGATCACAAAGTTCATCTTATAAATAAATAGATTGTTGTTGTTGTGTCATGTCCAACTATCTGTGACCTCATTTGGAATTTTCTTGGCAAAGATATTAAAGTGGTTTACCATTCCCTCTCTAGCCCATTTTCAGATGAGGAAACTGAGGCAAACAAGGTTAAGGGACTTGCCCAGGATCACAAGTAGTAAGTATCTGAGGCAAATTTGTACTCAGAAAGATGAATCTTCCTATCTCCAGGTTCAGTACACTATCCCCTGTGCCACCTAGCTATTCATATAAATAAGTATATTTGACCAAAGGGAGAACTTGTGGAGTCTTTAAGCAGATTTACCACCATTATTGTGGGAGACGAGCTGGGGGAACACCTGTAGCTTAAAATTTATGTCCCATGGAGAGTAAAAAAATATTCCCTTAGGAAACATAAGGCATTTTCCTTTTGTTCTATTGTATTATTTTGTTGTTGTTATTCAGTCATGTTATTCCCTTGGGAAATAGAGAATAGGAGTGGACAGAGAACACTTCTACCAGTTTAGTCAGATTGGTACCTGCTTAGCATGTTTTAGTCTTTAGAGCTGCCTAGATTACATTGAGAAGATATGAGACTTATTTGGGGTCACACAGTCAGAAACATACCAGAAGCCACTTGAACTCAAGAAAAATCTTCACCTAACTGCCTGATCTATTCACTTTACCATGGAGCATTTCCAGTTATTCTCTTAATAACAATACTCATGGAATCTATACTGCATTTTTGATGCTATTTTAAATATGCGTTCACATACAGTGAGGTTATTTTGTGTAATGGATTGTTAGCTGACTCTGGAGTCAGAAAGGCCTGGGTTCAAGTGCTACCTCTGACATATACTAGGAAGTCACTTCTCTTAGTGCTTGAGCAACTATGACTATAAATTGCAAGAAGGTGGTAATTTGCTTAGGTTGAGGAAGTAATCTCAAGAGAAAGTTCCTTAAATGAACAAAATCACAAATGCATACCCTTTCTCTTGCAATATGCATATCCTCCCTCTATTGAAACTTAAATTGACACCAGGTCAATTAAAGGACATGATTTCAACAATGAAAGGCAATGTGTTAGGCTAGATTGCTGGACTCAGAGACAGAAAAGCTTTATATCCAACCCCTAATGCTTAACGTCCATATACTCACAGGCAAGTTGCTTAATTTCTCTAAACCTTATGGCACTTTCTAAAAAACTTACCTAAATGAGACATAGACTTGTTTGATTAAACCACAGATATTTATTTGAGTCTGACAATACTCTGGCCCCAAAATCCTTAGTTGTATAGTTTATAAAATCCCACTAATTCTGCCTCCATCTGTCCTGAAGGAAAATGAAGTTGGCCTTAAAAATAAAGCCACCAAAAATTCTCTTGGAGGAAGGGTCTCTGTAATTTTATTCATCTTTTTTCTCATTTTCATGCAGCTTCATATATATATATATATATGTGGAGATCTATATATATATGAATATATATATATATGATTGACCTTAACAATACCTAAAAATCTTTTTTTTAAACAAAAGGGAGGGCATTCAATATATGCCAAAATTTTAGTTGACTGATAAATATGTGTATGTATATACACACATATATAAAAGTTTCATAAAGTAGATAATGAAACTACTGATCACTCCTCATGGCCCTGAATTAGTCAGCGGCTTTTCTTGACAGGAAACAGGTGCCCGTGTGAAGGTCTCAATGTTTTATGAGGTTTCCTACAACTGAGGTGGGGGTTGGGGTCTCAGTGCAAGAGCCTAAAAGAAGATGGCAGAGGAAGTCTTCATTCACAGAGGAAGTCTCATGAGTGAAACTATTCGTTATTTTTCTCTGCCAGGTTCACCCCAGTGAAAACTTCCTCTGATGAAATGGGCATTTATTGTGTTTGTGTGAGTAAGTGTGTAATATTTATTCAAGAATAAGTTTGGGTTTTTTGGTCACAGTAGAAAAAAAGGAGCCCACAAAATATAAGCTCATACAGGAGTCATTTTAATTTCTGATATATTGCCCTCAAGTTTTCTATACAGATCCTGCCACTGCAGAGTCTAAATATAGGAAAATGCTTCCACTCGATGCCCCTATGCATTTGGATAGTAATAGTGTACATCTCCCACCCCCACCTCCAGCTCCTTCTACATCTGCCGTCAATATCAGGGCACTAGGCAGTTTCCTGAGCACCTCCTCAGAGTGTGGGTGTTCTGTGTATTAGAGGAAAGAGTGTCTCTGAGTGTTGGTGTTCAGAGGAGAGTCACGTGGCATCCCTGCCACCCTAACTGTGCTTCTCTCAAAGTGTGTTGTGGGGCTGGAACTGAGAGGCTGTGGAGAGAGGAGGGCTGAGGAGAAAACCTCAGTCAAGAGGCGCTGACTACAGACAAAAGTACGAAGCAGTGGGACAGTTTTCATTCCGTCTTTGTCACTGCAACACCAACAATAAATAAGACAATAGGTTAAAGGAAGCTCCTGCCCCAACTGGGCAATCGGGGCATGATTGGAGTGGGTGTGGGCAGCTAAGTGTGTACTGATGCTTGTCTCAGCGAAGGCAAGGAGACCAAGTGCAGGCTTGTGTCTCAGGTTTCTCTCACCTTTATATTTTTGGAGGAAAGACAAGAGCTATCCTAGAGAGCACTCCTTTCTGCCCTCCCCTCCTCATTCCATTGGAACCTAAAGTCTCCTGTCAGCTTCACTTGGAGATCATTTTTCTTGTAGTCAGAAGTTCCTAAGCCTGAGAAGGAAGGCTTTCCTTTGAAACAGCTCCTATACTGTTTGTAATCATATATGTGTATATTAGAGAGAGACTATATAGCAACTCCTTTTCAACATTGCTCTCAGAACCTGAAGGGCGGGGGAGGATTGGGAACAGAGAAAAGGAGGATCTCCGCGCAACCTGGAGAGTGGGGGAGGGATTTCGGAGTCTAAGTGAATGCGTACCGGGCGATCCAGTAAATCCCTCCTTGCAACATGTTTCTTAATGTAAAAATAGTGCAACAATACACAGACTGGGGGGATGGGGAGAATCCGAGAAGCTAGTGGCTCATCTGCAGCGAAGAGAAAGTGCGTGTTCTCTTAAATCTCCCAGATTCTTCTCCCAAACCCAGGAGTCTCGGCTGCTGCTGCCGCCACAGCGGACTTGGCTGGCTTTAGGACTTTCTCGGACTTAAATGGAAATTTCTTGACTAGAGACCTGGGTTCTGGGGACCAGGAGCTCTTATCTTCGTTATCATTGCCAGAGGTGGCTGTTCTTCATCTCCGACGGGACCGCTATGGAGTTTTCCTCCCCCGCCCAGTCTGAGATGGATGGATAGTTTCTAGTCGGGCTGTGTGGTCTTCTCTTTGGCTACAAAGTAACAACGGTGCGAGGCTTTAAAAAACAGCGCAGGGGAGATGCCTGGTGGATGTGCGCTCTGCACCGCGCCTGGTTTTTCGTAGCTTCCTCTCTTCCTTTTTGAAAAGAGAAATAATTAGTTGAGGGGTGGGGGGACCCGTATGGACTTCAAGAGGGACTCCACACTTGGACAGCAGCCTTTCTCGAGTCAGCCAGTCTTTTATTTCTTCCCAGGCGCTCCAGGTCTGTATTCAGTACCTGAGTAGGCTGGCCGGGGCAGGGCAGGGCTTTTTACTCTCAAGCCTATATCCTAAGGATGGACATACTTGGCTGCGCTGCGTAGCCAGCAGAAGCAAATCGGGCACATGGACCTTTACAATTGCCTCGTTCCCTCGCTTGTGGCACAGAACCGCTGAAGGAGGCAGAAGACCTTTCCTGTCCGCCTCCTGCTTGGTCCTGCCTCTGCCTCTTCTGGGAGCAACCGCCCAGATCAATAGAGAGGGAAGGAGAACACGGTTGGGCACTGGGTCAGACTCCAGAGTCGCGTCCTTGGCCCAAGACCCAGCCTAGGATAACTGGTGGGAACGCAACTAGGGCCAGTGTACTCGCCCGCTCGCCTGTGCTTTCCAGTTTCTACATTTCGGGAGCCCTGGGTTTCTTCTCTCCCTCTCTGGAAACAGTTAAGGGAGGCGACGGGATTATGAAAGAAAAGGAAAAAGCCCCAAATCCTCAAGAACCCTCAAAGTGACAGGCACAAAGACCAAGTCCAGAAAGATCGTGTGTGGCCCCCCAGACCTGGGAGCGATTGCCACTTTCTTCCTCTTCCTCCTTGGCTTGCTCTCCCTCCCCACCCCCTGACCCTAGGAGGTTTTGTTGGCTGGCTGCTTCCCCGCCCCCAGGGCCGCGGCGGTCGGGCAGGCGGGCAGCCGGGGGCTCCATCCACGCCGTCCCGCTCGCATGAGACCGCTTCCCTCGCCGCTGGCGCCCCCCTCCCCGCGCCCGTGGTGATGCCATGCCCCGCAACCACGGGGGAGGAGATGAGGGCGGCTCCGCCGGGCTCTGGCTGAAGAGCAGCGCGGCGGCGGGCGGGGGGCGCCTGGCTACGGGCATGAAGGATGTGGAGGCGGGCCGGGGCCGCGTGCTCCTGAACTCGGCTGCCCGTGGGGACGGCTTGCTGCTGTTGGGCACCAGCGCCGGCGCGCTCGGCAGCGGCGGCGGCGGCGGCAGCAGCGGCTTCAGGGAGAACCGCCGGGCGAAGCACGGAGCCCGGATGAGCCTGCTGGGGAAGCCGCTGGCTTACAACAGTAGCCAGAGCTGCCGGAGGAACGTCAAGTACCGGCGGCTGCAGAATTATCTGTACAACGTGCTGGAGAGACCCCGAGGGTGGGCGTTCATCTACCACGCGTTCGTGTGAGTACCCCCCCGAGGCTTGCCGCCACGGGCTGCGCTGCCAGCAGGCGGCGGGCGCAGGGAGTCGTGCAGTGCAGTGCCGTGCTGTGGGTGGCACCCTCGTCGTGCCTCTTCCACACAGACTACTGCTCCTGGCGTGAATGTGGCCATGTGCACCGCGCCCCAGGACGCGCGCTCTCCCCCGCCCGCAGCCGGCGCCTCCATCCAAGAGCCCTGGACAGGGCGCCCTGGCATGGAACTGTTTTTCTCACACTCTTATTCACACGCACAGACACACACACACATACACACTTGCTTCTCCCTCACTCTGACCTCAGGTTCTTTCCACTCTTAAACTTGCCCCGTTTTCAAGCCAGGCAGTATGGTGTGCTTCTTCCCTCAGCATCTGCGCGGCAAGATGTGTGAGAGGCAGGTAGTGAGTCCTCAGAAGCGGGGTTTAGCGGTGCTCAAAGGGAAACCCTTGAGAACCAAGCCCAGTGGTCCGAAGCTTTAAGTTGGAGATGTAAGGCTAGAATTGCTGGGCAGTTAATGGTCTAAACGAGAAAGGAGAGGAGGTGTCAGAGAAGTGGGGAACATAACATTTGGAACCTCCGTGGTAATCATTAGCATAAATAAGGTATTTAAGGGAGAAAAGTCGCTCCAGTTTAGGCTAGCCGGGAAGCCGATTTCACTACTTCCAGAGGGGTACGTAGAGCCGGTTACTGGTAGAGAGAAGTTAGCCAAGGTTTGGGATGAAGCTGCCTAAGGGGTGGGGTTGGGGGGGAGAATAATAAAACAACAAAAATTGGCGTTCCAACTACTGGGGCTGGTGATAGCGGTGATGTTACAAGTTGGAATGTGTGCAGGCCTTATAACAGCAGAGACGCGTTCGGGGGCTCAGGCTGCTCCAAATCTGATATTAATAAGATGCTTCCTAAAGTGGCATGAGCTGCTTCAGACTCTTGGGCAAGGGATCAGGCAGCAGTTGAGTTTCCAGCAGCACCATCCTGGCTCTAAGTCAATATAAAGTGTGTGTGTTTAAGCAAAACCCTCACCAGCTAGCAGTGAATGCTTAATGAGAAAATGATTAGAAGCAAATGTTGACTTTTCCCTTAGGCATTTAAAACCTTTCACTGGTTTACTACTGTTTTCTCCACAAGGTCCATTCATCCCCTCAGTTCTTTTCCTAGTGCAATTTTCTGTATCTGTCCATTTTAATGCTGTTTTAGAAAGCTCACCTTTCCTGTCTTTTCCCTACCCTCCAAATGAAATTATAAATCAGTTTTACAAAGAGATGTTTGTAGAGAAAGTTTTCAATGCATTCCTTATGTCTCCTGGAATCTTGCTTTGAAAAGTTCCTTGCCTGGATTTTTGTGCGTACTGTCTATGGGAAGAGCTTCCCAAATATTTTTACCCAAATGTAGCTCTCACTATTATCGAGGCATTGACATATTAGCCTGAAACAGTTTTCCAATAAGAAAGTAACAGAAGCTGAATTAGTATGTGATTCCTGAGTTTGACCAGGTGGAGCTCTGCACTCTGTGGGACTCTGGAGTGTGACAGTTTTTATAGTCCAAGATTGGACTACACCCAAGTCTTGTTTAGCTTACCTCCATCATCTTAGCATGTTATCCTTTATACCTTCCATTAAGAAGGTTGTTGCATCATAATTAAAACAAAAAGCATAAGTGATTGTTATGTATGTTCTTTAAATTGCAACATATTCACATATGTTTCTAAGAATGTTTTCCTTTAAATAATGGACATAGTTGTTTTTTTGGGTGTTCAATCTAAATTCATAAAGTCATATTAGAGATCTTAGTAAATTCATTGGTATGTATTAGTGAAGTATTTAACAGAAATACACTCATAAGATTCTGAAGTTGCTTCTTAATTAAAAAATTTTACAATATTTTACAGGGTCAAGATAAATTACTCATTCAGTATTGGGGAAATGTTTGCAGCTACTAAGGTTATAATATTGCCATTGTATTTCTAAGAGTTGTCCTACAATATCATTATCTTGTTTACAGTAATTTTTCAAAGCATCACCCTTGTTTAAGGCAAACATTCATTCCCCATTAATTTCAAAGTAGCTTTGCTAATTATCTTAGGACAATAATAGATTAACCCATCATGAATAAACCTAGGGATGTCTTTCAGAGGTAGCAATAAGTGGAAAAAGAACTTTGTATGCGTCTGTATAACTAGTGTGAAGTGTTCCATATGCATTTTGAGAGTCCACTACTGTAGTTCCTAAGGAATTAGAAAGGGATGCTAAATCCACTGTAACAACAACAAAAAAAAAAAGTGGATGGTGGAAGAATCAATCTTTCTTTTACCCTGTTCTCTGAAAATTATGTGGAACATCAGAAGATCCTGTGTAAAGATGTTACCTTCACCTTTTCCAATTACCATTTCCAATAGCCTGGAAGATAGCAAATTTATGAAAAAGCTAATGAAAGCATAGTTGGTTGAAAGAGCACCTCTGATAATTTTATTAATAATAAAAGACTTTGTAAGAAAATTATTTCTAGAAAAGTGTGACTAAATAATAATATGACCTGCCAGCCTGGGAATCCCCAAATCCTACTTTAATAACAGTTTTTGTAGCATGTATTTTGCCAAGAACAAGTATACGGTGATTAATGAGGTACTTTAGGGATAGATTTACTTAGCAGACCAACATTTTCACTGCCAAGAAACAAGGAAGGCACGTCTAAAGTTATGTTTCATGTAGAGAAAGATTCCTATTAAGTAGGTAGAAGTTATTATTAAATCATTGTGACCGTGTAAAAATAGCATCTACAGGTTTTTGTTAACAAATATTACAACCTACTGATAGGACTACTAGAGGAATCAAAGTACTCCCTAGCTCTTTTCCTTTTTTCTCTACTCTTCAGAAAATGAGGAGGATGGAGGATGGCTGTGGGATAGATATATTAACCTGGCAGTTATGTTACATAGTGGAAGAACTAAGTTCAAATCCAGCCTCAGTTACTTACTTGCTGCATGACTCTGGGCAATTAACTTAACCTTTTTTGCCTCAGTTTCCCTATCTATAAAATGAGCCAGAGAAGGAAATGGCAAACCACTCCAGGATTTTTTGCCAAGAAAACCTCAAATGGGGTCAGGAAGAGTTGAATAGGACTGAATAACAACAGATAGTAGAAATGGAACTGAGGGGAGAAGTAGAACTCACATGAATTGTAATGTTTATTAGGCACTTTTTAAGAATTATTATTTCTATTGTCTTTTAACTTTGTTAAGTGATAGGGACAGCAAATGGACCTATAATTTCATTGGCATAGAGAACTCCTGGATGAGTAAACTCCCTCTACCAATGCAGGCTGGCACCTTCTGGTATACTTCTGGCCTAACCTCAGAGCTCTGAGAGGTCATGACTTGTTCATGAGCCCACAACCAGTATGTGTAAATGCAAAGGAATCTATGTTTTCCTGTCCCTGAAACCAGCCCTCTTTTCACTGTGTCACACAATCACTGTGTTTGTTTTTTAGTTTTATTAAATAGCCACTTATACTTGGTATTTTATTTTATTATTAGTTTTAAATAACCCTTACCTTCTTTCTTAAAATCCATACTATCTGTTGCAGATCAGAAGAGTGGTAAGGGCTAGGCGATTGGAGTTAAGTGACTCACCCAGGGTCACACAGCTAGGAAGTGTCTAAGGCTTACTTTGAATCCAGGACATCCCATCTCTAGACTTGTCTCTATCCTCTGAGCCACCTAGCTGTCCCTGTGTACTTGGTATTTTAAAAGAGCAGGTTTGTCTGCCTTTAGATATCTCTTTTCTTTTAGTAATAACTTTTAGGTGACTGATACAAATGTGAAGTTATGCATATTTCTGAATGCTTTACCACGACACTCCCTTCCCTTTTGTTTCTTTTGCCTTTTAAAAAAGTCTCAGTGTAAGAAGGAATGTTTGTAAGTAAAAGAACAGAGGAAGGACATTCATATATAAATGTGCGTGTGTGCATGTTTTTAAAGAATTACAAGGAGAAAACCATGTTGCAGGCACATGTAAGTCACCATTTGTTACTGTATCAAACCTCTAAATTAATGTATCTTAACTTAGATTAGATTCTGATTCTGTGATCTATACTTTGGAGAAAACCAACCTGCTTATAAGCTAAGACACAGGATAAGAAAATATCTTATTAAGTGGTACCATATTTTCTAAAGACAATTCTAAAGAGATTTGAGGTTCTTAGAGTGAAGTTGGAGAGAGTTAATAAGGAAAAAAGTGTAGAGTTAGGAGACAGGCAACGTGGGTCCAATTTTATCACCAATTTGGGCAAATATTTTTCTTTCTTTTTACATAAGTTTCTTTTTCTGTAAAGTGAGACTAATAACTCATACAATAATATTTTTAAATGTCCCATTCATGGAAAACTTTACAATTTAGTAATTGCTTTATTAGTCAACGAGGTGGCACAGTGAATAGAGCACTAAGTCCAGAATCAGGAAGACCTGAGTTCAAATCCAGCCAGAGACACTTAATAGTTCTATAATTATGGGCAAGTAATTTACCTCTCTATTTGCCTCAGTTTCCTCAACTATAAAATGAGGATAATAATAGTATTGACTTGCAGGGTTGTTTTGAGAACCAAATGAGATAATATTTATAAATTATTTAGCACAGTGCTTGGCCACAGTAGAAATTACATAAATACTTATTCTGTTCCCTGCATTATTATTCCCAATGAATAGAAGAAAAACACGAGACTCACTTGTATCCAGTCACAGAGATAGTAAGTGGCTACTCCAGAATCAGCCCCAGGTCATCTGATTCCAAATCCTGAGTTCTTTTGTTTAGCTACATACCTGACCTCTAACTAGGGTATAATGAGCAATATATACTATATCATATATATATATACACACACACATACCTCTATATGTATATGAAAGTACTTTGAAAAGTATAAACAAGTACACAAACATGAGGTACTATATATGAGATAAGAAGGAAACTGGGCTGTCCCTCATCTCCCACTTTTCTCCATATATCCCAAAAGTAAAGCATCAGAACTGTGTGCCTGATAAAGTTGTAGTTTGTTGGTGTCTATTCAGTACAACTTGTTTATTTACTTACAACTTGTTATTAATTATGTTGTTTTGAAATAATTTGCTTCCTTGAACATTTATTAATCTGTATTTTCAATGAGTTGGCTAGTATTAATTAAGCACCCACTATTTGCCAGGCACTGTGTTAAGTGCTAGATTTGTAAGATTTGCATTTCATTCATGTTGCACCAATACCAAAAATCACTTACCACCATTATATTTAGAATGCCATTCGTTTTACTCTGTTCATATAGTAATATGCAATATTTTAACACCAGCTACTTGCTCGGTTTCCACATAGATAAATATTTCAAGTGAATCCTTTTTGGACTGAGAACATATTGAAAAGTGTTAAAAAATGAAGAACTAATAATGTTGGGGAAATTGTCTATAATATAAAACTCAAGGAAAGCAAATTTCCAAATAGAATGAAGTCATGACACAAAAGCACTTGTAAACAAGGAAGAAAGCCAGCTGCCTTTAGATAATTGCTTGCAAAGAAGAAGTGCCAATTTTAATTTTTAATTGCAAATGGCTATTTTGGCAAGTGAAAATGCCAACAGTATCTTTTATCTTAGCACAGAGGCATGAAGCAACTTGAAACCCCCTTGTAATATAGCAACCACTAGTAGTCCTATTTTATGATTTGTGGGTGTTTCTATTTTAATTTCCTAGGTCTTCAGTTGTTTACAAAGAACATCCATGCAGTTTTATTGGGTCACTAACTGGAGCACAGGTTGTTATAATGAGTGCATCTTTTCAGAATAGGTAAAATAATTTGATAATTCTTGATATTTTAATTGATTTGGAGGAAGACAGTTTCAATATGCCATTACATAACATCATTTTATATAAAAAAGTAGTCTTCAGTTTTTAAATTTAGGTAAAAATAATTGAGTGAGAGAATAGATTTGTGATATCATTGGCATATCGACAACTCCTAGATAAGGAAGCTCTTACTACATATTCTTAGAATTGCCCAGAATACCAGGTTAATTGACTTACCTATAGTAACAGGGCCAGTATGTATGAGAGGTAGGATTTCTTGACTCCCAACCTGGATCCCTATGCTATGCTGCCTTTCATATAAAAATCAATTTCGGGAGAGAGGGGGTAGCTGGGTGGCTCAATGGATTAAGAGCCAGATATAGAGACAGGATTTGGGGGGTTCAAATCTGGACACTTCCTAGCTGTATGACTCTGGGTGAGTCACATCTCCCACTGCGTTTGGAGCTTTTTACCACTTTTCTGCCTTAGAACTAATATACAGTATTGATTCTAAGAAGGAAGGTAAGAGTTTTTTTAAAAATCAATTTGAACTCTATGATCACCTTGTACTTTGGCAAAAGAGGTTTTTGCATGCAAATAGACATCTCTAGATTTTTTAAAAAAATTTTAACCCTTACCTTCCGTCTTGGAGTCAATCCTGAGTATTGACTCCAAGACAGAAGAAGAGTGGTAAGGGTAGGCAATGGGGGTCAAGTGACTTGCCCAGGGTGACACATTTGGGAAGTGTCTGAGATCAGATTTGAACCTAGGACTCTAGGCCTGACTCTCAATCCATTGAGCTACCCAGCTGCCCCCATTTTTTTTCATCTCTAGGTTTTTTAAAAAAACTGTTTTAGCAGTTTGTGTCAACTGAAATTTTTTAAGTATTCTAAAGGCTTGTTTCAAGATGGATGGAACTTGGGTCATTTTATAATTCAAAGAATATTTAAGTTTAAGCTCATGATATGGCATGTGACAAACTTTTCTAGAACATACTTTTAAATCTGAGTTTTTGTTTTAATTGGTGAAATGTAATTCTGCTGTTAGTCTGAGATAGGTAAGATTTACTTACAGAATGTTGTCATCATCACCTGTACACCATGGCCATTCATGCCTAACAGGTACTATAGAACCCACAAAATAGAGAGAACAGTGGGGGAGAGACGGACAGACAGACAGATGACAGACAGAGAAAAGAGAGAAAGAGAGAGAGACTGTCTCAGCATCATAATTTAACAACCCTACAAATGTTTACTGGTTTTGCTAACTTGACTCTCTCAGCAACCTGGATTCTGGAACTTGCTTCGTCTGAATTCCCAATACTTGACTAATCTTCTCTACTCAAGCTGACCTCCCTGGATTTGATCACTGCCTACCTGGATTTATGATTATTTACTAGTTCTCTTCTAATGAATGAAACTTCAGCCTAGGCCAATGTTATCTTGCCGCTGTCCTTGTTTTGGTGTAAGAGGATCTTTTTTCCTTTTAATCTTTTAGAGGTATATTGATATACTCTCCTAGTAGAGAAAAATAAAACTCACTAATGAACCTGCCCCTCTGCAACCAATTTAACATTTAGGAAGTGGAATAAATTACCTTATGGAGAGTGGGGACCCCCCAACTTTAAAGTGAAGGTTGAATGACCTTTGGCTTAGGATGTAGTAAAAGGACATTTTTAGGTCATGTCTAGATAGTCTTTGAGGTTCCTTTTAACTCTGAGATTCATGGATTCTCATTAACTTCTCATTAAAGTTTTTCAATGATCAAAAGTCTATTTTCTCTCCCATCATGCTCCCTGATGCCCACTGGAAAAAAAGAAAAACAAAATCCTTGTAACAAATAAGCACAGTTAAGCAATATAAATGACTATACTGACCAAGTCCAAAAGATTTATGCCTCATTCTGCATCCTGAATCCATTACCTCTTAGTCAGGAGATGTGCAGCAAGCTTCACTGTATTCTATAAATAAATTCCATTTCTTGGTTCAAAGGTAAGCCTTGACTATAACAATCATGTTCCCTGATCACCACTTTAAAAAATGAGTTTCTTTTAAACATTGCCTTCTGTTAGAATCCATTCTAAGTATCCAAGTTTCAATTTTGAAGCAGAAGAGTGGTAAGGACTAGGCCATTGAGATTAACTGATTTGCCCAGGGTCACACAGCTAGGAAGTGTCCATGGTCAAATTTAAATCTCAAACTTCCCATCTCCAGGCATGGCTCTCTATACACTGAACCTGATCCTTTTGTTTTTAATGGAAATATGTTGGGTGCTATGAAAGAAAATAAAATATATACTATTCATCAATGTTTAATTGAACATGAAGATGAATAATTTGAATGTGTACAATATTATGAAGCAGACTAGAGGGAGAATCCAGGAAAGTAAGGAGGGCTCTTCCAACTTTTGTCTTCTCCTAGAAAGTACATTTCTTAGGATAATATAAAGTATAATTAATCATATTCTATGCCTTGCCAATTTATAAAAACATCACTAAACTAATCTGAATTTGTCTCACTACTTACTTTAAGATGTACCCAAACATCCTTTTCTTCTTTTTTTTCAGTGGATTGAAGCCTTAAAAATAATACTTGGTCTATTTAATTCTGAATTTAACATGACATACCTAAGGATACATAATATCCAGTCCAATGTTAGCAACTTGAGGTAAAGGACTATTTCTTTTTTTTATGTGGGAATGGGATCTAATTGGTATAGGGAAATAGATCTATGATTTCATTGATTTAAGCAACTCCTGGGGTTGAAACTCACTTTATCAATACAAATCAGCCACTTTTTAAAAATAACTTATCCACTTAAAGTTTAATACAGGTGTGACTTAGAGGCTTTTTGGCCTTTTCACACAGCATTTTTTAGAGGCAAGATTTAACTTGAACACAGGTCTGCATGACCTGTCACTCTATCCATTATTCAATCCTACCTCTCCTCTCCTACATAAAGTATGTTCTGTAAATGTGTGTTGAATTGAATGGAAGATTCAAATGATATCTTGGAATTAGGGTGGATTTCTTGATTTATATAACTGAAACAAGTGAAGCATATAGCATTTTAATAAATCAAAAATGAAAGCATTAATGGAAGTATAGTGATATAATTGATAATAAGGTAATATGACAGAAACCACAAGGTCGGAATAGACTGTACTCATTAGGAATGGGATCCAGCAGTATCAAACGATTCAGAAGTTAAGGGAAAATACTGAGAAAAGTTCATTGGATTGACCTTTGAGAGAGCAGTTTCAGTATAACGGCAGGGATAGAAGTGAGATTTCAATAAGTTGCAGAGAAAGTTTGTGGTGGAAAAGTGTAGGCATCTGGCAAAGATAAATTTTTCATACCAAAAAAGTATTTGAAAAATAACTGAAAGATAGATTCACAAGATCCTAGACTGAATAGGACTCACTGAAGTCATCTAGTCCAGAGTCATCAAATTCATGCCTAAAAATCTTCTGAGTAAAGACTGATCAAAATTAAGATGATTTTGAGCGATGTTTAACAAAGTAAATAAAAATTAAATATAATATAGATAATGTTAGTTTGTGATTTTCTGCAATATGCAATGTAAGAATTCACTTCTATTTAATGTGTTCTAGTTTAACTCTTTCATTTTATTGAGGCTAAATGACTCACCCAAGGTTATACAGGTAGTAAGTAGAATACTAAACAGATGGAATAGGAGAGCCAGAATTTCATTTGATGTTGTTCAATTGTGTCCAACTCTCCTTGACCCCATTAGGGGTTTGCTTGGCAAAAATACTGAGGTGGCTTGCCATTTTCTTCTTCTCCTCATTTCACAGATGAGAAATGGCTTGCCCAGGATGATACAGCCAGTAAGTGTCTACAGATAGATTTTAACTCAGAAAGATTCATCTTTCTGATTCCAGGCATAAAACTCTATCTACTGAGCCACCTAGCTACTGTTAGGAGTTGAATACCTCTTTATTTAAGGCAGGTAGGGAAGCAGAGAGAAATAATGAAACTGATGGGCTTTGAGTCATGGTAGAAGACATAAGTTGAAGAAACTCATTGTATTAAGTTAATTTTCCCAGTAAAGGAGGATCACATATATCATAAATAACAATGAGGATGGGTTATGGTTTGGATATTGAAGTAAAAAGAAAAGATTTGGGATACTGACTTGAGGAAAAGAAATGGACTTTTTTACTGTCTTTGACTATAAATGCTTTGTGTTCCACTTGTATTTGTCTTTTAATTGTTCCTCGAGTACATGATAGGTTCTGCACCACTGTACATGAGGTTCCAAAAGGCCAGAACATCTTGCATTTATTCCTTTTTTCTTATCAATACCATGCCCCTTATCTAAGGTCCTTTTCACTTTCCAGCTTCCAGATTGTGCCAATTTTTTCCCTTCTTGACTTATATTTATTGTCTGCACCATAAATTATTTCCATTTTATTATATTCTGCCTTGCATTATTCAATAATTGTTTCATATACCTAAGTCTTGTTTTGTCAGCAAGATTTCAAGCTCTCAATGCAAGTCTCATATCAAGTTTTAATACAGTATATACTTGTTAAATTCTGCATATTTCTTTATCTTGTCTCACTGCTACATTTCAGTTCTGCACATTATTAACAAGAAGCTCTTTTATATTTTAGTGTCTTAAAATATTTTTGCAAATATGACCAATGAAAGCCTCCCTTGTTTGAATTATATAGACTTAAATTGCTATAACCACCCTCTGATTTTGTTTCTTCTCCAACTCTAAAAACATTTTTATATTTTCATTGCATTACATTGATACCTCATTCAAAATAGTATTTGATTGTTTTATTTCTGTACAATAGGAGCAGAATACAGGAAGTCTATACTGCTACTTGTCCCAGCCTTCCAAAATGAATCATATTGATAGATCTTTTGGGTTGTTCAGAACAATACTCTTCTACCTTCTTCATTTCTTCCCTTTGCTTTCAATTTATCTGCATTTTTAACATTTCCCTTATTTATTTATTCCTTTATATTTCCTTTTTATTCCAATCATTGTAGTATTTCAGTTTTGCCACAATCCATTGCTGTTCTGTAACTCTTACTTTATCTTTCCCACATCTAGCTTTCAGGAGGAGTACTTCTCCATTTTATTGCCTGGCATCATTTGTAATCTTATATGTTCTTACCTCTAAAGGAACCTCCTAGAGGGAACTAATAATGCACTAACACTTAAAACCATAAGCATGCCCTGAAGCTACCTGATGTAAGTGGCAGTTGCTATCTAATTTAATTTAATGCCTTCTACTCTTTAGTTCAACATTGACCTCAGGCAGGACAACCACCAAGGGGAAAGGAATTCCAGTTTCCTTACAGCATCAATGCAGGAGTTCTGTTTCTGTTTTATTTTCATTGTTGTTGTTTTTTCTTTAATGATTGGGCTGGTGGGATCAGTGGTCAGCATTTGTTTAAGAAAATCCTGGGATCAGGTCTAAAAAATTCTTGGTAAACTTCTCTGCTGGCATAAATAGAATTTCAGCTGCCATGAGAGAGAATTTGGGTTTTCCCTAGTGTATATTTTACAGTATTACCAGATAGGATCATTAAAAATTGAGTGTCTTGAAACACAGAAATATGTCTCAATATTTTCTGAGTATGTTCTCTTAGCCATATTTAAATATTAACTTTTTAAGACATTTATAGGAGATTGTCCTCTTTCATTGTATGGGAAGTGAAGAAGTAGCGATGATGTTCCTGCTAAGATTTTTTTAACCATTTATTAATATTCATTTTTAACATGGTTACATGATTCATGCTCCTACTTTCCTCTTCACCCCGCCCATGGCCAATGCACATTTCCACTGGTTTTAACATGTGTCATTGATCAAGACATATTTCCAAATTGTTGATAGTTGCATTGGTGTGGTAGTTTCGAGTCTACATCCCCAATCATGTCCACCTCAACCCATGCATTCAAGCAATTGTTTTTCTTATATGTTTCCTCTCTTGTAGTCCTTCCTCTGAATGTGGGTAGCGTTCTTTACCATAAATCCCTCAGAGCTTTCCTGTGTCATTGCATTGCTGCTGGTACAGAAGTCCATTGCATTCGATTTTACCACAGTGTATCAGTCTCTGTGTACAGTGTTCTTCTGGCTCTGCTCCTTTCGCTCTGCATCAGTTCCTGGATGTCTTTCCAGTTCACCTGGAATTCCTCTAGTTTATTATTCCTTTGAGCACAATAGTATTCCATCACCAGCATATACCACAATTTGTTCAGCCATTCCCCAATTGAAGGACATACCCTCCTTTTCCAGGTCTTTGCCACCACGAAAAGCTCTTGCTAAGATTTTTGCCTACAGACATCACAGAATTAGTTGAGTTCAGCTTTAAGGTCCCTAGAGGAGTAGACTTGAACCTGTCATAAAATCCTGGAGAACAATAATTCTTTTGGTCCAAGGCTGACCATCCTGGTCAAAAATAAAAACCAAATATGTCAACAAGAAAAAATTTCAACTTTTTCTGTCCCAGAAATGTTTGCAGAATTATAAATTTAGAAACCATCAAGTCCAACTTCCTTATTTTACAGATGAAGAAACTGAGTCAGAAAAGTTAAATGATTTGTCCAAGGTTACATAGACAATAAGTATCTGAAGAAGAATTAGAGCTCAGATCTTCCTAACTTCAAATGCAGTTTGTTATCCATTATGCTACATTAATACCAAATGCTTAGGTGTATGTGTGTGTGTGTGTGTGTGTGTGTGTGTGTTTCCCTGTTGCTGGTTGTTTAGAACCCTCGTGTAAAATCACAATGTTATGCTCATTTTGGCGGCACATATACTAAAAATGTCAAATCAATGTTGTCTCATTTGTCTCTTCGCGAGACACACAGCATCCATGTAATTGTAGTATCAACTATTTTTCTTTGAATAAGTAGATATTAAATTCTGATGAGCTGTGTGCCCTAGCAGTATTTTAGAAAGATTAACCCAGCTGCAATATCAATACTTGAAGGCTGTTCAAAACAAGATAACCAAGGTGGAAAAAATACTTGAGTTCCTACTATACAACTATCAGTGGAAAGGACTATGGATACTGAAGCCTAGAGGAGAGAAAACTTATGGAGACATGGTAGCTATCTTCAGATATCTGAAAAACTGTCACAGGAAGAAAGGATGAATTTGTTTTGTTAGGCGCCATAAGACTGATTTAAGGATATCAGGTCAAAGTTTCAAAGAAACAAAATGAAGTTTGATAAAGGAAAAAATGACCAAAGAAAGATCTATCTAGTAGTAGAATTAGCAAGGAAATGTATTTCCCTCTTCAGATAAAGAGTAGGAGACCATGTGACAGGTGTTTTCTATATAAGGCATGGGTTAGACTTCATGATCACCAAAATCCCCACCAACTCTGAAATTGTGAGATTCTTTGGGGTCATCTATACTTACTGTAGTAGGAGATAAATACAAATGATCAGAGACAAGATGATGAAAACTTGAACAAGGACAGTAATTCTGGAAACAAAAAGTAAGGAATTTGTAGTGGAAAAGGAGAAGAAAAGACAAAGTAAGTCCATGTTATTAACAGAGTCAAAAGAGGTGCTAAGAATGGAAAAGGAAGGAGTTTGTGAGGAATCCAAAGTCTCAAAATGAGTAACTATATCATTGGCAAAAAAGAGAGACATCTAAAAAAAGGGGGGTGATTTTAAGGGAAAGATCACCAATTTAAATTTACACATCACTGTGTAGGGTGATAAAGCATCAAAGTGGACATGGCTATTGACTACTTGGAGGAGCATGATTGACATCTGGGAGGGAGGAAGGAGCTGGAAATTTGAAAATTATTGAATAAAAATTGTTGCTGAAGCTGGGAACAGAGTGAGAAGGGAAGGGTGGAAACAGACAGACAGGAGACACACAGAAAGGCACATAGAGACAAAGAGACAAACACAAGGGGGGAGAGAGAGAGAGAAAGAGAAAGAAAGAGAAAGAGAAAGAGAGAGAATATGAAAAAAGTAAAAGAGAAGAATTGAGATTTTTGATAGACCAGAATTTAGGGTGTAAGACAAAGACAATCAGTGAAGGGAATAGAAGAGTTTGCTAAGAAGAAGCATAATATAGTGGAAAGCCAAGTTCAAATCCTGGTACTTTAATCATTTCCTTGTGATCTATTGAACCTGGCCACTAAAATTCTTTAAAAAAATGAGCAGACAAGGAAGAAAGAGCCTAACCAGTGATAGCAGCTATGCAGACATGGAAGACTTCAGCTCAAACTCAGAGGACAATAAGTAAAAAAACCTATTTCAAAACTCCCAGAGAAACACAATTAAATAACCACAGGCTCAGAAAGAGTTTTTGGAAGGACTTAAAAAGGACCTCAAAAACCAAATGAGAGAGGTTGAGGAAAAAATAGAAAAAATATCAATTCAAGATCATCAATAAAATTATAAAAGAAAAATCATCAAAAAGAAAAAGACATCCAGAATCTCACAGAAGAAAATTGTCTATTAAGAAATGGAATTGGGGGCAGCTGGGTAGCTCAGTGGATTGAGAGTCAGGCCTAGAGACAGGAGGTCCTAGGTTCAATTCTGGCCTCAGACACTTTCCAGCTGTGTGACCCTGGGCAAGTCACTTGACCCCCATTGCCCACCCTTACCACTCTTCCACCTAGGAACCAATACACAGAAGTTAAGGGTTTAAAAAATAAAAAAGAAATAGAATCTGACAAGAGGAAGCTAATGATTTCTTAAGACAACAAGAAATAATAAAGAAAAATTAAAAGAATGGAATAATAGAAGTGAATATTAAAAAATCTTATCACAAAATAACTGATCTGGAAAATAGATCAAGGAGAGAAAAGATAAGAATAGTTGAATTCCTGGAATGCAATGACCCCCCAAAAAAGAGCTTAGACACCATACTTAAGGAAATAATCAAGGAAACCCACCCAGAAATACTAGAATCAGAGGGTCAAATAGAAATGGAAAGAATCCACCAGTCACCACCTCAAAGAGATGAAAAGGAGAAAATGTATAGGAAAATGATTACTAAGTTCCGTAGATCCCCAGTTAGGAAAAAATACTAGAAACAATAAGAAAAAAATACTGTGGAGCTATAATCAGAATAATGCAAAACCAATAGCCTCAAAATTAAAAGAATGCAGGACATGGAATACAGCATTTTGAAAAACAAAAGGACTGGGATTTCAACTAAAAATAATAGATCCAGAAAAACAGCATAATTATAATGGGCAAAAATGAATATTTAAGAAACTAAATTTAAGAAATAAGATCAATATTCAAAATAAGAAGGGTAAAATCTTAACATATAGAGAAACTTAATGGAAACTGGAGGGGATCAGAGGGGGATTGGGATAGGATAAAGGAGGGTACCAGGCAAAAGAAAGCCCCTTAAGGAACTGAGAAACTAAGAGAAGAAAGGGTAGATTAAAGGAAAAGAGAACAATGAGATAAGAAAAAGAAGGTATACTGAGAATGGAGAACATATTAAGAAATAGGGGGATAATGTGAGAGGATAAGGGAGGTACTTTTAAGATAAGTCTAAGGAAGGACATAGCAAAAAGAAAGAAATAGAAGGACAAACTTAAGGAAAAACAGAATGGAGGGAAATACACAACTAGTAATTATGACATTATGAAGCAAATATGGTGCTGATACCTCAAACAGGAAGAGCAAAAATAGAGAAAGAAAATTATAGCCCAATCTCATTAATGAATATGAATGCAAAAATCCTAAACAAAATATTAGCCAAGAGACTACAACAATAATGCATTGTGACCAAACAGGATTTATACAAAGAATGCAGGGATGGTTTAATAAGGGAAATGATCAGTGTAGTTGATAAAATCAATAACAAAAGCAACAAAAAAACTGTATGTTTATATAAATAGATGCAGAAAATGCCTTTGACAAAATACAGCACTTATTCCTATTCAAATCACTGGAAAGCATAGGTATAAATGTAGTTTTTCTTAAAATGATATGAAGCATCTACCAAAAATCATCTGCAAATTTAATCCGTAGTGAAGAGAAGCAAGAAGCCTTCCCACTAATATCAGGAACGAAACAAGGATGCCTATTATCACCAGTGTTATTTAAAATAGTATTAGAAATGCTAGCAATAGCAATAAGAGAAGGAAAAGAAATAGAAAGTAGCAAAACTATCTCTATTTGCTGACATGATGGTATATGTTGAAAATCCCAGAAAATCAACTAAAAAGTTCATTAAAACTAGGTAATTTTAGCAAAATAGCAGGTTATAAAATAGTTCCATATAAATCATCTGCATTTTGATATATCACTGGCAAAGATATCCTGCAAGAAGAGATACTACATTTAAAATAACCACAAATAGAATAAAATACCAGGAAGCATGCCTGTGAAAACAAACCCAGTTACTATATAAACATAATTATATAACACTTTTTACACAAATAAAGCCATCTAAATAAATAGAGAAATACAAATTGCTCATTGTTGGGCAGAGCCAAAATAATTGAAATTATAATCTTACCCAAACCAATTTCAATGCCATCACAATTAAATTGCCAAAAAGTTATTTTGTTAGAAAAAATAATAACAAAATTCATTTGAAAGAATAAAAGATAAAGAATACCAAAAGAATTGAGAAAAAACTGTAAAGGAAAGAGGTCTAAGAGTACTGAATTTTGAATTGCATTATACAGCAGTAATTATCAAAACTGGTACTGGCTAAGAAACAGAAAGTTAGGCTAGTGGAACAGAACAGACATACCACAAATAGGAGTAAAAGGTTATAGTAATCTGATAAATCATAGATCCAGGATTTGGGGATAACAAATCATTGTTTGGAAAACATAGCTCATAGACCAGTATCTTACACCATTCACTTAAACGAGATCAAAATGATGTATGATCTAGACATAAAATAATATACCATAAGTAAATCTGAACAGGGAACATATTACCTATCAAATGTATGGAGAAAGGAATATGAGTCAACAAGAGATGGAGAGCATTGTGAAATGTAAAATGGATAGTTTTGAATACATTAAATTGAAAAGGTTTTATACAAATAAAATAAATGCTGCCAAGATCAGTAGCAAAGCATAAAATTGGGAGGAAAATTTTATAGACAGCCCTTCAGATAGAGATTTCATTTCTAAAATATAGTGAACATTGTCAAATTTATAAGAGTAAGAGCCAGCCCTCCCATTGATAAATGGGCAGAAAATAATGAGCAATTTTCAGATGAATAAATCAATGCCATATATAGGTATATCAAGAAATGCTCCAGATCATTACTCATTAGAGAAATGCAAACCAAAACAATTCTGAGATACCATCTCATACCCACCAGACTGGCTAAAATGACAAAAGGGCAAAGGGACAAATGTTGGAAGAGATGAAAAATGGAGACACAGATGCACTATTTGTGGAGCTATGAATTAATCCAACCATTTTAGAGAGCAATTTGTTATTACACTCAGAGTTATAGAACTGTGTACACCCTTACACTCAGCATACCATTTCCATGTCTGTTTCCCAAGGAGATTAGGGAAAGAGGAAAAGGAAATGTTTCAAAATATTTATGGCAGCTCTCATTGTGGTGGCAAAGAAAACTGAGGGGATGCCCATCATTTGAGAAATGGATAAACAAACTGTGGTATATGATCATGATGGAATACCACTGTGCCATTAGAAACAGTGAACAGATTATTTTTATCTGAAAAGAAATATATGAGATAATACACAGTGGAATCAGTAGAACCAAGAGAACATTATGTGTGGCACAGAATTAATACTAGAAGAATAAACCAAGGATGTTACCTCCCGAAAATGAACAGAAAGATAAAACACAAAAGACTCAATTTATATGAATATGTTGGCCTCCATAAAAATATCCTATGTGATGTGAGGAGGGTGAGGAAGAGTTGAGACACTAGAGGATAGAATCTGTCATGTAGATATGAAAAAAAGTAAGTAAAACCTTTAGGAGATCTGTGATTTCATTTGTGTAATTTCTTTATAAATATATATATATATATATGGAAATGCCTGTTTTATTTTGATTTGTAAGCCTTTGGAATAATAATTAAAATTAAATTTTAAAAAAACTGCTAGAAATATGGAAGACATAGTTTTATACATACTTATATACGTACTCATACACATAGATATCCCTTCCACATTTTGGAGGTTAGGGTTGTGGTACCCCTACAATATGGAAAATCTGTGTAAAAGTTTTTGGCCCACCCTTTCTACCAGAGAAGTCTGAATTTTTCTTTCATGGTATTAAAAGATAAAATATGTTAATATTATATAATACTATATCTATATTTTATGAATTTCTGAGTTTCTAAACTTTTTCTGTGTCCTCTGCTGGTCTTTGCCTGTTGTCTGTGGCTTTCACAAAACTCCCTCAAAATTCTAATGCTCACCTTTTTTATATCAAAACTGTGAAGGAGAAAGTCAAGATATAGAAGATATATATATATATACATATATACATGCACATGTTTATATGTATGTAATTTGTCAAGCGATACCTTCTCTAGTGTGGACTAGAATAGGAGGAAGATACATGTGAGCTTTAATGTAACAAACGAGTTAATAAATAAAAACAATTTTAAATCAAGTAAAGCAAAAGTTTAAAAAAAGATTATAGGACTGGGACATCTACACTAGTCAAATAAGAAAAGATTCACTTGTTTTCATCCACATGCAGCTATGGTCATGATGAACAGAGAATTAGATACTACTGGGTACTGACATTTTTATTAGAAAAGTAGGGAGATAATATCAAGTTACACTTTTAGTGTATTTTCTTTCCAACCACCTTGCATAGAAATAAATATTTGTATAAATAAGCAATTCACTTTCCCAGGGACACACAACTAATAATTGCAGGAGCCGGAACTTGAATCCAAGTCTTCCAACTGGAGATCCATCTGCATTCCATTACTTGAGCGTCTCTTCTACTGAGCAAGCATCACAGAGGAGGGGACTAATGGACTTCCACAAGTAATATGCACAGACACCAGTCTAGTAATTACATATGGAGAATCCATTAGGGCAAAGCAAACTAGTTCCTCCAAAAACATAAACCACTTCTAACAGCTGTATCTAAATCTGCCAAACTGAAACAGATTTGGCAGGCAGCTTATATGCTCTGAGGAAGCAAGTGCCAAGAGAGTCAGCTGCAGACAGAAGTAGCCAGATAAGATAAACCCAACTCTGAAAGTCCTTTGTGGCCAAGAGATGGTATGTAGGGAAGAACCATGAGACTTTGCAAGCTCCTAAAATTTTGGTGTGAGTGGCCACAATAAAAATTGAACTTGAATGGTCTGTCTCCTGATTATGTCAATCTAACTCTCTACCCACCATCCATACATCAATTCATCTCTCTCTTTCTCTCTCTCTCTCTCCCCCATATATCATATATCGTCTACCTGTCTGTTATCTATGTATCTATCATCTATCTATCTCATCTATTCACCTATCAATCTATTATCTGTATACCTATCTGTCTATTATCTATCCCATGAATTCCTTTTTATGGCAATTACATATTTAGAAAATAAAATCACTCATTCACATTGTTGGACCAGGGGCATTTGGAGATGGACAGGGATCTTTGGGCCTGAATAGTACATGTCCCTGATATGCACATATGATTCTGATGCAAATCTCATAGCAAGACTGAGGAGTATATACATTTGTTTCCTGGCACAAATCTTTTAAATTGCAAAAAATTGAATTTTAGAAATTGTGGACCAAAGATAGTCAGTGCAAGTTAGAAACTCCCAAATATTTCATCTATCCAGTCAGCCAGCCAAAATTGATAAAGTGTTTATTGTGTGGAGTACAATTGTTTTATTAACAAATCTCTAGGTGTAAACTCACCTCTTGATTTTCCACTTTATGGAGATGTCACATTCTTTTTCATTCATTCTGAAGCTCCACCACAGATGGCCCTAATTCAGAGTCACTTCAGGTCAGTCAATATCTATGGTGTAGGCTGGGAGCAGGACTGATAAGGAAACTGAGATCAGGGGAGCCTTTAGTAGACTGCAAGGCTTTATTCTTGAATAGTTGGGAGAGGCAGCTGTTATAACTGCCATAAACACTGGCAGCACCTTAACTACACCTTTATTTTAAGAGCTCAATTTTATGCCACCTACTTTTGTTTCACTGGTGAGCAGAAAATTTAAAAACCTTGATCATCCAGAGGGTGGCCTCAGAGGGTATTTTCATCTCACATTCTTTACTGCTCCAGTATGTTTAGGTGCTTGAAATACAGAAATAGCCTATATACTGTAAGCGTGCAAAATAGTTGCTAAACATGCAAAATAACCACAATAGATTCATTGTCATAATGAATACAAATAAAACAATCGAACAAAAGAATTGTTTCAGATTAGATCTTTGCTGACAGTTGTAATGTGGTCTACACTTACTATGCCTCATGGCTAATGGAATTGGATTAGCTTATTACTCTGCTAAAAAAATTTAAGCTAAATTGGGGAAAATAGGAAGATCAAAGAAGGTATGCAACTGTTACTCAGGGTGAGTAGAATGACAATAATATATAACAGAAAAAAGTCAGAGCTGCTTGACTCTTACTTCATCCGAGCTGGAAAAAAACATTGCCCAAGATTGGTGTCTTCATGGCCTCTGGCAGAAAAAGCAACCTCCCAATTTTCTTTGTATCCTCTCTATCCTGGTTCTTGCCTCAAGCTCCTGCATTCTGGGGAAGAAGGTATATGTCCAAGATTTACTTGTAGAAATGAAATTGGTTCATTTCCCAGTGATTTAGATTCCTTGTGTTTCATTTGCTTTGGTAAATAAAAGATTGAAAAAAATCACCTTCTGTTCTGAGAGAGCTTTGAAATAATCTGTTTTCCTTTTAAGAGAGAAAGTTAAATCACTGCTTTCAACAGAGAGCAAATACCTTCTATAAACAAAGATTCATAGATTCATTTCAAAAATTGCAGAAATCAAGAATAACAAAGATTGTTCAGGATGGATTGGAAATAAAATAAAATACTGTGGAAAGAAGATAGACTTTTTTAATTTCTTATTTAGTATCTGCCATCTCTTCCAGGAAAGGAAAATAATCTTTTGACTGGAAAGGACAGATTAAAAAAATGACCAATAAGAAGCTGACACCCAAGATACGTAAAGAGATAGAGAAGTCCTAGCTGTCTTTGATGAATACCAGAACCAGACAAAATAACATCCCTTAGTACTAAAATAACTGGTGGGTTTTGTTTTCTAAACCACTATCATTGATTTTGGAAAGTTCTTTGGAGAAAAATGGAGAAGTACTGGAACTAAAGAAGAACAAATGGCATACTGATTTTCAAACAAGAAAAGATAGCAAGGTACCTTCCCTTCCCTTCTCTTCCCCTCCCTTCCTTCTCTATATAGCTGCCTTCAAGCATTTAAAATGTTCCGTCTATTAAAGAATAGAATTGTCCTGCTTCACCCCAAATCTAGGAGCAAGGATTGGGTAGTGAAAAATTATGACTTGGTATTAGTCGAAGCTATGCTAAAGAGGAATGGATCTATATTAGATATATTCAGTCTGAGTGGTCCTTATCAGGTAAGATGTGGAAGGGATTCTTTACCAGATACTGGTACATCTCAATAAATTCTGAAGTCCCTTCTAACTCTGGAATTCAGTGATTCTGTTATCTTTATCCATATATTTTATGTGTTTATTTAAGAGGTTTAATATAAAATACTGGGTAAGATGCAAGGATAGGGATAGGATTGGACCTCTGATTTCATTGGAGTTGAGAACTATTGATGAGGAACTTTGTCTAGCAATGCAAGGTGCTATTTTCTTTATAGCTTATAATCATAGAGAGTTTCCTAGGAAACTAAGAAGTTAAGTGATTTGCCTAGGCTTACATAGTTGGTGTGTGTCGGAAGTGGGATTTGAATCCAAAGTCTTTCTGGCTTCAAGACCACCTTCACATCCCATTATGGTATGTTGCTTCTCAAAAAGCAAAAAAATATGGTCCTTGACTTCAGGGCATTCATAGTCTAGTAGGAGAAAAAAGACCAAAACTATTTGTTCATTAAAATAATTAAATACATATAACTATGGTCCACATTATAAATATTTGTTGAAATTAATTGAATACAAGTAGCACCCACATGTAAAATATTGTATGAAAAGTTAAGCTTTTTTTTAAACCCTTAACTTCTGAATATTGGCTCCTAGGTGGAAGAGTGGTAAGGGTGGGCAATGGGGGTCAAGTGACTTGCCCAGGGTCACACAGCTGGGAAGTGTCTGAGGCTGGATTTGAACCTAGGACCTCCTGTCTCTAGGCCTGGCTCTCAATCCACTGAGCTACCTAGCTGCCCCCTGAAAAGTTAAGTTTAAGTGACATTAGAGATAGCAAAGATCATTTCTGACTGCTGTGTTCAGGAAAGACACCTGGAAGAAGTGGCATTTTGATAGGAAATTAAAGGATTAGTAATAATATCAATAACTGATAATATTCAGTGATTTAGAGTTTATGTAGGAATGGAAGTCAGAAACATTTTGAGGGAAATTAATAGCATAAACAAAGGTTGTATATTTGGGGATTGTGTACAGATAGACAAGAAGGTAAAGTTGGCAGTTAATTAGTTAATTTGTACATTGTAAACTGCCAAACTGCATACAATAAGTTAAAAAGCATTTAAGTGTCCATTATCCAAATTGACTGTCTACATTAATCAACTTAACACAATCAACTGAATTTAGGCCACTTTGTACTGACTGGCTAGTGTGAGATTCCAGGTATAAGTAGCCAAACTAGCAATTGGAAATTAGGGACAGCTTTATCTGAGCAATGGCTCTGGGCCAAACATAATTCTAAGGCTGGATACAGGCAGATAGTACCAAAAAAGGATTCTAAGAAATGTTTCCCAAGGGCCTAATGGTAGAATAAGTTTGGCACAATTTTTTTCTCAATGATTTTTAGGTGATGCGAGAAATATGCCTGGAATTCCAGCAATTTCCTCTAGGGTATTAGACTATAGCTGACTAAGTTGGCCAAAATTACACTGGTAACAGGTGCTGTCCTTTCATTTTAAGTATAAACCTTATCATTAAGGCTAAACTACTATGATCAGAATGATCATTGCTTTAAGTATGATACAAATAGTTGTATTTCCTTGTTCATCTCTGATCACAAAAGACAGTCATCCTTAAAACTAGGCTATGCTTTTCCTAACTAGCCTTTGTAATGGTTGCACAGGATAATTGCCTTGTCAACATAGGCATGGTATTTCTTCTAGAATTAGGATATTGAAGGTAGCAAACCTTACTGACCCTTTCTGCTATTATGTACCCCTTTTATTTAAGGCACATGTAGCTGGAACATTCCACATGAAAAGCAAAAGAGGGATCCTCTGAATGCCAAACAAATCTCTGGTCTTGGCTTTGACAGACACCCATGCAGGCTATGACTAAGGAGTGAAATTTATAGTTAAGGATCACTGATGATATGAACTTAATACCTTTTTACTTTCTAGATTTAAAAATGTAAATTACATACTAGTAAGTTCAGGCAAGTAAATAGATACATATTGGTTACATGACCTATGATGTTTCCTAAAAAGCTTGTAGACATGAAATGATTTGAAAACTAAAAATGGTTATCACATAGCAAAGTTTATAGGTTTAGTAAATCTAAGTCAAGGTATTTTTAAAGTACTTGTATTTTATCCCTGTGCTATTCCTTGTTAAATTTTATACAATGTATATTTAAATAGCCTGGTAGTTATTTCATTTGACCAGTGTATGAAATTGGAAGTTGTTTCTGTTGGGTAGATAGTATGGAACTATGATTTCATCATTGTAGGGATCTCCCAGTATGAACAATCCTTCCACTGGCAGCTGCCTGGAAAATGAAGAGGTTGATGACTTGCTGTTCACACATCTGGTTTGAGGGAAGACTTAAACTCAGGTCTTCCTAATACCAAGTCTATCTGCTATGCCAAAAGACTTTTCAATTTACAGTTATTGTTTATAATGATAGAAGTCACTGAGTTATCTTAAAGTCTTGTAGAATTACATAATTCTACCAATGTAAGGGACCTCAGAAGTAATATAGTCCAACCTATGCAGGGTATTTAATCTGTATTTAAACAGAGTTCCTTTCTACCCCATCATAGGCAAGCAACCATTCAGTTTCTGCCTGAAAGCTTCCAAGGATGAGGAAATTATCACTTACTAAGGCAACCCATTCTACTTCTGCATATCTTAATTGTTATGAAATTATTCCTTATATTAAGTTGAAATAGAACTCTTGGCAATTTCTACCCATTTTTCTAGCTCTGTCTTCTACAGCCAAGTAAAACAAGTGTCTGCATGTTAGCCTGGAGCACTTAAAAATAGCTCTCATGACTTCTGTATTCCCCTCTACTCTCCAGGCTGAACCCTCCTCATTTCTTCAGCTGGTTCTTGAATTCATTTCAATGCTATTTACCATCCTGGTTGCCTTGGAAGTATTGTGGCATAATAGATAGCAAGCTGGCTTCAGAGCCAGGAATAACTAGGCTCAAGTCCTGATTGACATATATTGGCTTTGTAACCCTGGACAAGTCACTTAACCTCTCCATTTTCTTAGCTGCCTTGAATAGAGAGCTCCCTCACATGGGAATTCGCTATATTAATGTAATTACAGGTTCAGTTCTCATCCTTATCCCTTGCTAAAATCCATATATACTATCATTTTCGATATTCCAATAGAATCAACTTCTCAAAAAAAAGAGAGAGGAAGGAAAGAATGAAGGAATGAAGAAATTAGACTATTTTTAGAACATGCTTATTCTTGGTGAACCTGTATTAACTCCTGAGGATCACCACTTCCATTTTAAGTGCTCACTCATCCCTTTAAATAATATATTCTTGAATAATGTATTCTTTTTCCTGATAATCAGAGTTAAACTCGTTTGCCTATAGTTTAAGTAATTTATTTTCTCATCATTTTTTAAAATAAGGACAATACTTGCCCCATTTCAGTTGTATATATCTTTCACATTTTCCACTTTTGTTCTGCGATTTATAACAGCACCTTAACAATCAAAGCCACGAATCTTTTTTGATACCTTGGGATGTAATCTATCCAATGAAACAAACTCTTGAAGGTAGGTATATGCAGTTCCTCCTTTATCTTCTCTTTCAGTTCCCTTTTAACCATTTTGCTGCATGGTTCCCAATTTGGAAATCTTCTTGGTTAAGGAAAATAAAAATAAATTAGGAATTGCATAATCCTACCTTCCCTTTTTGAAAATAATCATCAGCAGTAGCCAGGTTCCTTTTTATTTTTTCTTTCACTCTCAACATAATTAAAGACAAAACGAAACACTAAAAAGCCCTTTTATTTGCCAGCCTCATCTCATTCTAAGTTTATTACTTATATTCTGTTCTATTCTTTAGTGCCATTTTCTATATGTCTTTTAAAAACCCAAGTTGATTTATGAGTTCCCTATGCAGTCATACTGATCTCTTCTTATAATTTTCTCCTTTTCTTTCTCATTAAATTCATTTGTGTTTATGCCATAAGAATTTTTTCCCTTGATATTCTCTTATCCTTCTCAAGCCAGCTTCCACTCTATAATTTTATACCATGAGTTCCTTGCTTTCCATTCTCAGAATTCTTTGGAAACTATGCCATGAGTTTCTTGCTTTCCATTCTCTGAATTCTCATTCTCAAGCAATTTTTTGTAGGTATTAGATTGCCTAGCATTTTCATTTTCATCAATCATGAACTACCAGGGTTTCTATAACTTCCACATAAATGACTAGCTTCTTTTTTATCAGAATAAGGCACAGAATGGCATTTTTCTTGGTGTTTCCCCTCACTTTCTTAAGGATGAAATTGTCAACTAGACAGGAATTCCTCAGCTGCTCTTCTTTTAAGAGGGAGGACCTTCTAGCAGACGTCTGGATAGTTGAAGTCCCTGGTCACGAATGTGTCCTATCTCACTGCCAGCTTTGACTTGTTTCAGGAACTCATCCAGAAAATATCTGTGTAGAAAATTCATCTAGCTAGATTGTCCTGGTTGTGTCAGAAGGCACTAGACATACCTTTGAAATACATCAGACAGAGCAATTCCTTCCCTGCATCAGATGATCAATGGTGCTTGAATTTAGGCCCTATCATAAAAAAAAATCTTGACTGCCATAGTGGTCACACTTCTTAACATAGGAAAAAATAGTTTTCAATTATTAGAAATATGGTTTTAGTGTGGTTATAGGGTAGAAAAAGGGAAAATTATGGACCCAAAATTTAATCTGTATGTTTTTTGGATTTTCTCTTCATTGAGTCTTCTTCCATCTCCAAGATCATGCTCCCTTTTTTGGTTATATTATACAGGGGGAAAAAAGTACAGAACAGCTGTACAAAGTAACAGCTTCCGCTTCCCCAAAACCACATCCCAACTATGAATAAAAAGAGGAATGGTGAAATTTTGAGTGTAAATATATGCCAATTTACCCTACTTTGATAGAGGAATTTGACTCCCATTGTGCTAAGTGCTGAAAAGGATCATATGAAGTGATCCCTTCCCATTATCTTATATATATATTATATAGATGTCTCAAATTCTCAATACTTTAAATATTATTTTTTCTTTTATTATATACTTAGTAACCACCACCAATAAAAAATATTTAACTAAACAAAGGCATTTTAAAATTTTGTGTAAAACCACAAACCCACATTGTTTTACAATTTTTAAAAAATATGTAAATTATGTATGTCTAGTATAAACAACTGCTTTTGAGTTTCTTTTAGATTTGTTTTACTTTGATACCTTTTCCTCTTGATTTCACGGCTTTTTTTGGATGTAATCATATGAATTATTTTTAATCTCTTTTCTTCTCTTTTTGTCTCTTCATACATTTCCCCTATTTTCTTTACATTTCAAATATTTGTCATTTCTAATAACATAATATAATCCACCAAAATATATTTAGCCATTTCTTCCATTCATTGCATTTGTACTATTTTTAGTTATTTTGTCGTAACAAAAAAAAACTTCCATGAATATTTTTATGCATATACATCTTTCTACCCCCTCAATAATACCTTAGAGACTAACCATAGTAATGGGATCTCTAGTCAACGAGCATAAACAGCTTTACAGCTCTTAATGTATATTTCCACCTTGTTTCCTAAAAAAAAATTCATAGTTGCTCCAGCAATGTAATATTATGCCTGTTTCTCTGTTTCTATCAACATTTAATGTAATCATTCAGCTTGTCTGATTCTTAGTTAACATATATTGAACCCATGACTATATTTTGCTTGACTGGTATTTAGGCAGCAGAGATAATCTCTTGCCAGGACCATAGTCTTTCCAAAACAAGTCTTTCCTTCTTGGTCATATCTACTGTAACTTTTGCTCCAGTGCCACAAGCCTTCAGGGATTTAGGATTACATCCATAGAGTGGTGAGATTGAAGGAAGACTTTTGCAGAATATTTATGCTCTTTAAGCCATTATTATCCCACCAGAAACTATGTTTGAATTACATGTATGCTCAGGATTAGATCTGCTACTAACTTTATGCAGGTGTGTGGGAGCTCTCCAGATATCTATCTTATTTAACTTAGCTAATGTTCTATTCATCTCCTTGTCTTCTTTCTTAAATATATATTTTACTTAGATTTATCTACTTCTGAGAGAATATTAAAGACCACTACTATTATTATTTTGTCATCTATTTCCATCTCTGTCTCATTTAGTTTTTCCCTTCAAAAGTCTGGATGCTATAACACTTGATGCATACAGGCCTGATACTGATCATGCTTCAACATCCATACTATCCCCCTAACCATAATATAATTACCCTGTTTCAACTTGGTGCCAAACAACTCCAAGGTACCCATTCTTTCATTCCTCAGCCATGTATCAGCCAGGTCTCCAGATTCAAATTCCAGTGCTAACCTTGGGGATGCAGGCTCCCTTGGTTCAGCAAATGTAGTGAAGCTGCTAATCCTACCCTCCGGGGCAGCTTTATGGATTCCCTCTGTTTGTTCTTCTCCTCTCCCTAGAACTTGGGGCTATGGGACTGAGGCCAGGGTAGTCAGAAACCTTTTCCCCTAGTTGTCCTTAGATGTTCAGCTTCACTCCAGACTCCTATCTGTTTTTACTGCTTTTAATGTTGATTTTATGGAATTATTTTTTATTGTATGGGGTTTCCAGAAGACAAGAAAGCTTCAGATCCTACACCAGCATCTTCCCACAATGAATCTCTCACCACTTTATTTCTTTATTCACCTCTATTTACTTAAATAACTTTGACAGTTCTGTTATTATTCAGTTGTTTTAGTTGTGTCCAACTCTGTGATTCCTTTGGGGATTTTCTTGGCAAAGATACTGGAATGGTTTACTATTTCCTTCTCCAGTTCATTTTATAGGTGAAGAAACCAAGACAAACAGGGTTAAGTGACTTGCTTTGAGTCACCCATCTTGTAAGTTTCTGAAGACTGGGTTTGAACTCAGGTCTTCCTGACTCCAGGGCAGGTGCTGTATCCATTGTGCCATCTAGTTGCCCTGGTAGTGCCTATAGGAAGAGAGAAAAGATAATTAAATCATCTTAATTAAATTACTTTATGTGGGTTGAAAGGCAGTAACATGGAGCAGAAAGAGTTCTGGCTTTGAAATTCATAAAACTTAGTTTCTTCTTTTTTAATTTATCCATTTGTTTATTAACCATTATATTAAAATTCCCAAGTATCTCTCTCCCTTCTTCATTCCCCTCCCTGCACAAGAAAAGGCATCATTTAACAAAAAGATAAAGGGATACATAAAACTATCTTGCTTGTTTATATTTATCAGTCCTTTCTCTAGAAGTGGACATATACAAGTCATTCTTCAAACAATATTCCTGTCTCTGTACATAATGTTCTCTTGTTTCTGCTCATTTCACTCTTTATAATTCCATATAGATCTTTAAATACTTAAAAAAATCCTTACCTTCCATCTTAGAATCATTACTGTATATTGGTTCCAAGGCAGAAGAATGGTAAGAGCTAGATAACAGGGGTTAAGAGAATTACCCAGGGTCACACAGTTAGGAAGGATTTTGAACTGAAAATATCCTATCTCTAGACCCGACTCTCATTCTACTGAGCCACCTAGATGCCCCAGTTTTCATGGTTGTTTTTTTAATTAACCTGCTTGCCATTTCTTACTTCACAGTACTATTCCATCACAATCATATGCTACAACTTGTTCAGTCATTCCCTAATTGTTGGGCATACTCTCAATTTCCAGTTCTTTGCCATCAGAAAGAGAGCTGTTATAAATATTTAAGATAATATAGGTTCTTCCCCTGATATATACTAGCTCAGGGCAAGTTCCTTAAAAACTCTTAGAGCCTTCTTAGAGCCTTAGAGCCTTCCTCTCACACCTACTCCCCCATCCCCAGCCCCGCAACTGTCTGAGACAATGAATAATAAACAGTTGCCAATCTGCAAATGTGGTGGCAGTTTCCATACCAGAAATTCCTTATAGAGATGAAACCAAAAATTTAATAATGTAACATTGTCTCTAATGAAGGAAAAAAGAGTCTTCCAAACCCACCTTGGAATAGCAGGCACCATATTGAAATGCACTATATTTAGATATCTGAATATAGTGCATATATATATACACATATATATATATTTAAAGTACAAGTCTACTTGTCTTTAAAACAATGTAGTTGGGTTTTTTTTCTTTGAACTTTTGTGGTTGTTGAATACTATAATTTCATTGATGTAGGGAACTCCCAGTGAAGAAATTCCCTCTAGCAATTCACATCTGCAATTGTTCTCCAATTAGAATCTTAGAGGCAATCAGAGGTTAAGTTACTTGTCAAGGTCACATAATCTAGCTAGGTGGTACAATGGATAGAGTGCCAGGCATGGAGTCAAGAAGACTCATCTTTGTGAATTTAAATCTGGTCTCAGTCACTTCCTAGCTTTCTGACTCTGGGCAAATCACTTAACCTCTTAATTGCCTGAGAAAAGGATCCATTGGAGAAGGAAATAGGAAATAGCTCCAGTATCCTTACTAAGAAAAGTCCATAGATAGCTGTGGTCCACAGGGTCATAAAGAGTTAGCATGACTGAACAAGGCGACATAGTCAGCATATGTCAGAAATAGGATTTGAACTGAAGACTCTCTGATTCCAAGAGGTCAGGCTTTCTGTACACTATGCCAGTCTACTCTTATTTTACTTAGTCCATAAAATAACAAGCATACATACATACACCTGTACTACTAGCATATGCATTAAACTATTAGTTTGCATAGAAGTTTAATATAAGTATATTGTTTTACTAGACAACTTTTTAATTAACAAAAATATTGTTTTCCAGTTAAGATTGCATAAAGTTTCAATATGAACAGGAAATTGTATAAAATAAAATAAAGATTTGGATCAAGTTCAAATAAGGTACTTAGTAAAATGGCAAATTTGCAACAGTTTAAGTCTCTAAAATATTCTAGCATATCAAAGTATATACCTACTAACGACTGGAAAGAAATACTAGAGAAATGAGGAGAACAAGCAGACAGTTGGAATTTGGGGGAAATGGTTGTGGTATTTTGGGTTATTTTTTGAAGGAAAGAAAAACTTTCCATTAAATTTTTAAAAAGGATGATAACGTCCGAAATTTTTCCATTCAATAAAAGTCTTTAGGATGTTGATGCAAAATTCAGGTAGAGATTTTTTTCACTATGAATTTTGCTTTTAAAAATATTTTTATAGGCTTCCCTTTCATTACTGTCTTCTTTATCCACAGTACACATTCTCATATCCCCACATGTACACATATATCTTTAGTCTTTTTTTGGAGTCTGAGTATAAATAAATAGCACAGCTTAAATAAATTAAAAGACAGCCCAAACATTCATTCAGACATTCAAAGGGAATTAACCCAAAACAAACCTTTCATTAAGTGTAGATAATTTTAAAAATAAATTCATGCTTACCCTTTCTGATTTTTATCAGCGCCTATGGCTTGAGGTGAGAGGGAAAAAGAAGAACTGGAAGAGGAAGGCACTCTACCAGTTCTTTTGACCATTTTAGGTTCATTCTTTTGAGTCAGTATTAAGCCCTCTGAAATATCCACCTTGCCACCATGACCCACCCCCACATTCTTTTGCTTCTCATTCTCAAATTCTTTCATCTCTCATTTTCTCATTTTTGTTTTTAATTCAGAATCCCTGGGTTGAAGGCTTTCCTCTGCCATCTGTGACCACGGACAAGTTATTTAACCTCCATGAGCACCAATTTTCCTCATCAGTAAATGAGAATTAATAAGACTTGTACTTTCTACTCACCTCATGGGGAAACTGGGAAGGTACAATGAGATAATGTGTATAAAACACTTTACAAATGATAATGCATTCTGGCCATTTTGAAAAGACCTGTGATTTTACCAACATGAGGGGCTCCTGTTGAGGATATGGGTCTACTAGGAAAGTTCACCATTTTTTCTGTATTCTAGAGACTTAGCAAGTGGCCTCAAAGCACTGAAAAGTGAAGTGATTAGCTCAGAGTCACATAGCCAGTCTGGACCATAGCTAGTTTTGAGTGCAGACCTTTCAAACTCTCAGGCCAGCTATCTACATCATGATGTAATTTTGTATAAACTTTTTTTTGGGGGGGGGGCTCAAATCCAGAAATGCCATTTTATGGGTTATCAAAAGCATTGATTATATAGCTAGCTCTGTAAAATCCAGGATCTATGCTAAGTTAAACCATGAACTTTTTAATTCCTAGAGAATATTTCTTAAGGAAAGTTTGTCTGCTTAAAAGTAGAAAACAATGACAAAAATTAGCCACTTGTTAATACATACCGTTTCAGAGAAATTAGCCAGATGGTTTGGGGTGTGCATGAATCATCCCTAGACAACATCCTTAGCCTATGGTCTTTGATCTTTGTATGTATCTTTCTACAGAAACAAAATCTTTCTTGGGTCCATAATTTTTGCAAAAATTCCTGGTTAGGAATTGGGTTAAATGTTTACTAGATACTACCTGAGAGATTTGGTGATGAAATTGCTTGAGTTGCTTAAGTCCTAGGTTCAAATCTCACCTCTGACATTATTAGTTCTAGGACTCAGAGTAGCCATTTGGTCTCTGCCTTTCACTACATAAATGCCATTGGTTAGGATTGGAGAGGAAATAATTCCAATTCTTTTGTTTCCACCTCCCAAATCCTTTCTGTGACAGAAATATTCATTTCAACTCAGGAGGAAACTAGCACTGTCTCATTATTTGTTAAGACTGAGGTCATCCTAGAACTATAACAGATTTACTGGTGGTAACCCCCAGACTAGTTTGTCTTTCTCAGCTTGGTCCTGCTCCATATCTAGCCTCTGAATCACACTGGTATCCTCAGTAGATTATGAGTTGATCTAGCTTCTGCGAACAGAATTAAAGGAAATTTTTTTTCTTCTTGACAATATAACTCCGTGTGGAAAGGGTACATATTATTTTTAGATTTACAGGTCTTAAAAGAGAGATGCGTGATAAATATTAGAATAGTATTTGTACTACTTACTTTTAATTTGTGTACTCTGCAAGAATATTATTATTTTGTTTTTCAATGATGAGAAAAATCTCTCCCGGGTTTTCATTAATCTATGTGTTTATGCTGCCACATTTCCCAGATATTTCATGTCCTGTAGTTCCATCCCTTCATCCCCAGTTTTCATTTTTTCACATCCTACTTCAAGTTGTCAGATTCAGTGAAGCAAATCTTACACTTCTTTTCTTTACATGCACCAAGTAATTTTCCCTTCCTTTTGTTCTTCAGTTTTTACCCTTTCTGACTCCTTGAACAACTTTTCTTGATTAATTAGTGTCTGCTTTGGCAATCCTGACTTTTCTCACTCAGTTTCCTTCAACTCTGTCTTAGGCTTCTTAATTTTGTCCTCAACAATATAGTTCAGATGAGAGCGGAGGGAGTCGGCCACCCAGAGACTAAGTAATGCCCAATTATATTTTTACAGGATTTTAGCAAATGAATTCATTTTAACAACACAGAATCTGCTTCATTGTGCTACAACTCTAGTCAATTATTAAAGATACAGGTGTTTGGAACTGATGAATAAATATCAGTGCATGAATCTTATGCTTATAAACATAGCATTTTATTTAGCCAGTTCTCAAGTGTCATATATAACTTTCTCTTTTACTGTGTTAATATGTAAAATAGTTGAATGCTTTCTGAGGAAATTCATTTATCAAAGTGAATTAAAATATTCCTGAAAAAATATTTTCAAATTCCTAACTTCTAAAATTTTAGAAGGCAAAGTAACTTTTTCTAAAGATGATAGTGGAAATCATGGACTTACATAGGTGACATTGAAATAATGTGAAAGAGTTTGTGGAAAATTTTGTTAACATGAACATACGTGGGTGCTATGTACAATGTTTTGGACATCCTTGATGCTACCATAAACATTTATTGATTGAATAGAAATTGAAACAAGCACATTGTTTTACGAAATCTCCCAAAAGAAGAAAAATAAATACTTCTGAGAGCTTTACTAGAGACAGTGCCCTCCAAAAGTATATCTAAAATATAATTTATAAGCAGGCAATATGAGGATTGTTTGACATAAAACCTTCTCATTTATTGTAAATCAGCCAAAAAAACCTATAATATGATGACTAAAACTCAGTTACCACGCATATTCTTTAATGTTATATTATGATACTTTTCTTTATTACTTTAATCAACTTAGAATTCCACTCTGTTGCTTTAAGAGTTGGCAATACATCTGAATAAAAATGTATTCTTATTATAATGTAATTGGTGAGTTAATTCAGTTATATATCCAATCACAAAGAGCAATGGGTAGTGAGAGTTAGATTAGATTTGAAACTGCTGCCTATAGTTTTATCAAAACCTTACCACCAAAATGGTCTCTGGTATGGGAAACATTTCCATTCCAGGTATAATTACAATTAACAAATTGATCCTTTAACTGTTTATATCATTGGAATCACAAAAGTCATGGAATTTTTTTTTAATTTAAGGAGTCCCTACCGAGACTTAAAGAGACTATCTATTGAACCTCCTTATTTTATAGTCATTATGATATTCCCCATGTAGGAGGTAGTAAGCTGTGGTTCAGTGGATAGAGTTCTGGGTCTGGCATCAGGAAGACCTCTGAGTTCAAATTCAGTCTCAGACACATAATAACCTCTAATTGCCAGACAAAAGGGTCTACAAGATCCAATGGAGAGGGAAATAGCAAACCATTCCATTATTCTTGCCAAGAAGAGCCCATGATAGATATAGTTCTTGGGATCACAAAGGGTCAGACATGACTGTATTCAGTTATGACTGAACAACAACAATGACCAAGTCCCACCTACTTACCCTGTGAAGTTTTCTGTGACTATGACAATCAAAAATGATCTCTTTGTCTCCTGAACTCATACGACTAACTGTCCACATCACTCATTTTATCATATTTAATGATTTAATCATATAACTTTATATTATTGGAGAAGTATTTCATGAGAATGTGTCTTGGCTTTTCAATAAGCTCCTTAAAAGGTTAGAGGTCATTTTTTTTGTTTTTTTTTTTCTATTTGTTTCATCACTGAGTCATAAATACCATGTATAAAAAATACTAAAGGGGGGGCAGCTGGGTAGCTCAGTGGATTGAGAGCCAGGTCTAGAGACTGGGAGGTCCTAGGTTCAAATCTGACCTCAGACACTTCCCAGCTGTGTGGCCCTGGGCAAGTCACTTGACCCCCATTGCCTAGCCCTTACCACTCTTCTGCCTTGGAGCCAATACTCAGTATTGCCTCCAAGACGGAAGGTAAGGGTTTTTAAAAAATAAAAAAATAAAAAATAAATAAAAAATAAAATACTAAAGGAACAACAACAATAACAAAAAAGAACAAATGCACCAAATGTGTTATTTAGAATAGAATAGGATCATTTAAAATAATAATCCAAGCTAGTGGATCCAGAAATTCCAAATTTCAAATTTTTTCTCTATTTGTGGTATGTAAACAAAAGTTATCATAGCAATTTCCCTCAGTAATAGAAGTACAAGATAGTTCATGTCAACATTTTGTGTTTTTAAAAGTAACTATTTTTTTAAAATCACATTAGGAGTTTTAAAATAACAATTTTTCCATACCTTCAATTTTCTATGTATAATGTGGAGACAGATAAGAATCCCTGAGTTATAGACAATTTTTAGAATTTCCATAATTATGTAAGAATGGGAGATGCCTGGAAATTTTAATGTAACAGTCTTTTCATTAATGTCAAGGCTTTTGAGACAGCCATTTGCAAACTTCAACTGAAGTGTGATCTAACTAATGTGGGAACTTCCTCAATGGTACATGTTACAATCCATCCATGCAATCTTATCCTGTGCTAATTCGTTCAAGACCTCCTATAAATTCTCTAGAAGGGATCCACTCCTTGAATTAGGTGATTTCCTTTAGTTCTCTTGACATTGCATATGGACATATGGGCTCTTATTTGGTTATCCCTTACTTTTGCCATACGGTGGATTCATCTTCTTTTCTGGTCACTCAGTTTCTTTTATGACATCTTTATATCACTTCTGCATAATTTTCCATTATGTAGACTTGCATGCTATTATTTTGCCCTTTGAGAGATCCAGAACTATAATTCTTTAAAGTCTGTCATATTCTATTAGTAATATTTGAAAGATGAACCCTTGATTCAAGAGGAAGCTTTGGGTTATTAAAAGTATTGAATATTTTTCCAGATATAATCCAGTGTACTTTGTCCCTTCAATTCATTTCTAGGCCTAATTCAGTGTCTTTTTGAAATATGTATTCATGACATAATGGATCAATTCTGTGTGTTTTTCTATATCAGTGAATTCCAGACAATAGTCATCCTTCATCCATTTAGTTTTTGCAGTGTGGATAATTTGGCCAATTCTTTTGAGTGATTTTGTATTTCACTCAAATACAAGCTCTGAAATATCCAGGGAATTAATGTAAGTTAGTATCATCCAGAACATCAGAAGAACTTCATTATCCAAAGGTATACACTCTTCGATTTGAGATCTGTGAGACACCCTCCATGACAAACAGCAACAAACAACTTGTTTTGAGCATATGTCTCCATTTCATATCTTATTTGGCCTTAATAGTCAAATTCTTTGTTATCAAAATTTGGCAAATGTTTGGAAGGCATCTTTGTAGAATGAGAATTAAATAAAATGATGCATTTAAATAGCATTATAAAACTTAAAATGTTATGTTTCTTATTATCAATAACAATATTACCAAATTACCAAATGCCTTTTATATTCAAGAAACTAAATACAATGGGATGTTTTATTCACTACAACTTTTAGTAAATTATGTGATCAAAATAATATGCTTTGTGGTCATATTTCCTTTGTGAAACCAGGCCTAATTCCTGGATAAGTGTTCATGAAAGTTCTTTTATAATTACATATAGACTACTCTTACAAAGACTTCATAGAGAGGGGAAAAGGCCTATGGGTTGGTAGCAATTGATGTTTTCTCAGCCAATATTTTTCCCAAACACTTAGTATTATTCTCTTAGTTTTTGAGAATTAATCTCTCAATATATTCAAAAGGGTATTGCTTCCAAGATGGACATCCTTTGTATATAACTGACTTAGATCTAGTCTAACTGCTTTACTAACCTTTTATTTATCTTCATTTTCATTTTTACTTCTTCGTATAGTACATTGGATTTATTTGTTGTCACTTATAAAGAAAAGAACTTGTTTTAGAAATCTTTTTAAAACTTACATTTTTTTTCCATTTTTTCTTTTCCTCTTTCCAGTTTTATCTTGAAATGTTCTTCAAATGAGTTTTTGTTTTTTTTGTAAATATTTTTCCCTCCACTGATTTCTTGTTCACTGTTATATGAGGTAATATTCCCATCATACGTCTCCAGAAGAGCTTATAAATAAATTCATATTCCAAACCAGTTTCTCTCTGATTGTCATACCTCTGTAGCTGATAGAGTATTGCTAGTTGGTGTGATTTCTAGGCCTTTTCGAACTCTTTGCTTTGGTGGTTGATATGAATTGGTTAAACCTTTTTGGGACATAGAATCTGTTAACATAGTCTTTTATTCATTTCCCATTTTTACATAATAACAGCTTGTTTAAAAAGGTAAGATTGGGCTTGTCTTAGCTGGCATCATGTCTTCTCATTTTTATTCATCTGTTTAATTTCTTATTTATGTGGATCTTAGTTTTAGCAAATTGGTAGCTTAGTTTAGCAAATCTGTACTGATTGTATACCAACACAGAAGCTGATTCAGAAATGACTTCCACATTTGTAACAAGTCATTTCTTATCTGTTAAAATAGAATCACTTTCATTTTTCTGATTCGATTAGTTACTTTCTGTGTCCAGTGCTCCTGAATACTCTTTTTGAACAAAGTATTCACAATATCGCTATCCATATTCACAAAGTATTCCACGATTATAACAAAGTATAACCTACAAGTATAATCTCTGTCTTTTGCCTTTGTTGTTACTCCTGAACTGTATTTTCCAACATTTTTGCCATCTTCCTCCATACTCATTTTTGTATTGCAGTTGCAGTTCAATTTTGGACCCACTGAATTTGATATGGTGGCATAACATCCAAGTGAAAAAATATTTTTGACAACTTGAGACATAGGAATTGAACTCTAGTGAGAGGTCAGAGCTGGTGATATAGATTTAAGAACTATGAGCATAAAAGTGATAGTTGATACCATGAAATAGACTCAGTTCACTGAGAAAAAGTATAGCAAGAAATCCTAAATTTAAGTATCGAGTCTTAGAAAATGTTTGTAGTTATAACTGAGATGAAGAAAAGAAGCAACCAACAAGATTTTTACAAAATAATCAGAGCTAGAACGAAAACTAAGAAAATGTAGTACTAAGGAAGAATTTTTAAGAAAATTTGAGTATTCAATAACATCAATTCTATAGAAAAATTTTAAATGAAGAAATATCAAATAAGCTATTATTCTATCAAATATACAATATCAAAATATGAACATTATTGTACATATTTACCATTCTGCCAATCTTCTAGAGTCATTGGTTTTTGAAAAAAAAATTGGAACAGTTGTTTAGTGAATATTGAAAATGTTGCTTATGCCTAAAGTCTGATTTGGTATGCTTGAATATTTGAAACTTTTAGCTTTGTTGAATTCTGCATAATTCATAGTCAACCCTGAATGCACCTCAGATGAACAAAACCTACCTTCTGTTATGTTAAGCAGTGAGGATTAAAAAAAAGAAAAGAAAAGAAAAAATTTGGATTGTTTCACTTGGATGACACTGTGTGTAGACCAGAAGAAATTAACATAATCATTTATGGTTTGATTGTGTGTTCCAGTTGACATCAAATACAGAAAGTAACCATAACTCATTGCATAAAAGATTTACTTACATATATTTTACTTACGTATTTTATAAACTTATATAGTATTTTTAACTAATCTCTGTCAAGGGAGTTTTCACATTAAGAGTTGCCCACATATTGGGGGGGGGCAGCTGGGTAGCTCATTGGATTGAGAGTCAGACCTAGAGATGGGAGGTCCTAGGTTCAAATCTGGCCTCAGACACTTCCCAGCTGTGTGACCCTGGGCAAGTCATTTGACCCCCATTGCCTACCCTTACCACTCTTCTGCCTAGGAACCAATACCCAGAAGTTAAGGGTTTTAAAAAAAAAGTTACCAAAACAAACACAGCAATTATATGAAAACTACAAAACACTTTCCAAACAAATAAAACTGGATCTAAACAATTGGAAAGCCATTGATTGCTCATGGGTAGGACGAGCTAACATAATAAAAATGACAATTCTACCCAAATTAATTTACCTAT
>NC_058133.1:312215696-312216110 GCF_016433145.1 Gracilinanus agilis
TAAATGACATCAGCAAGACAGTGTATGATAAACCCAAAGAGCCCAACTTTTGGGACATGAATCCACTATTTGACAAAAACTGCTGGGAAATTTGGAAAACAATATGGGAGAGATTAGGTCTAGATCAACATCTCACACCCTACACCAAGATAAATTCAGAATGGGTGAATGACTTGAATATAAAGAGGGAAACTATAAATAAGTTAAGTGAACACAGAATAGTATACTTGTCAGATCTCTGGGAAAGGAAAGATTTTAAAACCAAGCAAGAGTTAGAGAAAATTACAAAATGTAAATTAAATGGTTTTGATTATATTAAACTAAAAAGCTTTTGTACAAACAAAAACAATGTAGTCAAAATCAGAAGGGAAACAACAAATTGGGAAAAAATCTTTATAACAAAAAACTCTGACA
>NC_058133.1:312216210-312286923 GCF_016433145.1 Gracilinanus agilis
CTTTTGTACAAACAAAAACAATGTAGTCAAAATCAGAAGGGAAACAAATTGGTAAAAAATCTTTATAACGAAAAACTCTGACAGGGGTCTAATTACTCAAGTATACAAGGAATTAAATCAATTGTATAAAAAATCAAGCCATTCCCCAATTGATAAATGGGCAAGAGACATGAATAGGCAATTTTCAGGTAAAGAAATCAAAAGTATCAATAAGCACATGAGAAAGTGTTCCAAATCTCTAATAATTAGAGAAATGCAAATCAAAACAACTCTGAGGTATCACCTCACACCTAGCAGATTGGCTAAAATGAAAGAAGGGGAGAGTAATGAATGCTGGAGGGGATGTGGCAAAATTGGGACATTAATGCATTGCTGGTGGAGCTGTGAACTGATCCAGCCATTCTGGCTGGCAATTTGGAATCATGCTCAAAGGGCTATAAAAGAATGCCTGCCCTTTGATCCAGCCATACCATTGCTGGGTTTGTACCCCAAAGAGATCATAGATAAACAGACTTGTACGAAAATATTTATAGCTGCCCTTTTTGTGGTGGCAACAAATTGGAAAAGGAGGGTATGTCCTTCAATTGGGGAATGGCTGAACAAACTGTGGTATATGTGGGTGATGGAATACTATTGTGCTAAACTGGAGGAGTTCCAGGCCAACTGGAAAGACCTCCAGGAACAGATGCAGAGCGAAAGGAGCAGAGCCAGAAGAACATTGTACACAGAGACTGATATACTATGGTAAAATTTAATGTAATGGACCTCTGTACCAGCAGCAATACAATGACCCAGGACAATTCTGAGGGATTCATGGTAAAGAACGCTACCCACATTCAGAGGAAGGACTGCAGGAGAGGAGACATATAAGAAAAACAACTGCTTGAACGCATGATTGAGGGTGTGGACTCGAAACTACCACACCAATGCAACTACCAACAATTTGGAAATTGGTCTTGATCAAGGACATATGGCAAAACTAGTGGAAATGTGCGTTGGCCATGGGTGGGGGGAGTTCTGGGAGTGAAGGGGAAAGGAGGAACATGAATCATGTAACCATGTTAAAATGAATATTAATAAATGTTTAAAAAAAAGAGTTGCCCACATAGATGAAATCTTAGGTTCAGACTCCATTCTACTCTATCCAGATTATTTATGACATCAGAGGAAAAGTAAAATACTATTAGATAGTGAAAATATGCATGTTTATTAGAAAAGAACCTGTCTCTGCATGGTTGTGAAGCATATTTTGGGGGAAATTCAAAGTTCAATTCTCTAGATATTGTTCTGCACTGATCCATAAATTTATGGAAATAGCCAGATATTTAATTTTATATAGCTTATCTATCTGAACAATTGACCAAATTTTTCAGTCCAGATGGCAGAGTAGATATTATAGATTGACTCTTAGAATTAAGGTGATAATGGCAACAATAATTTGGAGGAGAAATTTAGAGAGCTACACCAAAAACTCTTTCTTGTTCCTTACAGGATCAGCACAGCTGGTAAGCAAGGTCAGCTACCCCAATTAACCTAATGCCCCTGGATGAATAAATGACCATATCTTACCAGGTGTTCAGATCAATTTAAAACACTAAGGTAGCATGGGAAAATCTCCCATGGTTTTGTTTCACAATCCAAAAAGTTCCATGAAGAAAAATATAACAAAAGAAATGCTTCACATAGCAATTCTCTGTTTTGTTCTCTGTGATGATTACACACAGAGAACCATCAGAGACTAGTATAAAAAAATCTTATGTTGTTCATCTTTTGGTCACTAAATGAATCCTATAATATACAGTACATAGTTGCTGATCTGCCTTGGCAATAAATATGTAAAATAATGACTTTCTGTTTGTATTATTGCATTGATTCTTTCTACTCTGAATATTTTTCAGGTATACCCTCTCTCATTTTGTTAAATTGGATAAAATCAAGTTCTTCGAAGTGACAAGAAAACAAAATCATTAATAATCAAGAGTGATACTGAAACAAATATTCACAAATCTAGTTTAAGTACCAAATTCAGGAGACATACAAATATGATGATAAGTAGCTACAATATGAACTTCTAGTAATCCTGATATACTTTGTTACCACAATAAAAAAATTCTGTGGTTCTGACATAATTATAAAGTTATTTATAGGCAAAACAAGGAATCTACTAGCAGAGTCCTCAAACTGTTGAGCAAAAGTGTGATATGTTGAATACTTCTCCCCAAATACTGATTTGTAAAAGAAAAGGCAAAATCACAATTATCATTAAGCCTCTACTAAGCTGAGCATTGCGACTAATATCATTCCCAACATTCCCAATTATAAAACACATGATACCGCTCTCATCCTTTTCACTAAGAATAGTGATTGCATTATTGTTAGCCCTGAAATAAAGTTGACTTGAAAATATAACATTTTGAAATGTATCCTAATCTGAGTTTAGTTGATATAATTAGTAGAACACATTTACAAAAGACTTTTTCAAAAGATTATACTACAAAGGTTCCCAAAGAAGTTTAGTTTAAAGTGAAGAATTCTACTTCAGCTCTAAGGAGCTGTAGACTATTTTGCACCTTTGTTGGAGTTAGTGCTATGCATAATATAAATGTTTCCTAATAATTAACGAGGCTATCATACCAGGTTAACGAAACGAACCGTACTCCACTGGATAGAATGCTGGACCTGGAAGCAGGAAGAACTGAGTTCAAATCATGCTTCAGGTACTGACTAGTTGTGTGATCCTAAGCAAGACACTAAAATATTAATCTATAAAAAATTTGGATAATAATAGCACCTTATTAGCTAGGGCTCTTATGAATATCAAATAGATAATATTTGTAAAGTCTTTTGCAAACCTTAAATTGTGGTATATATGTTAGCTCTAATTATTATCATTATTATTCCTAATAAAATGGGGAGTGAAACCTTAGATTCAATACAATTCTTCTCTGCTTTATCAAGGGTCGCTTATCTAAGGATTCATTTTATTGAGCTTTAATTTTTTCTCCTTGGTCTAAATAGAAACTTAGCTCTGAGAAAACATGTTCAGCTTTGAAATAGAATGTATTAATTCACTGCATTATTTCGTTGTTAAATTTTGGAGCGTATTTAATCCAACTTAAGCCTTACCATGAAGCAAGCATCTTTTTATTGCTATCCCACAGGCTTCACCATCTTCATAGGTAGCTTTTCACTTACTGCAAATCAAAACTAGTTTTCCTCATTTTCAAATAAGAGGTAATGTGGTATTCAAGGATAAGGAGTTGGACTTGAAGAAAATGGAGATGATTCTTTGAAGTTTGCCTAGATTAGTGTTAGCTGGGTTTTTTGGAGCCGAGGGTCTGATCTGTTTGTTCTCCATTTTATTTATATCAGGTCACCTCTAGGTCTAGATAAATGCATACATGTTGATAGGGAGGAAGGGAAGGAGGGAGAGAGAGAGAGAAGAGAGAGAGAGATGGAAAAAGAGAGAGAGAGAAGCAGAGAGAGAGAAATAGAGAGAGAAGATTGATGGGCAGATCATTTATTAATTACATCAAGTGGGTCATTTCCAGGGATATAAAACAAGAAAGCAACCCCCACCCTACTATTGAACTAAATTCTAATAAGGGAAGATAATATATAAAGGGGAAAGTTGAGGTAGGAACATGTGCCTACTCAGGAGCAAGGCAGCCACATAGAGGCAAATCACACTTCTACTTTAATGTACAATTTCTTTCCTGAACATTTTTTTAGTGTTCTATTTGGAAGAGATGAAAATTACTGGTAACTAGCCATCATGTCAATATCTCCACAGTAAAAACTGGGAGAGACTCACTGGATATGTCTTTGGCACACAAAAAAAAGTCTAATCACTTTCATTCCCGAAGATAAGGATAGTTCAATATCTCTTCTCTTCCAACCACCCACCCCCCATTAATTTGATAAGGAGTAGAACTTCAGGGCAAAGACTTAAACACAGAAGTCTTGTACATACTAGGCACTTAATACATATTTGTTGAATTGAATTGACATAAATCACGGCCCTGTCAATGTTTGGGCTGTACACATAGTCACTGAGTAAGAAATAATTATCCATTCTCATGGTAAGTATAATTACTATAGTTAATAATGCCTGAAATGTATATAGTGCTTTGAAGTTATTTATATAAAAGACAAATTTCATTAGATATATTTTCTCATATGAGTCTCTTAATAAGTCTCTCAGGTAGGTCTGAAAAGTATTATATTTATTTTATAGATAAAGAAAGTGAAATTCAAGGAAGTTAAGTATTACCCAAGATCCCATCACTAGTAAATGTTAGTTAGACTTCAGGAATTCCAATCCAGCTCCAAGTCAGCATTTTCACTGTGCCTATTACTTTTTTTTGTGTGACTAGAACCAAGGAAAAGCAAATGAGAGGTTATCCTCACAAATTTAAGTTTCTTAAAAATGTGTTCTCTCCCTAAATACTTTTTTAAACTTACTTTGTATGTTTAGCATTGACTTATCTTTGTACACAATGTTTCTTCCAGTAGAATGTAAGTTACTTAAGGGCGGGAGCTATTTTGTTTTTGTCTTCATAACTGCAGGACGTAAGCAGAGTTTGCACTTGTTGGCTTTTCATGTTTGCTGCATGGGGTGGAATGGAATGAATCTGAAAGAAGTGTACCGAATAAAATGAAGTAGAAATTGTGATTGAGGAACTTGGCCAATGCTATTCATGGGACCGTGTGGATGTGAAGAACTTAAACTTACATAAAGTTTGCTTTTAATTAAATAAATATTTTTTAAGTTAGTGCATGTCTATATGACAGAAATAACCAGACTGAGACATACTTAGGCAAATTTTGTTGGTTATTTTAGATGGCCAGACAGTTTCCTCAAGTGGTCAGCAATTAGTCATTATATGACTAAAGAAAACAATTTCAGCAGTCTTGATTCAGCGGCCCTGAGTAGATGTTGCTTCAGTGTGTTTTCTCTTCAGCTCTGCATTCGTTGTTTTTTGGGGTGTTTTTTAAGACGACCCTCTGAGCAAAGAAGACACCAGAAATCTGATGTAGGTAGCCTCAGTAGAAATAAATGAGTGCAATCAACCTTTTCTACAACTGAATCTAATTACTGCTTAAGTAATATTTTCTTATTTAATTCAACTCCACCAATATTAACAGAACACCTGCAGTTTGGCTTATTCTTATAGCTTATAGGTTTACCTAAATGTGTTTCAGGCTCAGACTAAGCCTAAAACCAAACAATTCATAATTAGGAATCACAGACTGTAATGTAATTTGCTCACAAAGAATTCCTGTTATTATTAGTGTGTTTTGGAGGTCACCAACTCATTATTTGAAAGAATGAAACAGTATGAGATGATAAGGATGAGAGAGTGGTTTTATTGTGCACTTATTTATTAATTAGTTTGTGAAAGAAATATTCCCTGTTACAGTGAGAAAACATCAAATATTTTATTTAGTACTCGCCATTATTGCAGCATTTTAGGCATGTTACAGTTCTGCTCCTAAGGTTTAATATTTATCTCAAAACTTGAACTCTCCTTAAAAGTATCTGTGACTAATATACTTTGACACTAGCGTTTTTCATGTTTCATTTTTACATTAAGGAAATTTTACATTAAGGAAATGACAAGGTGATTTTGGCTATTGAATTCTTAATGTGAGCTAAGAAAGCAGGCAGGGTTATTTTAGTAGGTACCATGAATGGATTCTTTCATTGATATTTCACATTTGCCACCTAAATTAAAAGGAGCTGAAAGAATTTCAGCCATAGTTAAATTAGAATTCTAGTGCCAATACTGTTTGGTCATATTGGTTGTGTTTTATGTTCTATCACACTAATTCATATTGGCACCAGCATTTTTATGATTCTAACCCCGGTAAATGGTAGAAGGGCCTGTAAAAGTTCTGTAGACTGACACTATTGTTTTTCTGGGCTATTACACCCAGAAAAAATCATCTTCAAAATTTGGGCAATTTAATTCCTCTCCCTTAAAACCTAACAATTTTTGTTCTTGGCCAAAACATTCAATATTTACTCAAAGGAAAATTTGTTTGTGGTGAAACTATGTACTCAAGATAAATACAGTTGGTTTTTTTTGTAGCTTGCTATGATTTTTAACAATTATTTTTACAATTCAATTTAGTAAACATTTTAAGTACCTCTATATGCCAGAAACTGTGCTAAGCTCTGAGGATAGGAATTATAAAGAGAAAGATAGTCTTTCCCTCAAGGAGATTGCAATCTAGTGGGGGGAAATAAAAAGAAAACCTAGGAGTGGTCAAACAGGTGGGAAAAGAACCAGGGGAGAACAGTTTCAAATGAGAGAGAGAGAGAGAGAGAGAGAGAGAGAGAGAGAGAGAGAGAGAGAGAGAGNAGAGAGAGAGAGAGAGAGAGAGAGAGAGAGAGAGAGAGAGAGAGAGAGAGACAGAGACAGAGAGACAGAGACAGAGATAGAGACAGAGACAGAGAGAGATAGGGAAACAGAGAGAGAGAGAGACAGAAACAGAAACAGAGACAGAGTTTGGAAGGAAATGGTGATTACCAGTGTCCAATGCTGCAGAGAGATAAAAAATAATAATGAATGAGAAGAAGCTATTAGCCTTGGTATCAAGAGATCATTAGTAATTTTTGAGAGAGCAAGTTCAATTGAGAGATGAGATTGGAAGTCAGAATGAACAGAATTTAGAAGAAAGAGGAATAGAAGTGGAATACAAGTGTAAGTTGTTGTTGTTGTTTCAAGAAATTTGGCTGAAAAAATGAGGAGAGAGTCTGGCAGCTAGCGAGGAAGAAAGAATCTAGAAAGACTGAATGTTGCTGATGTGTTTCTCCATGAATTGCATGTGGAATCAACACCTTTAAATTTCTTAATTTAAGTGAAAATTTCTATCTTGAAACCTTTAATAAATAAAAAAGTTGTTTGAATTTCATACATATTGCCCTCATCCTAGTAATTTAGACACAAAAAGTCATTTTCATCTATGTGCAGGTCCAATCGATGTAGAAATCCTTACTTAAGCAAATAATTAATCTTGAGTATAGAAATATAAAAAAGAACTACAGGTTACTAATAATTCCTTCTATTGTTGAAATTATTCACAGAGATCTTCAATCATTTAACCAACCAAGTGTTTATTAAATGCCTGATATATATTCTGCACTGTATTAGTTCTCTCTATGGCCAGAACATATATTTATTATGTTGACCAGAGTTCAGGGTATTGTAATTGCTCAATAAATCCCATGAAATATTGTCTGATTCCCTTCCTCACATGTAGGAGTGAGACTGGATGGTTTAAACTTATTTTGGCATAAACAGATTGGTTTGGCGCAAAAACAGTGGAGAAGGAATATTTACTTTGGTTCCCTTTTTTACTGTGATTTGGCCCTCTGTGGTGAAAGCATCTAGCCCCATACCAAGGTATCTGCAGGGTAGGAATGAGGATTGGAATGAGTGCCATGAATAATATGAGTGGGTCAATTATATAGCGGCCATGGCTATTTCTTTCCTCTGTCATGTGCTGATACCACTTTGCAAATGTCATAAACAGTCTGTTTCCATATCAGTTTCAGAGGCCACTGGCTCATTCAGAAATTCTAAAAAAGTAGGCTAAAATAGGTTATATTTTCCATGCACTTTCCTAGATATAGACGAAAATTAGGTGGATAGAAACAATGAAAATGAATGATTAAGAATGAGAAAAATATAACTAATAAGAACTAGGCCAAAAAATCATAAATTGAGAGTCTGAAAGAATATCAGAAATTATCTAGTCCAACCCACTCATCTGATAGATGAATACACCGAGAGAAATTGAATGACTTGAGTAAGGCCACACAATTGGTGTTAGCGGCAAAATTTTAATCTAGATTTTCTGACTCCAGTGCTAATGAATTTTTAATAAACTTAGTCCAAATAAATAAATATTTATAAACTGAGAAAGAATATTTATTTTGTTAGGGACAGCTAGGTAGCACAGGGGATGGAGTGCCAGTCCTGGAAATCAGAGGGACTCTTCTTTCTGAGTTCAAATCTGGCCTCAGACACTTACTAGCTGTGTGACCCTGAACAAGTCATTTAACCCTGTTTGCCTCTGTTTTCTCATATGTAAAATGAGCTGGAGAAGGAAATGGTAAACAACTCCAGCATCTATTTTTGCCAAGAAACACCCCAAATGGGGTCACTAAGGGTTGGACATGACTGGAAAATGACTGAACAGACATTATTTTATTAGTGTAGAAATGCTTCAGCCACCATTGAATCTTTAACTCTCTTACATCATTTCCAGAAATTCTTTCCCAATCAATCTGTATCCCTGAGTTACCGCAAACATAAACCTTATTTTCTTATTCATATTCTGCAGAATCCTCCTAGAGACATTATTAATATTATAATATTGTATTATATATTATGACATTATATTATAGAAGTCTACAAGATCTCTCATATTCATCCTCTTCTTTTCATTTGTATAGCATCTTGCCTGGTTAGGTTGCTCATCAGGTCTCACATTTATTACAGTAGCCTCTTAACTGGCCTCCCTGCCTCCAGCCTCCCCTTCAACAATCTGACCTCACCAGAAATAGCAAACAATTCCAATACAAATTCCTAAAATGATGTAAAAACACATTTCCTCCCACTTAGCTTCATATTGATGGGTGAAAATAAGCAAAATCATTTCTTTGAAATGCAAATTATGTATTTAAAATTTTGGTAAATATTATTTGGAAATGCTACAAATATTTAAAGAGGTAGTATGAATAAACTTAACATTTTAGGAAAATTCAATTCAATAAAGACTTATTAAGCACCTATTGTCGGCCAGACACTGTGTAAATGCCAAGATTTGTAGATGCCAGTTTGAGAAGACAAATAGGAGCTTGATTTAAGAAGGATAACTAATACCAATTCTGAGAAACCTCAAGGGGATCCCATGAGTCTAAAAAAATTGATACTTCTAATTTGCAAAAAGTATTTTCTCAATGCAAGAAAGAAACATGGTGTCGTGCTTAGAGAGCCAGTCTTGAAACCAGGAAGATGTGTGCCAAAATCCCTCCTCTGATCAAACTGACTCTGTGACCCTGGCAAATCAGTTAACCATTTAGTGCCCTAAAGCAACTCTCTAAAACTATCAGTTACACAGAAAGTGCTGACCTGCATTACTAAAGGAAATTTCCTTACATGGGTTTTCCCTATACAAATGAAGTCTCAGGGCCAGTCCAGTCCTTTCCTTCTCAGTATAGGGATTAACACATTTTGTCCTTATCCTCATCAACAACTTCTTTTCCCTGGGACATGGATAAAGGAAAAGTTAAGTGGTACAGTAGATAGAAGACTGGATTTGGAATCAGGAAAACACACTTTGTGAGTTCAAATCCATCCTCAGATACTTACTAGCTGTGTTACCCTAGGCCAGACACTTCACCCTGCTTACCTCAGTTCCTCATCTGTAAAATGAACTGGAGAAGGAAATGGCAAACCACTCCAGTATCTTTGCCAAGAAAATCCCATAATGAGGTTACAAAGAGTCAGACAACTGACACAACTGAACTTAGTTTCAAAAATAGCTCATGCAGTGGATTGAAATAACATCACTTATTAAACTATTGCTCATGTGGGGGGTAGAATTCATATATATATATATGCATATATATATAATATACACACATATGTATGTAAATATATTCAACCAAGCTCTGCTTGTTTTCAGTGTTCTTCTTTAGATTGGATATGATCCGGACGGCTCTCAAAATGTCAATGCCTGATTCAACAATGAAAAATTTAAATTCAGACAATACCATGATTTTTGCAAATGATATATTTCAGCAAATTATTTGTAATTTGTTGGTGAAGTGGGCTAGGAGCTAAAAGTATATTGTCATCTACAAAGAGGAAAGAAAAATTATTGTTCACAGTTTTGGGAAGAAGATTTACTGTCAACGTCTATATATCATCAGAAAACATTATAGAGTGTGTAAGCTCCTTGAGGGCAGGGGCTGCCTTGTTTTATATTTGTAACTCCAGTGCTTAGCATAGTGCCTAAAATTTTTAAAGCATTTAATAAATATTATTCATCAGCATCTGAGAGGCATCATGATACTATAGAATAGGCATTGAGCTTGAAGCAAAGAGATATCTGGGTTCACTTTCAGGCCCCAACATTTACTAACTGTGTGACTCTGGGCAAGTTATGGAACCTCATTACCTCATCCATAAAACTGGTTGTTGTGAAGAAGAAAGTTCTTAGCAAAGTTGAAAATGTTGTAAACTTCTGAATGTCTCTGTGTGTATTATTCTAATTATCCATATACATTGGGACCCTATCTTATAGCCAGTGGGCTTGGGGTGCTAGAAGGTAGTTAAGGGTCATCTAGCCATATATACATATGGAATACAGCTGTTTCCTGGAGTACCAGCTCCTTTGTCCTTCAGCTTCATTTCCCACAAGGCACCACTCTTCTGGACCCCTCCCCACGATCCAGAAACCTCTTCATCCTGATAGACCACTTCAGTCCTGGAATTCTCACTTCAGAAATATGCTCAGCTGCTGGGGCACCTCTCTCTGATTAGACAGATCCTTCTGGAACTTCCATTTAAGGAGGGCACTCAAGCTAGCTCTCTTTTCATTTGCTATCAAGGGATACTTTTCTGGATTTCTCCATCATGCCCCTCTCTTAACTTACACACAGTTCTTCAGCTTCCTTTTCTATGTTGTCTTCCTCATTAGTGTGCCAACAATTTGAGGACAAAAACTTTATTTTTTTGCTTGTATTTATATTCCAGACTCCTAATGTGGTACCTGGCACATTGTAAATGTTTAATAAATTCTTGTTTACTATATGTGTTATTGTGGACAGCTATTCTACTTCATCAATTATGTTTGGCAGTTTTCACGTTCATTGACCCAGAGAGTTAAGAGTTAAATATAAATGTGGCAGCTAGATGACACAATAAATAAAGTGCTGGACGAGAATTCAGGAAGACAAATCTTCCTGAATTCAAATCCAGCCTCAGATATGTATTAGCTGTGGGACCTTGGGCAAGTCACTTAACCGCCTTGGTTTTCTCATCTGTAAAATAAGATGGAGAAGGAAATGTCAAATCACATGGGGTCATGAAGAGTCTGACACTACTGAAACAACTCATCAACAACAAATAATTGTAGCATTGAGATGCAGTGGGAGACCCATTTTCAGGGACTTACAAACCCAAGAGAATATAGTCACCTTGAATTGCTATGTTTAGTCTAACAATAGTTCTATTGCTTTAGATTTTGGGGGAGCTGTCTCCTTTGAAACTTTAATGACTAGTTTATGAATTACATGATAAAAACAGCATGATCACTTAATAGTTACATCACATTTGGGACCCAGATTGATGTTATCTATCTCTCTTCTTAGAAATCCAAATGGCTTTGACCTGTTTCACAAAATTAAATTTAACAAATCTACAAAAGACAAAGACTTACTGCCATAAAAATGTTCAAGAGAATGTGACATGGTCACTAAAGACATTTATAAACAAAGAGGAGCCCCCCAAAAGTTTGGAGCAGTGACATAGGCTCTAGAATCAATCTTTATCTTTGGAAGGGGGCCAATTTAAAATTCATTTGGATGTATAATTCTGGTGTATTTGTGAAAATAAAGTTCTTGTTGCTTGAGGCTTATACACATCAAAGATGGATTTTGTCCGAGGTTTTCTGTTGTCCCTTCCAAACCCATATTTACCTATTGCCAAAGATAGTAATAAAATGTCATTGTTTTCAAAGCATTTCAAGAGTATTGAAAAGGAGATACCAGTAGAGAATATATCTTAATCCTAGAGAAAAGATTAAGAAACATAACTCATTCTTAATTAGTCAATTAACTAAATTAATCAAGGTAAAAAAAAGAAACATAACTCATCTTTGTTGAGATCTTTAAGATTTTCAAAGTACCCTCCTTATAATCCATTGAGGTAGGTAGTACAAATATTTTTATCTCCATTTTACAGATGAGGAAATGGAGGCTATAAGAGATTTTTAAAAAAGATTTTAAAACCTCACACTTTAATTTCTTTAACTATATGCTTACATAGTCATAAATCTGGCACATACTGGCTATGTGATCCTGAGCATGACACTTAACCTGCCAGTGAACTTGGCTACCCTCTAAGTCCATAAGTTGTAGAGAAGGTACAAACTGCATGGATAAAGGGCATTCCTTTTCCCAGGAGTTCCCTATAGCAGTAAAACCTTAAGTTTAATATTCATATATACTTATATCTATCCATAAAATGGGCCAGACAAAGGAAACACATTTTTATATTACTTTTGAATAAAGCCTGATTCTAATTCCTGTGAGTTGATATTATCAACCCAGCAAAATCAGAATCATGAGAAAAGAATAAATAACTGGTAAACAGTGTGGCATTTAATACTGGAATATGGCCATGTTTTTTTAATGTCCTTAGAGATATAATTTTGAACATCATTCAACTTATTTATCATTTTATATCATTTTAATTTCCCTTTAGGTTAGTCTAAGTTTTGAAGTAATTTATTCTGATGCTTTAAGGAAACAACTATATGATGATAATTTAATAGATAGTAAGAGATGTTAAGTACTATTGCTACATAAGAAATAGCTAAGTGATATATTTTATCATATAAATATAGACAATGTTAACTAGAAAGCATGTGGGAAAATGAATGATACTTCATTAGTGTCTTAATTAAATCATAGTTTTAGAGCTGGAAGGAATCTTAGAGGCCATCTAGTTCAAACTCCTCATTTTATAGGTTAAGGTTACCAGACTTCTAACTCAGGTCTATTAACTCCAGAATCCACCATTCTACCAGTAAATCATACTGTTTCCCTTTGGATTAATCTATACTTAATATAATTTTCTAATTTTTCTGATTTGGTTGATGGGATTGGAGGATTTGTTTCTATTTTCTTATCTTGATGGGTTTTTTTTAGGTTAGGTTTCCATATCTCAGTAATGGCAAACCTTTTAGAGACAGTGCTAGGTCCCACCCCCACCCTGCCCACCAGACCAATTACCTTGCTTGGACCCCCCCAGAGACCATGTGCTGTGCCCCTTCCCCCCAACCAAGTGTCAAGCATGCCCTGTCCCCTCCTTCCTCCACACAGTGGTGGGAGAAAATGCTCCTATGGGGCTGCTGGGCAGAGGGGTTGGGGGATGTGAAAAAATGCCATCAGGCATGGTGGAGAGAGAGAAGCGAGCAGCTCAACCCAAGTCCTTCTGCCTTTTTAGTAACAAACTCTGGGGGAGGAGGAAGGCAACCATGTGCCCACAGAGAGAGTTCTGGGTGCCAATTTTGGTACCTGTGCCATAGGTTTGCCATCCCTGCCATATCTCATTCCATCTAAAAGTGAAATCACCACCAATGGGCTCAATCCCACTGCTCAGACAGCACTAGATCTTTGACTTAATCCATTTCCAACCTGAGTTGGATCTTCATGATTCTTCCCTCTTTGGAGTTATTATATTGGCATTGGACTTGACCCACTCAGTCTAAGCCCTATTTTAGTTCAGAACTCCCAAGCTCAAGATATCCACCAGTTTTAGCCTCCCCCAGCAGCAGGGATTATTGACATGGACCACCTCACCTGGACTAGATGGATTTGTAATAATTTTCTTAGAGAAAAGTAGCATGAAAACATATACTTCTAAAACAACTAGTAGCCCAGTTTTAAGCAACATTGTATATATTATTGAAAAGGTGTGTAATGACCAAAAATGCCAATAAAATTGATAAAGAAGATTGCTATTTGTTGCAATTTAAAGTTGAACTAATATTATTTACTGGACATATGCGTAATTAGGACATCAGTATCCAAAGATACAAGTGCAATTGTTACATATTTCTTTTAAGTGTTCTTGAACCCTGGGTAAGGTTTAAATTGCAGGGTCTCATCTACTTTTTGAATAAAATTTCTGAAAAGCCATGGCCTGTTAAAATAGCCAGTACAATAGATAAATAAAATCTAGTTATCAGTAGCATAGTTCTCAGGAGAATCCTTTGGTAAGAAATAAATCTGTTTCCTGCCCCCGTACTCTCTATCTGACTATTTTCAATTACCTTCCTTCACAAGCCTCTTAGCTAGGCCAAGTCTTCCTTAGGGACTGATTCCTCTCAAGTTAGGAAGAGGATAAAGATCTGGGTCATCAAACTTCCTCAGCTATATATTTTACATGAGCCAAATGCAACATTTCTGACTTGCCCATACAATGTTTATGGAATTAATTTTGGATTATCTGTTAAATCTCTTTCAAATTCCCTTCTGTTTCTTTCTTGTCACCATGCCTACTCATGACCTGGTAAGGGATGGCTTCTACTTATGTCTTTCCCACATTTTAGTATGTCCTGGATGAAATGATTCTATAACTTTCTCCATCCAACTCTGAAGCTTAATCTCTGTTGATTCCCATTACACACTACCTAAGCTTTTGTAGGCTTGGCTACTTACCTGATATGTAAAGGATGATTGGCTTGCTGCTCTGAGTGCCAGGTTAATGGCATTTTATCTGGGATGAAGTAGATTAGAAACAACACAATACATTAGGCTACTCACCATGACACTTTTATTTTTCTGCTTTATGATCATAGAGGACATATATTCAATTAGTTTGAACAAAAGTGATAGTTGTTTTTGAAATGATTATACTGACAAGAATTAACTTAGATTGTAAACAATGCTGAGCCATAGCATTATATTGATAGTAACCCATGTCACTTTGTGTTCTTTATTGGGGCTGTAATTCCCGCAGGACCATGTGATAATGGGAGATAAATTTAGGCAAGTGTTAACCATCAAGCTAAAATAGTTTTGCTGCTCAAATTTAAATTTTCTACTATTGTGTTATTCAAGAAATAGTAATCGTCAATTTTATATAATACATAGTAATTTCACCTTCAGACACAATAGAGTAGATTAAGATTTTCCAAAGTAACCATGGCAACACTCTTGCTTATATTATAGCACACTTTTACGGTAGCAGAGTATGTGGAGTATAAATATTCTCAGCTTGGAAACATAAAAATACTCATCAAAGCAAACATATTTGTTTCAGATGTGTCATTAAGAGAACAGCTAATTGCCCCATTGTTTAAAAAATATATTAAGCACATTGCCGGGAGCAGAACATTAAGAGTAAGGTAAAACGATCTTTCTCTAGTTAGTCTTGGATTCTATACTTTAAGAAAATTATTGGAAACATGGAAACATATGAAGATTACAGTGAAATTATTGGAATGGGAAAAATACTTATGAAGAGTTTAAATCAGTTGTCTATGATTTTTTCAAGGCTCTTTCAATGTGCTACAGAGATAAAGATAAATTATACAATACATGCACTGACCTCAAAGATCTTAAAATCAATTAGGAGGAAGGATGAGTATTCAAGACCATTGTTAGCTCTGAAATCAGAGGACCTTGGTTCAGATCATAACTGATATCTATGTAAACCTTTGCAAGTCACTTAATCTTCATGGATCTCAGTTTCCTCCTTTGTAAAAAAAAAGAGGGGGAGAGATTGGGCTAGATAATCTCTGAGGAGTGTGCAGCAATCAAGCTATGATTTTTTTTAAATTATAATTTAAAGGAGAATGAAAAATGCAAGCACAATATCCAAGAGAAGTGCTATGAGAATTATTAGTAGAGAAATAAAATTCTCAGGTGAGGAGATAAGAGATAGTTTCATGAAGGAGCTCTGCCTTTAAAGAAAGGCCATTAACAAACAGATAAAAGTGGGAGTGGGGTGAAGAATCTGTTCAAGAACTGGGATGGCATAAGACTTGGGGATGTTATAAATACAGAGGTAGAAGGGGGCAGAATGAGATTAGAGGATGGAGAGGAGTAAAATACATCCAGAATGGAAATCTGTGAAGGAGTTCATGAGATTGGTTAGAAAGGTAGAATGGAGTAAGATTTCAAAGAGTCTTGAATGCAAGAGTCAGAAATTCGCTTTCTTCTGTAGGCCATAGGGAGCCCACGGAGTTAAGGTTTTTGAGTAAAAGAATGAAATGATTATAGCAGAATGAAACTAGTGATGACCAGGAGAAAATGAAAAACTACAACACAATATACTTAGGTTAATTAAAAAAGGAATTTTCCAACAGAGTTATTAAACATTGGAATAGGTTCCTGGAAAAGTTGTGAAATTTCATTCCTTGGAGGACTCCACATAGTATAACAATTGGCTAGGGATGGTTTAGGCCCAGTGCTGCCTGAGGGCAATGAAATGAATTCATTGAACTCTAGAAGTTACTTTCAGCCCTTCATTTTATGTTCCTAGATGACTCTAATATTCTGGGATAACTAAAAGAGGAAAAATTTTTTCCACAGGAGAAAAAAATCAATTGAAGGTCATCTACAAAAATAAGCTTAATTTGGCTTCCCCCCACTTTTTTATTAGAAGAATATAAAATGCTCAGGTGTCCTGCTTTCAAAAATTTAGAAGAGAGAATATTTAAAAATGTAATAAAGACAACAAATACTAGAAGAACCATTTTTATGGTATTTCTATTGTCAGCTTGGCGGGAGGACATGGAAAAAGAAGGTAAGGGAAGTAGAAAAAGGAAGAGTAAGGAAAATGTTATAAGGGAAGAAAAACATGCAAAGGTGAAGAGAGAAGAGAGTAAGGAACTACATAAAGATGAAATAGACATTTCTCTTTGGATCATATCTTAAAACACCTTTCATGTTCTTTTGGATAGGATGAGGAAATTTAGGCTAGATGATAGATGAATAAGAGAATGACATCAACTCTAGTGGTATGCCAGAGTGGTCTGTTCAAAATCTTGTTATATCAATGTGTCAATGACTCTAGGAAATTGGAAGGAGTCAGATTTTGGTTCATAAGTCATTAAGAACAACTCAATTATTGTTGTTCAATCCTTTTCATCTCTTTGTAACCCATTTGGGGGCTTCTTGGCAAAGATACTACAGTGATTTGCCTTTTCCTTCTCCAGCTCATTTTATAGATAAGGAGACCAAGGTATACATAGTTAAATGACTTGCCCAGGTTCACACAGGTAATGTGTCTGAAGCCAGATTTGAACTCAGAAAAATGTAGAAGTAAATGTAGAATTAGTGTGGTGATCCTGTCTCTATCTACACTCTCTATGGTTCAAATCACTGAGGAGTTTGGGATCCTGTCTATTTTGTCTCTGATTTTTTTTAACTGCCTATGATTCTATTAGCAAAAAGAATTTTTTCTATTTCAAAAACTCCATTCTATAGAGCCCTAGCTCATTAGTTCAGTATAGTTTTTAAATTGTCCAGGACACTGAGAGGCTAAGTTCCTTGTGCCATCCTACAACTAACATGGATAAGAGGCAAGAATTGAACTTGGGACATCCTGACTCCAATTCCAGTCTCTCTATTTGCTGCATCAACCTACCTCTAATATCACCATATTATATGATGCTCTCTAACAAGTCCAAAATACATAGCTCAGATCTGACACTGCCTTTCCCCTAGACTATGTGCCTCCAGCTTATCTATGTTCCTCCTCTTGGAATTACCATGTATGTTCCCACTAATAATATTCCTATCAAGACTGCTCTTATTGGAAATATATTCATTAAACCTGTTCCTCTTGACATTCCCAGACATCTGCATCTAAGAGAACTCTGAAGTACAAGAATGCTCCCGATAAGTCAATATCTCCCAGTGATGAAGTAGATATTTATCAGGTCTAAAGTAAAATTTACTATCACTAATTGCCCCATGCTTTTTCCCTATAACTTTTGTTTTTATGAACTGTGACCAGGATCTGATGTCCTAGAAAAAGGGACAACTGGTACTGACCTTTTGCCAAGGACTTACCATGTTGCCAAAGTATTTAATCTTTTTTGGTTCTACATTTAAATATTTTTTAAAAGATTTTAATAAATTTTGTGTAAACAAAATAATTTTTGGAATTGAGATTGCCTTTAGAAGGCAAGTTTCTTTTCTTGGGAAAAAAAGAAGTACCTATTATAATATGTGGCACTCAGGGGTGTTTGGTAAATACTTGTTGAAAAAGGAAATAATTTAATTGAACTATGACTCAAGTGACAACAGACTGAGCTGAACAAGCAGTCTTATTTGACTTACTTTGGTTTTTGTTACACTGATGGATACCACATGTCTGTCTTGAGTGTTTTATTTTTCTGGGTGGTTAGTAATTACTGCCATTATTGTCTGATATGGCAGCACTCAGATAATGGTTATTCTGCTTATAATCAAATGAGAAAAAAAAGTTATTTTTGGCTTTGCTTATGGAAAAAAGAAGGCATTTTGTGAAATTGTGGTTTAGAGGCCACTTAGCAAAAGGATTGATGGTTTCTTGGAATCATAATTTAAATTTTTTCAAAAAAGAAATAGATGAAAGGAGTATTACTGTAGGAATGAGGCAGTTTGTGACCCTAATGGGAACCCATGTACCCTTTAAGTAGTAGCAATGGAATGATAAGTCGTCCCATAAAAGGGTATGAAGCTATATTAAGAAAAAACATGGAATGAATAGTACTTTTATTGCTCAGATGTCTAAATTCTAATGATAACAATACCTTACACTTATGTGTCACTTTATCCTTTTCAAAGCACTTTCACAGACATGACAGGAAAATTTCAGCTCACAAATTAAACTATTGGGATACTGACATATTTAGGAAAACCCACGCATGCCCATTATATGAAAATAGGAGCCGTTGTGCTGAGTAAGGAAAATTCAAGGTTATTAATATTTTTGGTATTTGTCTGAAAAATTTTCAAGCACTGTAGGAGACCAAAATATTGAATCTGAGAGTACATGGTCATGTTTCTGGTATGCCTTCTAACACAGATTACATTTTCAGCTGTGTTGTAGAGTGAATTTCTGTACAAATTGGATTAGTTCTTTACTGTGGATCCCGTCCATCATGAAGATTATTAGAGATGTTCTATTTAAAATGTAATTAGAACATTTTGTAGTTTGAAGGTTCTTGATTGGTGAATTTGAGTTCAACTTGAGTTATATTTACAACTTTTTGAACAGGTGGGCATTTTCACCAATGGGCACAAATATGTGGTTATGAATTTCCCTTTTTGTCTTTTGACATCTTTCCTTTGTGTGTGTGTGTGTGTGTGTGTGTGTGTGTGTGTGTGTGTGTGTTTCTCCACTATCCTTAAGGAGCCACATTACACTTCTTTAATCACATTAGTGAGGCCTATGAAGTGGAAAGAAAAAATAGTCTTCACAGCACATTTTCCAAAATTTAAAATTGGCAAAGATTTTTATGGAAAAATGAGTGAGGAAATCAAATTGAGATAAATTTAATGAGTTTGCATTTTCCTTTGCAAAGGTAGTGTTTCTTGGTGTAGATGAAATATATATATGTAACATTATATATATAATTTATATGTGTTTAGCACTTCATATACCCTGAATATGCTAAGTACTCATTAAATGAATGTTAATAACAATGACATGAGTACTTTTTTTTAACCTTTACTTTCTGTCTTGGAATCAATTCTGAATATTGGTTCCAAGACAGAAAAGAGGTAAGGGCTAGGCATTGGGGGTTAAGTGACTTGCCCAGAGTCACACAGCTAGGAGATATGAGTATATTAAATACTGAAACAAGTCTACAAGGCAATTAGTCAAAATGTTGATTGTGTTTTTTCAAAAATTTTTTATAATTATTGTCTTAATTGGAAAAATTCCAACAATATTACCCTCTATTGGTTTTTCTGTAGCACAGAAACATTTTATTTTATTTTGCCATTAACATTTAGATTCAAGCTTTCCTTTCAAGGGGAAAAGAGCCACATATAGGCCTCTGTTCTTTCTTGTTATTGTGTGGCATAGAAATGGAATTTTCTGAATGAAGTCTTTAGGGTTTATCTTTGAATACCTGTTTATCAACTTACACACTGTTCTGTAGACTTCCAGATGTTTAGTTACCTTGGGATCTCCAAATTAATTTTTGCATGTATACTTTGGAACATAAATAATTGGAAAAGGTTCTGATTTGTGTAAGAGTTGTGTGCATATTTGTAGCAGAATAGGGAACTGATACGTATAGACACTTGGGAGATAGTATGGTACAATGGAAAGCATACCAGCTCTGAAACCAGAGCCCTTGTGTTTGAATCCTATATTCTGATACCTTGTAATGTTGGCAAGTCCTTTAATTTCCCTAATTCTTAGTTTCCTCATTTATGAAATAGAAAGGTTGGTTTGGATTGGATATCATTCAAAGCCCCTTCCACCTCTAATCTGTAAGTTAGAGTCTCATCTCTCCTATAAAATTACAAACTCCTTGAGGGAAAGGATTGGGGCTTAATCATCATTGTATCCTTCAGAGCACAGCGCCTTGCACATAGTAGATATAGTAAATATTGAATGAATGGATGGTAGAAGTAATACTCCCTAATTATGCAATTATTAATAAAGAAGATGGAATTTTGGGTCCTTTGGAAGATTTAGATATATTTATATTATATTATATTATATTATTTATATGCATAAATTTATATTTATATATATATATATATAAATAAACTACATAAACTATAGATCTGAGGCTTATGGTAAGGAACTTCTTGCTTTTGCTATGTGAACAGAATAGGCATTCAAACACAGCCTCAGTGTTCCTGGGAGTGTATTGATGGACTCTAGTCACTCCTTCTATCACATCTGTGCCCACTACACCTCTCAGGAACACAAGCATAAAAATCATAACCTGTGGCTGCACAGAGATAACCAGTTGCTGATTCAACAGCCCTCAGAGAGTTCCTTGGGTAAGGATCTATTCCAACGCTCCAATTAATTAATTGTGAAAAATTCAAAGTTTTATATTGGCAATCCCAAATAGACATGTATAATCCTAAAATCCCAAGGATTCTTAAGAACAGGGGCTGTTACTCACATACACACACACACACACACACACACACACACACACACACACACCCCTATGTACACTTGCATTTTATTCTAACTTCCACTGAAAAGTATAGTCATTCAAAAATGTAAACCTAATCACAGGAAGAGAAAAGATGATAGATGACAAGAAAAAAGGATGTAATTACAATTTCAACATCTGTAAACTTCCATTATTTATGAATTATTAACCCCAACCTAAAAGATATATTCACTTATAATGAAGATATATATGTGTATCTTCATAATTAATATGTATATATGTGTATGTATGTATATATTTATATATGTGTATCTTTAGTATATTAGTATAATAAAATTATAATTATATATATAATTAAGATGTGTATATTTATAGAGAAATAAAGGTGTAGCTCATGTGATAATGAAGGTGTATATTATACATTTATTATTTATATATAATAAAGGTGTAGCTAGGTGGCAAAGTGGATAGAGTACTGGATCTGGAGTCAGGAAGACTTACCTTCCTGAGTTCAAATCTGACCTCAGACATTTGCTGGCTGTGGGATCCTAGACAAGTTGCTTAACCCTATTTGCCTCGATTTCCTCATCTATAAAATGAGCTGGGGAAGTAAGTGGCAAATCACTTCAATATTTTTACCAAGCAATCCCCAGAAGGAGTCACAAAGAGTTAAACAGAACTGAAAAGACTGAATAACAACAAACCTATAATGAAGAGATTTATATGCATAAATTTATATTTACTTACTACATTATCCCTAATATCATGATTCTTTTCTCTTCTTTCATGTATTTCATGCTGTTTTCATTGTCTTTACATGACTGTAGTCAACATATACACATTATTATTACTTTAGTTAAATTTCTTCACACAGTATCACTTCATTCATGTCTTCACAGATATCTTTAAATTCCTTATTTGTTTTCTTTTATGGAATAATTATTTTATATTCACATATCAGAATTTGTTCAGGCATTCTCCAATTGTTGAACATCTAGTTTAATTCAAGATTTTTGCTTTTGCAGAAGTTCCATGACCAATTGTTTTGTGCACATGGATCTTTTTTTATCCTGCCAATAATCTCCTTGGGATATATGCTACTAGGAAAATTGTCCATACAAGAGATAATGTGTATTTTTGTAACTCTTATTGTAAAATTCCACATGGTTTTTTTTTAAAAAAAGATAGAAATGATTTGTGGTTCCAACTTTTGTTTTAATGGCATACTTCTTTTACCAAAGCCACAAAATAATTGAATTTTATCTATTCCATCTTTTTGTTGTTGTTGAAGATACTAACCAATGGTAATTGATTTTCTGTTCTATTTTTTAAAAACCAGCCACAACAAAACACACATACTTCACTACATATGCCAAGAATATGCCACTAGTCATTCCAGCCCTAGTTATTATTCAGGCAGTGGATATTTGAGTATTTTTTTCCTCACTGCAGTGTCTCAGTAAGTTCATTTTTCTTTTTACCACATTGCCTATGATAGTTAGATTCATTGGGTTAGGGAAAAAATGAACTACATTAACAAAAAATATAGTGGTGCCTCTTTTCTCAGTTGCAAACAAAATTCAGTCAGCAAAATCATCAAGCCAAGAGTAGAAATTAGTATTATGCTTCTTTCATGTCTTTGTTGGATAATTCCCATATAAAGCGACAAAGAAACATACATTTTAATAGAGAAATTTTTATTTCTATCTTATAAAAATTATTTTATTTGTATCCCATAGAAATTATTTAATTTATAGAGAAAAAATTTTTTTCTGATCTGGTGTTTTAAGTGGGTGTTTAGGAAAAGGCAACAGGAGAAAGAACACTAAACTGCAATTACTTACCGCAAATCACCCGTTGCTAGACATACAGCTTACTAATTGTGAACCATTGAGCTTTAGTAAAGAAAAAGGAACTGAAAATAAAAGCACAGATCCTCTTACTACTTTTGTAAACACTAATGCATGTGAAGAGCAATACCTCTATTATATGACAGTATAGGTTACATGTGCACATACATTCCCTTGGGGAATGACAGCTTCCAAAATTGGACAAGAAGATATGGGCTCTCCCTCTCTGATGATTCTTGGTGAAAGATTACCAACCACGATCTCCTTAGTTCTTTAACTAGAGATTGCACAAACCCACAAAATTGCTTTTAAAGGACAAATCTGTTTACATACTGAATGAGACATAAGATAAATTGAATTAAGAGTTACACTTATCTGTGCTAGCATGCGGAAAATATTTTCCATAATTTTCCTCAAAACGCTGAGATTTTCTTTGGGCAGGGGCACAGATGGCAGGGTGAGAGAGTGTAGAAGTTAACTAAAGGAAATCGATCAGTAACTGGGAGTGTTTGCCAATACTACAAGTGACAAGATGAATCAATGAAGAAAACATTTGTTGAGCAATTTTTTTCATTAGCATTCCAGGAAGGAAACAAAAATCAATTAATTCATCAATCAAGGAATAAATATTTATTAAGCACCTACTGTGTGCCAGGTACTGTGCTATGCATTTTATAGTTTTTGTTTTATTTGATCCTCCCTACATCCCTGGTAGGTAGATGTGGTTATTATCTCCATTTTATTATCTCAGTTTAGGAAACTGAGGCAAACAGAAGTTATATGACTTGTCCAAGATCAGACAGTAAATGTCTGAGTCTAAATTTGCTCCCTGACTCCAGTCTAAGTGCTCTACCCAAAGCTCTATATTCTAATTGTTTTGGGCTTGTTCTTTTCATTTACATTGTTTATATATACAACGAGCTCTACTTATTAATTTTTAGATTGAGTAAAACTTCCCATGTGTCTTTCTAATTGTCATTTCTTCACATTATAATAATATTCCATTAAAATCATGTTACTATAATTAGCTGAGTCATTCCCCAAACCTTATCATTTTTTCTTATTGTTGCTATTTATTCTTCTTGTCCTCTTTTAATTGGCATTCAAATAGAAACAGTCCTGGGAAAAGTCCCTAACTTCCTAATATTCTTTTATCAGTTTAAATTTTCTTTGATTATCTAGAATAAAATCTGCTGTGGGTTAGGAAAAGAGAAAGCTGATATTGCTCTTATTTTACACAAAATAAGAGCACATAGAAACTGAGTGAGGACAAATGTGCTATCTTTTGAATAAATTTCACAGGCTTTTTAAAAATTTTGTACTATGATTCAGTTTGGTTTTGTTTTTGTTTTGCCTATAGACTTTTTGTTATTTATTGCCAGGTTTTCAACTATATCCTGGAGAGCTGAATTTAGCACTTAAGTATTCTTTGAATAGCTATTTTGATGGAGTACTTTAAATTTAAAACAAGTAAAATAGATTTCTAGACATAAATTTTTGGAACTGTATAGTTCTAATTATAAATGCATCATATTTACTAAAGAACATAAAATGGTAGGGAGAAGAGAGTAAAGCAACTCAATATTTTCGAGACTGTAAAACCCTGTATTTGAACAAAATTTTCTGACATAATAGGTTCCGTTTTTTTAGTTTAGCATTTTTACCTTGAGTAAAATAAGCAAAAATATACAGATCCTGAAAAAACTATCACCTGCAAAATTATTCCCTTTTTAAAAAATTAGACAAAGCTAGAGTAAATTATTAATGACTTTAGCTACTGAAAAGGTCATTTTAAAATCCATTTTTGAGAATTTTGTATCTCATTCACCTTGTTTCAGAATCCACAAGCCTGGGAAATGCATTTATTGATATTCAATCTGCAGTTAATTTTGAGGCTTATAATAGCTTTGCATAATAAAAAGGTCCCTCTGGTGTCCTCTGAGTAAAACAGAAAATTATACAACCTGACTTTGATTACTCATTTAATTTGTGGGGATTTTTAAAAATCACTAGTTGCAAGAAAATGAGTGCTGTGATAGAGAATTAGTGAATGTCAGGTCCTGATGCCATGAGTTCAGGTCCCATATGAATCAGCTAGCATCACACAGGAAAGAACAGTTGAATAGTCATCTACTATACCCTTACCTCTAGACAGCCATCACAAAAATATGTGATTGTTTTGGTTTTTTTCCCCACAGGAAGAACTAGCATAGGGCATGATACAGCAACACAAAAACCACTTCAAGACTAAGAGGCTGTACTAATGAGGGATCAGAATCAGCATCTTTATAATAAACAGTACGGCATTTTATTATTAGATTCACACAGGAGGAGAATTCAATTCTTATTTTAAAATAAGTGGCTTAGAGACTATACCATGAAAATTAGTCCTAAAGGGGAAAAATTTAGTATTGATGCGTACAAAATTTTATGTCGTCACACTTCACATAACACAAAGTAGGCTTCACTTATAAATATTTTCCAGTGTTCTCTTTGGTGGAAAACCTCTTATGAAAAATTTATCATATAATCGCATACATTAAGGCAAGAAGATGAAGAATTTGTAGTAACATGCCCCCTTTCATTTTCTGGTTTTAGACTTTGACTCAATGTCTTGATCATGCCCTTCTGTATCCAAATTTTCAAGGGTAAAAATTAAACTTAGATAATATGATCCCTAGAAAGGTATAGTTTCCCAAAAAATAAAGTACAGTGATCTGTTACATTCCTGTCGAAATCTAGTCTTAAATATTCATTAATACCATGAATTTCACCCTAATTTTAATTCCATCATGTTAGAAATGCATTAATGTTAGTAAGAAAAAGGCAGTAATGTTAACTACTAATGTTTTCCACTTAGATGGTTGTTCTTAATTAAGAGACCTCTGTACCCCCCTCAGATTTAAGTTAGAAGTGGTAGAAATTGTGGACCATTTCATATCCCTAATCTCATGTTGACGTAGAATGTTTTTGCTGACCAAATATTATATTGCCCTTGTTTATATCAGTCTCCAAATAGTTAAGTTAAATCTATAAAAAGTGTAACCTAAGGATGTCTATAAATTTCCTTGTTCTGGAACAGTGGACACTCTTGTTTATTTCATCTGGAACAGCGCACAGATGCACTCTGCCCTTTGCACGTTTCCTTTATGATACTTTTCATGCTTAGATAGACCTGTGGGCTGTATTTTTAAATTATAGAATACTGGGTCCAGAATGATGTCTGCCAATTGGTAATTCTTGTTATGGAACATTCTTTGAAAAGTATTCAAAGCTTTGGATTTGTCATCAGTACATAATTGCAAACAAGGTGCATTTCTCTCGTTTTGGATTCTTTTAAACTGATATTAAAATGTTACTATCTCTAACTTTTTTTAAACAAAGAACTTATATTTTCCATAGTCAATAAACATTATGGCCATATCTAAAATATAGGTCTTATTCTTTCTACAATTCACTTCAGTATTTCCATCTAATTTAATAATGTAACAAAGAGCATATAAAGTATTACAAAATAATTTGAAGAGGAAGTTCTATTAATTAGGGTAATCAGAAAAGTCCTCCCGAATGAGATGCCCTGGAATTATGCTTTGAAGAGAGGTAGGCTCTCTGTTAAGTTAGGGGGAGGGAAAGGGCCTTTCAGATATAGATGACCACTTGTACAAAGGCATGTAGCTAAGACATGTACATGAACAGTAATAGAGTACAGGTTGCTTTATTTTTTATTTATTTTATTTTTAGAAAAATTGTTCAGGGTTACATGATTCATGTTTTTACTTTCTCCTTCACCCCCTCAAACTCCCCACTCCATAGCTAACATGCATTTCCACTGGTTTTAACATGTGCCATCAAGCAAGACTTATTTACATATTATTGATAGTTGCACTGGTGTGGTCCTTTCCAGTCTACATCCCCAATCATGTCCTCATCAACCCAAGTGTTCAAGCAGTTGTTTTTCTTCCATGTTTTCCTCTCTTTTAGTTCTTCCTCTAAATGGAGATAGCATTCTTTTCCATAAATCCCTCAGAATTGTCCTGGGTCATTGCATTGCTGCTAGTACAGAAGTCCATTATGATTGATTTTACCATAGTGTATCAGTCTCTGCGTACAACGTTCTTCTGGCTCTGTTCCTTTCACTCTGCAACAGTTCCTGGAGGTCTTTCCAGTTCACATGGAATTCCTCCAGTTTATTATTCCTTTGAGCACAATAGTATTCCATCACCAGCATATACCACAATTTGTTCAGCCATTCCCCAATTGAAGGGCATACCCTCATTTTCCAGTTTTTTGCCACCACAAAGAGCGCAGGAATAGGAGATAGAATCAAAATATCTGGGAATACACAGTTGATAATTATAACTCTGAATGTGAATGGGATGAACTCATCTATAAAACGGAAGCAAATAGCAGAGTGGATTAGAAACCAAAATCCTACCATATGTTGTCTACAAGAAACATACACAAGACAGACATACATAGAGTGAAAATGAGAGGATGGAGCAAAATCTATTGGGCTTCAAATGAGAAAAAAGAAGGCAGGGGTTGCCATCATTATCTCTGACAGAGCCAAAGTAAAAATAGATAAGGTTAAAAGAGATAGGAAAGGTAACTACATTCTAATAAAAGGCAGTATAAACAATGAAGAAATATCAGTACTCAATATGTATGCACCAAATGGTATAGCTTCCAAATTTCTAAAGGAGAAGCTAGTGGAGCTCAAGGATAAAATAGATAGCAAACCATACTAGTGGGGGACCTCAACCTTCCCCTATCAGATCTAGATAAATCAAACCAAAAATAAATAAGGAAGAGATAAGAGAGGTGAATGAAACCCTAGAAAAATTAGAGTTAATAGATATATGGAGAAAAAGAAATAGGGACAAAAAGGATTACACCTTCTTTTCAGCAGCACATAGAACATTCACAAAAATAGACCATGTAATAGGGCATATAAACATGGCAGACAAATGCAAAAAAGCAGAAATAATAAATGTAACCTTCTCAGATTATAATGCAATAAAAATAGTTATTAGTAAGAATACATGGAGAGGCAAACCAAAAATTAATTGGAAATTAAATAATATGATTCTCCAAAATAATTTAGTGAAAAAACAAATCATAGAAACAATTAATAATTTCATTGAAGACAATGACAATAATGAGACTTCTTACCCAAACCTATAGGATGCAGCCAAAGCAGTTCTAGGGGGAAAATTTATATCCCTGAGTGCATATATTAATAATATGTAGGGAGGGGACAGGTTAATGATTTGGGCATGCAACTTAAAAAACTAGAAAATTAACAAATTAAAAATCCTCAGATGAAAACTAAATTAGAAATACTAAAAATCAAAGGAGAAATTAATAAAATCAAAAGTAAAAGAACTATTGAATTAATAAATAAGACTAGAAGCTGGTATTTTTAAAAAACAGATAAAATAGACAAAGTACTGATCAATCTAATAAAAAAAGGAAAGAAGAAAACCAAATTAACCATATCAAAGATGAAAAGGGAGACCTCAGCTCTAATGAAGAGGAAATTAAGGCAATCATTAAAAACTATTTTGCCCAATTATATGGCAATAAATATAGCAATCTAGGTGATATGGATGAATATTTACAAAAATATAAATTGTTTAGATTAACAGCAGAAGAAATAGAATACTTAAATAATCCAATATCAGAAAAAGAAATTGAACAAGCCATCAAAGAACTCCCTAAGAAAAAATCACCAGGGCCTGATGGATTCACAAGTGAATTCTATCAAACATTCAAAGAAAAACTAATCCCAATACTATACAAATTATTTTATATAATAAGCAAAGAAGGAGTCCTACCAAATTCCTTTTATGACACAAATATGGTACTGATTCCAAAGCCAGGTAGATTAAAAACAAAGAAAATTACAGACCAATCTCCTTAATGAACATAGATGCAAAAATCTTAAATAGAATACTAGCAAAAAGACTTCAGCAAGTGATCAAGAGGGTTATCCATCATGATCAGCTTGGATTTATACCAGGAATGCAAGGATGGTTCAACATTAGGAAAACGATCCACATAATTAACCATATCAACAAGCTAACAAACAAAAATCACATGATTATCTCAATAGATTCTGAAAAAGCTTTTGAGAAAATACAACACCCATCCCTACTGAAAACTCCAGAAAGTATAGGAATAGAAGGACCTTTCCTAAAATAATAAACAGTATATATCTTAAACCATCAACATGCAGGTTGCTTTAAATAGAATAGGTTCTACATATATGAAGGAGAGAATTATAGAAAATGGATGGGATCTGCCTTGTGGAAGGCTTCCAAACTAAGACTGTGAAGTTTGTGTTTCATCCTAGAGAAAATAGGAAATCACTGAGCATTTTTGTGGGATAGTAACTATTTACAAAGACAGATTAGGTTTTTAGGGATATCAATTTGACAGCTTTGAGGAGGTTGGATAGTACGGGGATATTTTTTCCATCAGGAGACTCTTGCTATGATCCAGGTTATAGGTGACAGCCTGAACTAGGATGGAGGATTCATGAGAAAAGAAAAGCATGCGAATTTTGAGTGATTTTATGGAATAAAAATTGACAAGACATGACACTTAATTAGATTGAGGGTTGATAAAGCCATCAACACAGGTGGAGAAGTTTGGAGAGGAATGGGTTTCAGGGAAACTCTTGGGCATGTTGAATTTGAGATACCTAAAGGATGTCCAGGTGGAGATGTCTAGCAGCCAGTTAGCAATATGGAACTAAAGTTTGGGAATGTGATATAGATATCTTGTTGAGAGCTAAATATAGAGATCATGGAATAATCTAAATTGAAATGATGATCAAATCCATAGGAATTGGCAAAATCAAAGAAAGAGCATAGAGAAATAAAGTCCCAGTTTAGCACCTAGGGAGTTGCCTACTCTAAGTAGAAAGGAGGATGATAAACTAGCAAAGGAAGCTGAGAGAGCAATCAGGCAGGTAAGAAAAGAACCAAGTGAAAGAGGAAAAGTTCATGAAATCCCCAGTAAGAGAATGTCTAGGAAGAAGTCATGAGTAGTTGAAAAATGTACAAACAGTACAAGAAAGATGAATTTTAGGTAAAGGCTATATGATTTAAGAGGTGATTGACAATCTTGGAGAAAGAAGTTTTTACACTTTAATAGGGCATAATGAGTATATGTTAACTTTTTCACTGCTGTATTCATGCTTTTGTTCATGAATCATTTGCTATCGTTGTAAAGTTGTATATTATTGAGTCCTGAAATAACAGAGCTAGAGATTTACTGTCTAATAACTCTCCTCTTTCCCAGATAAGAAAGCTAAAGCCCAAATTTAAGGGATTTGCCCAAAGTAATCTAGCTAGTAAGTTATAGGGTTATGTCTTTAAAATTACATTTAGAGTTTATTGTTTTATTTATAAATAATATTTATAGATAAGAAGTCAGTACAGAGAAAACTAAATCAGGAAAATGATATGCCTCAAATAGATCTAAACTTAGGTCTAAACACAAGTACCTTGATACTTGAAAAAGTAATCAATGACAGCATTAAGAATTAATAGTTTGCTCAAAGGGCTTTAAAAGACTACCTGCCTTTTGATCCAGCCATAACACTGCTTGGTTTATGCCCCAAAGAAATAATAAGGAAAAAGACTTGTACAAAAATATTTATAGCCACACTCTTTGTGGTGGCCAAAAATTGGAAAATGAGAGAATGTCCTTCAATTGGGGAATGGCTGAACAAATTGTGGTATCTGTTGGCGATGGAATACTATTGTGCTTAAAGGAATAAAGAACTGGAGGAGTTCCATGTGAACTGCAATGACCTCCAGGAATTGATGCAGAGTGAAAGGAGCAGAACCAGGAGAACACTGTACCCAGAGACTGATACACTGTGGTACAATCGAACATAACGGACTCCTCTACTAGCAGCAATGTAAGAATCCAGAGCAAGGCGGAGGGACTCATGAGAAAGAAAACTAGCCACATTCAGAAGAAGAACTGTGGGAGGAGAAACACAGAAGAAAAACAACTGCTTGAACACATGGGCTCATGGGAATATTATTGGGGATGTAGACACTAATGGATAACTCTAGTCCAACTATCAATAATATGGAATTAGGTCTTAATCAATGATACATGTAAAACCCAGTGGAATTGTGTGTCGGCTAAGAGGGGTTAGGGAAGTTTGGGGGAGAAGGAAGGAACATGAAACATATAACAATGGTAAAATATTCAAAATTAAAATTAAAACAAAAACAAAAAAAGAAAGAAAAAAGAATTAATAGTTGTTTTTAATGTACCTGGTATATAATTTTTAAGACAAATATTCTAGTCTCCATTCTTTTCCCTTTTTTAATATTAAGTGAATTTCATTTAACTTACTTGAAATTTAAAACCTAGTGTTATTTTTTGCTTTTAGTAATTATTTATATTTAAATAATTTTTTCCAAAGCAAAAACTAACACAATTTTCAGGCACTCCCTAAGATTCTTTGTCCATTCATTTTCATTCACTTTTCTCCTCCTACTTTTTATATTAACCTTGTGTTAGAGGCATGTTCTGTCTATTATTATACCATCTTCACATAGTAGTATATGTTTATCCTAACTTCCAAAAGAGTATTGTTTAGAGACAGAAGGGTTTTTTTAGAAAATCATGTGACATATAAAATATTTTTGAGAACAACTCCCAATGTCTGTAGAGCTGTGCAAGTAAAAGGGAGCCTTGTATTGAACATTTTGAAGTCTCAAGACTTCTCTTTTACAATTACTCTGCAGTTGACCCTTTAGTCCTATTTTGAGTTACCAGATGAAAATAAGGTTTCCCCTCAAGTGGTGGTTGCTAACGGCAACTGGTACTGACGCCAAAAGATGAATACTCTACCTCCTTAGTATAATGCCTACTTTGTGAGCTAAATAAAGAGCTAAATTGCAGAGAAGGGAGTTGGATAAATGTGAAATATCAAGAGAGCAAAAACAAGATTATTAGAAATGTAAAGTTGATTTTTTAAAAAAATTATTATCAGTACTAATGATAGCAATTGCCTGGTAGGCTGATCTGTTGGACACTTCACTCTTCCATCCACTGTGGCCAGAAAATTGACATCATTCCATCAGCCAGTACTTTCCCTTTTTTTTTTTTAACTCAGACCAAATATTGGCTTCTGGTGAATATGTAGGAGATGGATATGTCCATGTGGACAATGTCTATGGAGAAGTATTTCATCAAATTTTCTTGAGTTGAAAGAAAAAATAATATATTGTCAGTAAAATTACTTGAAAAATAGGATTCATTATTTGAGAAATTTATGGTTTATAGATTTAGCAGTCACTAATAGATAAAGGCCGCTAAGTAATAAATCATGTGTGCATTTTTTTAAAACTTTAGCTTGTCAATAGTAATTACATAATGTATTTAGACTTCTACATATTCTTTTTATAGTTAAAGTTATGCCATTACGGTACATTGACAATAGTAGAATATTCATAATGGCATCTTAGTCTGCTGCTATTGTTGAATGGACCCATTTTAGAAATTTGATTTTGTTGATCACAAGCTGTGCCAATAGTGGATGTCTCTAGTAGTGGTAAAAAGCTCTTTATTTTTTGGTGGACAGATATAGGAGATTGAATGATAATTTTGCTTTAAAAAGCCATAATAACAGAATTAAAGTAATGGACAGTATTACTGGTTATTTAATCCACACTATCATATATGAAAACTTAAAATATCCCAGCACTTAATGTTTCTCACTTGTTATTATTGAATCCTGAATAGAAATTATTAAGTAGAAAATACATCCATTTTCTGACTCTCTTAGGCAAGAAATTTTTAGGAGTTGCTCTAGTAATTTTCTTTCATCTTTGCAAAAATCATAGTTATTTAGAACTAGTGCTCAATTTTGAAAGCAAGAGAGGGAAAGATTGGTTATTCTTCTGTAAATAATGATGCTGCATTTGAAAAATGAGATCATTCAATTTTAATCAGTTCTACAAAACCTTTATTACATGCTCATTCTATTCAGTAGTAAAAGCAAGTACTAGTTACTGAGGAAACAAAAAAAAATAATAATACATTCCTTATCTTCTAGGAGCTTACAGTTTAATGGGGGGAGGTGTGGAATGAATATACACAAATAAGCCTGATGCAGTGTTGAATGAAAGAGCAAAGAAGGTTTTTAGGTAAAGTATAGTAAGAAGTAGGAGAAAGGAAAGATAAGAGGAGAATCAAGGACAGCTTTATAGAGGACATAGCTCTTCTGAGCAGAGCCTTCAGTGAAAATAATTTCAACAGTCTGACAGAATGGAAATGTTTTCTCAACTGGAAAGCTCAATTATATTTCTGATTATGCTAACTGAGGGAGGAAAGGGAAGAACAAATTTGGGGAGCAATTACCAACTAGTCCATTCTATCTAGAATATGCACTCTCTCTTCATCCTTATTTGCTGAGAATCTTGACTGTCTTCAGAGTTCAACTGAAGTGCTAATTCTTCTATGGAACCTTCCCTGGATGGTGCCATGAAACCTCTTATCCTTTAGCCAAAAAGTTTCTGCTCCTAAAATATTTCTAGACTACTTTATCTATATCTCTTCTTTGCCACTTGTAACTTCTTACTTACACTGTGGAAGTTTTATCAGAATGTCACTTCTCCCCTCAGTGTCCTACAAAAAAACCTATAAATACATATAATAATATAATTCTTATATAGTCTCAATTCCCTAAAAGCAGACATTTGTGAAATCTTTCTTTTTTCATTGTATCCTCCATGTATTAGAAGATATCTTGAACAGAATAGGCACTTCATAGATATTTGCTGACTTGAACTTTTTGTTGAATGTAGAATGCATGAAGAAAGATTGAGGAAAATGAAGATGAAAGGGAAGTTGGAGCTAGATTAGGGAAGATAATAAATAACAGGTTAGGTTAAGGATTTTGTCTGTTATGCTAAAGGCAATAGGAAATTTTTTGAGCAAAGAATTAAGATCATCATAATGTGTATTAGGCAGGTTGTTTTTGAAACTGTGTGAAAAAAGGAGGTAGATGAAAGGGAATAAGCTGAAGCTAGGTATATTGGTAAGATTTTTTAAATAATTTTCTAAGCGAGAAGTAATGAGAGCCTGAGCTAGTTTGGTAACAGTGGTAAGTGGTGGAGAGAAGGGAAGGATATAGTCAAAGGGAGATGTAAAAGCTCTAGACTTGGGTTTAAAGTTTGAAGTATAAAAAGAGGCAAATGTGAAGTGATGCAGAGAAAAATAAGCAGAACCAGAACAGTATACACAGTCCCTGAAATATTGTAGAATGTTAAAATGTGATGGACTTTGTTACTAACATCAGTACAATGATCCAGGACAATTCTGAGCAACTTATGAAAAAGAATGCTATCCACCTCCAAAGAAAGAACTGTTGGAATAAGAATGCAGATGAAAATATTTGATTTGTTACATATTTCTGTATATGTTTTAGGGTTTTGGTTTTATAAGATTATTTGCTTACAAAAATAAATAATATGGAAATATGTTTTCATAACCCAGAAAAAACAAATTAAAAATAACTAAAATCCTCTGTTGAAAGAGAAGGGGATTGGTATGGAGTTGAAAGATTGGAGAGAAAAGAACAGATGAGGAGTAATCACTGTATGAAGTCTAATAGAGTCAGTAAAATATGAATCGAACTCTGCAGCAGGGTGGACACATATGAGATCACATGAGTTTGGGGGATTTTTTTCAACAGTTCTGTGTAGCTGGGGAATAGGTTCAGAGAAAGGAAATGATGTAGCTGACATTAAGTACACATTATCAGAGCAGGAGCCCTGGGAGAAGAAGGGACAAGAAATTCAAGGATAAGGGAAAATTCCTCACTATACTAAAACTATGAAGTAGAGGAAGAGAACCAAGTAGAGGGATGATTGTTTTGGAAAGCAGCGAGAGATTAAAAGATTGATATAAACCAAGATAAAGATAAAGGTAGGGAAGAGTAAAGTGATAAGAGGGCTGAAAGGGCAAGAGATTAGAGTTGGAGAAAGAAATTTCAGAGTTCAGTATTTTAAAGAAACATCAGGTTTGAGTAATGATGAGCTCTGATCTCTGTGAGTGACTAAAGAATGGCGACAGGCCCTATGATTTGGCTAAACTGAGAAGTAAAGGTGTTGGGAGTTTCATCAGTGTGAATGTTGAAGCCACTAAGTTTTATGGTAGGGTTTGAGCTAAAAAGAATACTTAGCTTTATGGAATTAAGTTCTCCAAATTATAAAGTAAAAAATTAAAAAAGCATCTATTCATCATTTCCTTTGTGCCAAGCACTGCTATACTGTTATACTAGATAATCAAAGGTAAAATTTTCTGGCTTATATTCTTATATTCTTTTAGAAGGAAATTATATGTACACAAATAATTATATATAAAATGTATGTAAAATAAATCTGAGTAATTTTGCTGAGTAAGAGGCATTAGAGATTGAGGAGATCTGGAAAAACCTCATATAAAAAGATAGTGTGTAAGTTAAGCTTTGAAGAAGGCAAGGACTTCTAAAAGAAAAAAATACTGAAGCTTTAAGGACTGCAAAGTATTTGTAAATATTATCTCATTTAGCCTCACAAATCTTAGAGAAAGGTGTTTTTATTATCCCATTTTGCAGATGAGAAAAAAAAGGCAGGTAGAGGTTAAATGCCTGAGGCTGCATTTGAACATGGATCTTCTTGACTCAGAATCCTTGTCTCTAGCACAACTTATGAAAAAAGAAAGAGTTGGAAAATGGAAAGTTATATATGAAGGACAGCAAACATGCTATACGAAATGTTCTCTTGTTTTAATAGTTTCATTACTTTTTAAATGCCTATAATTCTGTATCAAATAAACATTTATTAGTTAAAAATAGACATTTTATTTTCTTCATTCTCTCATACCTGAATGCTATCCCTTATAGGTTAGCAGAACTCCACATATACTATTTGGAATAAAGAGTCAAGCAGCCACATTTCAACCTAGAATGTAACTCTGTGCATTGTGATGTTTAAATATATAATGTGTAATATGTTATTCTTTGGCACATATCCTATCTTAATTTTATTCTATCAAACAAGTGATTGATTACACTGCTCATTTTTTAAACCACACTTTCTTTTTAGTTATGGCAATTCAGGGAAATTAGGGTGAACTAGATCACTGCAAATGGCCCTCTGAATACTAAAAGTCTGTGATTCTCTGATCCCAATGGCAACAGGCAACTTGGAGCAAAGAACTAGAAAAGAATATCAAGATTATGCAGCCCAGATTTCACTGAACCTTCTTTACTATCAGATGGTAAGCCCAATAAGATACATCCTATACTGTAACTACTACATTTGTAAAGTCTTACTTTCTCATATTCAACAATAAGAAAAACACATTACGGCAGCGAGGTGGCTCAGTGGATAGAGAGCCAGCCCCGGAGATGGGAGGTCCTGGGTTCAAATTTGGCCTCTGATATTACCTAGCTGTGTGACCCTGGGCAAGTTCCTTCACTCCAGTTGCCTAGCCCTTAGCACTCTTCTGCCATGCAAGCAATATTGATTCTAAGACAAAAGATAAGGATTTGGTTTTTTAAAAAAAGAATGAGAGCTTAATAGAGTGATTATTTCCAACAGTCATTTCTCTCAATATTTACTAATTCAGATTTCCCATGAGAAATCCTTTTCTGTCAGGTAACAAGTCAGAGCACATACCACTTATGGTCTACTTTTAACTTTAATTTAACTTACGTATTCAAATGAAAAGAATAAAGACAATTCAATTGAAGAAAATTCCCAAGGGTTATGGCAATTTTGTACAAGTTCTGGCTGGTCCTACAAGTCTGAAAAGGTTTCATATATTGACCCAATGATGGACTCCACTGTTCAAGCAATAACTTAATTAAGTTGGAACTCTCATCACTGGGTCAGCAGCATGGTGATGAGATTTTTTTTGGTCACAACTCTAGGGGGTAATCTACTAAGTTATAGAAGGATGGTGGTCTCTCTCATTAGCGGAAGTACCCATTCTAATGAAATTACAGATGCTCAAAGTATCTCAGATTACTGTCCCATCGATATCTATTAAAATTTAATTTGAACAATTATGAAATATATTTTTCAGTTTACTGAAACATAAATGTAGCCAACCGAAAAAAGTAAGTACAAATATAGCCTGAAAAAGAAAAAAATGGTTTTTTCTCCTTTGTTTTAGAGTAGGCAAATTATGTAGATTTGGAAATTGTTACTCATCTTTATTTTTTCCTTTTAATTTTACAATGCAGCCTCTCTACAAAGTTATCCTCATGTTTTATACTATTGTATCGTATTTGATACTAATGTGATTCCAAGTCCCTCTGATACTTATAGTTATGAATCCCTATAGACATTATACAAAGTAGCCCTAACCTCCAGAACTCTGTGCTATAATTAATTATTTTAATTGAGGCAATGGAATAATTGCAGTCCTGAAGGAAAGCTTGCTTGGTAATAGATGGAAAACAAATGGATTTAAAGTTTCTTTCCCTGCTTTTTTTTAATCTTTTGAAAAATATATGTATAGTAATACAAATCATACCTTTTCCAGCATATTCCCAATTTGAAGAATATATCCTAAGGAGATCTTGTAAGGGGACAAGCCCTTGTTATGCCATGTGTTCCAGTTTTTGTTATTGTTTAGGGGAAAATATGATAATTTAAAAAGTAAAATGCATGCTGTGTTCCCTTTCTTCGGCTGAGTCTTTATGAAAAATACGTGCTAATAACACAAATATTCAGCTATTCAGAGGTTACAAAATATTTAGATGTTTGGCATCAGACAGATTAATTTTCTGGATGATATACAATTTTCCAATATTCATCTGAGTGTTTGACCTTTGTATCTATCCATTCCTTTTTAAACATAAAGGGCAATATGATGTAATAGAAAGAATATTGGACCAGGAGTCTAAAGATTTGGATTTCTAGTCCCAGCTTCACCTCATATTAATTATGTGGCATTGGCATATATACTTACACTAACTATGCCTTGGTTTATCATATTTTAAATAAGGATAAAGAAGGCATTCTCACAGGTCCCTTATGGGAATTAAATGAGACATTAGATACAAAACTTTGGGAGATCTATACCCGACAGGAATTACTGTATTTTGAGTGTAGGCAGATAGATTGATATTCTAAATTTCAATATTTAAAGCATCTGTGTGGGCATTTCCTTCATTAATAAGGCTCTAGGCTTTTATAGATAATTTTCTTGAGTTTCTATGACTAAATAATTTATCACCCTGTGGTCAATCAACCTGGTTATAAGCCTCTGGGGACTTATAATAGGATAATATTTTGATGATAAACAGCCCATTTCTAAAACCATTCTTTAAACCTTTTTCCTGTTTGGTTTGAACCTACCAATATTTGTACTCCAGTGACAAAGCCTTTGAGAACTCGAGTCACTTTCATGCCCAAATGAATTATTGGAGTTAGATCTAGATAGCGGATATGTCCTAGAGTTATAGGTTTTCATGGTATATATAAATAGAAACCATGAATAATTTCTCATGCATGCATTTATCATATTCATGATAGAAATCACATATCTATCATATTTATGACTACAATACATGAATGAAATATCTTTATGTTTACACATATATTTTTACATGTGTAATATTTATACACAGTCATTATCAAAGTATAGCATCACCATTATCTTCTTCACATGAAGAAATCAATTTCTATAATAGTTTTTATAAAAGGAAACTATACTTCTACAATAACCATCTACGTTAGTTTCAAGAAAAATTTGGTGCCAAAATTCAATAACATTTTCTAATGACAAGAAAAATGCAATAACTTTAGAAATTATATTGAGCCAGTGACTACCCATGCAAGTTGTTGAATTTTGTATACCCTCAGTCAAGTGCTTATATTTTCTTTTGTTCTTTATCCAGAAATATTTGATTTGGTGTGCATCATCTTCACATTGAGCTTCCCACAGTCTTCAATTGCCTTGATTTAATCAGTGTGTATTGGGTAGGGGCAAGATCACTAATAGAAAATAATGAGAAAGAGAAAATAATGAGACTTTGGACAAGGTAAGCAGCGTGCCGAGAAAATCTGACATGCAATTTGCACTTCTAGGTTTCATGGCAGCTTCTTGGAAACTGGAGGAAGCAGTTTTAATTACGTTGCCTTTTTTTGCCTTTGAATTTTTACCTCACCTTTGAGAGATTCCTTTTCATTGTGCTTTACTATGAATTGAAATGTCATTATGTCCTGCTTTAAGAAGGATGGGAGAGGGGTCTGAACTTCTCCAAGATTAAATTAGAGATTTACTGAGATTGTGATGTAAGTAATATTTTTTGCAAAATTATTTATTGCAGTTTCCTTTAAAGGAGGCATTCTTAATGCATCTCAAATGTGATTCTACTGATAAAATTTGCTTTTCAAACAATACTATTCATATCTCAGTACTCCATAGTTTACAAGGCTGTCTAATAAATAATGATAGATACTTAGATAGAAGTTACTCCTGAAATGCCTTAATACAGGTTTAAGCTTTAAGGAAATTACTTACTCTAAATTTGAACTCAAGGATTTTAAGTCTTGACTATCTTAAAGCTGCTCTAAGACCTTTGCAATACCCTATATAATTCATATAGTAATTATACTTATTGTAAATCATTCATGACAAGATTATTATTCACACTTTCAAATCATGATATTTAAAGCAACATCATGATTTAATTTCCAGTTTTCATATCTGACAATGTTTATCATTGTTCTGTTGGAATAATTTTCTATGTCAATTCACTCTGTGACATTGAAACTTAACAGAATTGTATTTCCTACTAAAATGATGCAAATATAATTTTTGAAATTATAATCATTAAATTCTGTTAGACTCATATTTTAAAGATCATAGATTTCATAGTTGTGTTTTTAAAACTATTTTCTCTTAAGGTAAAAGTAAAATACAAATTCAATTCTGAATGCCTTTGAAACTAGTGATGCACTGACTTTTACCAAATAAATATAGCTAAGACAGTGGTAGGGAAACATTCAAGCATGAAGTGAAGAGTATGGTGAGGAGTTCATTGGAGGAATGAATGATGGCGATAATAGTGTTGTTGTTTTTTTCATATCATAGTCAAGACTGGCTGAACCTGCAAATGTCAATTTCTTATAATGCAGGAATCCAGGAATCCAAAATTCTCTGTTCGTGCCCTAAATAACTTGGGCTTTTAGACTTTGGGGACTTTGGTAGGTGAAAAAAGGTACAAAGGCAAAGGTGGGGTAAGATAAAGGGAACTATGAGAAAGTAATATTTGATGCAAAAAAGTCAGATAGATGATATGTAAAAGAATGAGAGAATATTTTTAACAGTTTTGTAGATGAATTAACTCACTGCAGTTGCATCTCATTAATAGTTTTATCTAATTTTCTTAGTCATAGCTGTCACTTGTCAAATCTTAGAAAATGAGATCTTGATAAAATAAAATGACTTTTAAAAGATGTGTCCATTCAAGCCTGTAAGTACAGTCCACCAAAAATGGGTGGATTTTTTTACAATGATAATTATCCATGGTTTATTTTTAAATAAAATCTGAAAAGCGCCCCTATAAAGGTTTAGTTGGCATTTACATGATGATTATTATATGAAAGGCTAAACAATTCACAGGGAACAAAAAGGACAGATTCTTGTGATTTAAAAAATTGGGAGAGACTAGTTTTAGAAAATCTTGGTTTTAATGTAGTAATCAAATACAAATTATGAAAAAGGACTATGATTTTTTTATGATGTGAAATCTATCTACCAATGCTGATCACAATCTTTCCATCACTTAGTAGATATGCACTCAGGAGCTGCCTCAGACACTCAAGAGATTAAAAAACTGATCCAGGATTATACTGGTAGGTGATGGAGTAGAGTATCAGGCCTAGAGTCAAGAAGACTGGAATTCAAATCCAGCCTCAGATACTTTTTTCTAATTGGGTGACACTGAACAAGTCACTCAATCCTGTTTGCCTCAGTTTCTTCATTTATAAAATGAGTTGGAGAAGGAAATGTTAAGCCACTCCAGGGTCTTTGTCAGGAAAACCACAAATGAATTACAAAGAGGTGGACACCACTACAACAACTGAACAAGCAGAAAAAATAGAGATAGAAGTTAAACCTGTCCTGAGATTCAAAATTCAGTGGTCAATTTATAATACCATGCTATCTTCACTTCTTGATCAATGCAATACAGTAATAACTCATTTGTAAAGAAATGAACTTAAAACTTACAAAATATTATATTTATATTATCTTTATAGATAGCTTGGTTCAATGGAAAGAGCACTGGATTTAGATCTAGAGACAGACTTATGAGATTTATACTACTCATGTGCCTGTGAAAATCATTATCCCCTCTGAGACTCTCTTTTTAAATCTATAAAATGTAGATAAATAATGCGTTCATACTCCCTTTTCCCTATTCCTTCTCACTATGTCTAGACAAACAAACCAAAAATTCCTGAAAGTCCAAAAATAACTATATCTCAATCTTCACTCTTTTTTTGGTCAACCTTGCCAATTTGGTGGGTATGAGGCTGAAATTCAGAATCAGCTTATTATGTAGTTATTTAGTAAATCATGAGTGATTTACAGCTTTTTATATTGTTAGTGATAATTTGAATATCTTCCTCAAAAACTGCCTGTCATATCTTTAGATCAGTTATCAATTGGGAATTGGCTCTGTTTTTCTAGAATTAGATATAAGATAATATTCATGATTAGAAATTACTTAGCTTTAATATTTTCTCACAGGAAATACATCATAATTTATTATTTATGTACTTGTCTTATAACTTGTTACACTACTATAAAATTTTATAGCCAGTAACCTTGGTTAAAATTGAGTGATTTTGTTGTTATTGTTTAGTCATTCAGTCATGTCTGACTCTTCATAACTATGTTTTGGTTTTTCTTGGCAAAAATACCAGAATGGTTTTCCATTTCCTTCTCCAGCTCATTTTACAGATGAAAACACTGAGGCAAATAGGATTAAATTATTTGCCCAAAGTCAGATAGCAAATAAGTGTATCTGAGACCAGATTTTAACTGAAGAAGATGAATTTTCTTGATTCCTGCCCTATATCTACTATATCATCTAGCTACTCAAACTTAGGTGATTGAGGAGATTATATGCACAAGTGTATATAAATATATGTATATATGTCACACATTTTTTCTATATAAATGTATATATGTATTGTGTAAAGGAAATAAGCTAAACCTTTGAGGAAAATCATTTTACTCTAATTTACCAAATAATATTTAATAAGCTTTAATGAGCAAGATATCACAGTTTTAGTGATTAATGAAGAAACAGCAAAAAATAGTCTTTGATTGCCTTAGAGTCCCAGAAGAAAGAATGACTGGGGAAAATGAGTCAGTAACATTTAACGAGAGGAGCAAATATCCCATCTGGGCTATATATGAGATAGTTGAACCTAAAGCCCTACTTCTACTCTATAGGATTATTGTGAGGAAAACACTTTGCAAAATGTAAAGCATTACACAAATGTAAGGCATTATCTTTTTATTCACTGCCGTCATTGTGAGGTAAGAAGAAGTATTATCGTGTTTCATGGATTTTCCCCAGATAAGTGAACTGACACTCAGAGAGGTTAATTGATTTGTACAAGGTCTTGCAGCTAATAAGTGACAAAGCTGAAAGAAACCTAAGCATTCTGATTCCAAATATAGTCTTCTTTTCATTACCACTGCTGCCTCCAAATTTGAGCTGATTTTTCCCCAAATTCATCTTTAGTTTGACATGCCAAACATATATCTGTGCTGTTTAAAAGTAAACAGCAAATACAGGAAACAGCATCCCTTAATAAATTTTCCTAACACTTTGGAACCATCTTCTTAAGTATGGATTTCCCAACTCATTCTAAATGAATAAATGAATGATGCAAAAAAGATATACCAGTACCTATTATAAAAATGTAAATAGAAAGTGAGCCCATTTGGGATGCTAGCCACTACCAAAGGGTCCTCATTACAACAGTGTTTTAAACTATAATATGGTCTCAACTTCAAGGTAGTAAAATTCTAACCAGGAACAGAATCTGAGAGGGAGAGGAGTGGGAATTGACCCTTGTAATATCATTAGTGTAAGGAACTCTTGCCATAGAATTACTACTGATGAATATTGGCAAACTATCTTTAATCAAATCAATGATTCTGTCTACATGTTGATATTTATTGAGTAGAAAACTGAAAGAGTCAAGTCTTTTAGGAGAAAAAAAATTTTGGTAATGCTAAATAGGATGAGGCAGGAGGACCAATTAGGAGACTGTTACCAGAATGCAAATAAGAGGTGATGAGGACCTGAATGAGGCAGTGATGGTGTGAGCAGAGAGAAGGAGACAGATGAAGAGAATTTTAAAATGTATAAGGGACAAGATCTGAGTTATTTTGTGGGGTGAGACTTGGGTCATGAATTTGGGTAACTGGATTTTGATATCTTCAAGAAATGGGTAAGTTCAGAAGAAAGATGGATTCGAGAGGAAATAAGAGTTCAACTAAAGGTTTGTTAAGTTTGAGATGCTTACAGGACATACTATTGGAAATAGTCAGTAGGCAATTAGAGATGCTTGTGTGGGAAACACCAAGGAAAGGAAAGGTTGAAGGCCAGCAATGTTACCACTTAAACATTCTGGAACTAATTCACAGGTCAAATTTTATTATTGTTTAAATCCTTTCTTTTATTAGCTAAGTAAACATTTTTAGCACTTTCTTTTCCTATCTTTTATAGATGGATGATTCAAGCCAAAAACTTGACTTAGAAATCTGAATAATTAATTTGTCTCTCTGCATTATCAAGTGAATTAAATAATGCAAAAATTCACCACACTCTGTGCTATATTGATGTCATTGGTGAAGTATAAAGTATAATGACTACAGGTAAAATCAACCAGCTACTTTGGTCTTTAACCCTATCTCTACAAAAGTCCAAGGGGTATTTTATTTTTAATATATCTTTTATTTTCCCAATTACTTGCAACAGCAATTTTCAATATATATTTAACAAAATTATAAGATCCAAATTGGCTTCTTCCTTCCTTTCTTCTCCCCCCCCCCTGCAGAGATGGTAAGCAACTTGATCTGAATTATACATGTATTATGCAAAACTTACTTCCATGCTGGTTGTTGTAAAAGAATGCTCATATAAAAACAAAACCTACAAATAAACTAAAGTGAAAAATAGTTGATCTGCATTCTTACTCCAACAGTTCTTTCTCTGGGGTGGATAGCAGTCTTTGTCATAAGTCCTTCACAATTGTCCTGGATCATTGTACTGCTGAGAATAATTGTCTTTCACAGTTGCTCATGCTATAATATTACTCTTTCTGTGTACAATGTTCTACTAGTTCTGCTTATTTCTCTCTGAATTAGTTCCTGTAGGTCTTTCTAGCTTTTTCTGAAATCATCCTGCCCATTATTCTTATAGCACAAAAGTATTACATCACCACCATATATCACAATTTGTTCAGCCAATCTACAATTAACAGACATCCCCTCCATTTGCAATTACTTACCACCATACAAAAAGCTGCTATAAATATTTTTATACAAGTAGGTCCTCCCCTTCCTTTCTTAAAATTTCTTCAGGACAGACCTAGTAGTAGTATTACAAGATCAAATGGTATACATAGTTATAAGTCCTTTGGGCATACTAAGAGTTCTTAATTGAATCTTCTCAAATCATTTTTCTTAATGATTGTAATCTTACAATGGATTTTTCTCCACTGGATATAAATTATTAATGTAAATTTATATACATAAATAACAAACGCATAATTAAAAGCTGCAAATATTTATTAAGTGACTATTGTGTGAAGAGCACTGAGAACTGTGCTAGTCACTGGTGATCTACAATGTTTAAAAATGTCCCTGCCCTTAGGAAGCTTACACTCTAGTAGGACCATATGGCCCATGAAAAAATAACTTTAGTTTATAATAATGTGTTCTAAAAGTAGGAGCAAAGGGGCAGTTGATAGCTTAGTAGATAGAGAAGCAGGCCTGGAGATAAGAAGTCTAGGGTTCAAATCTGTCTTTAGACACTTCCTAGTTATGTGGCCCTGGGCAAGTCACTTCACCCCTATTATCTAGTCCTTAACACTCTTCTTCTCCTTTGGAACCAATACTCAGTATCTCTTCTAAAACAGAAATTAAGGGTTTAAAAAAAAGAAGCAAAATGGTATATTAGGTCAAGGGATGAAAGGGTCATTATTAATTTGGAAGATCAGAGAGGACTTCTCAGATCTGGTAGTTTGATAGATTGATTAATTGGAGAAGATGAAATAGGATTGGTCTATCAAATATTAATGAGTTAGATAGCAAGAGAATTGTAGGCATAGGGAATGGTATAAGCAAAAGAAGGAAGGAGCAAGAAGTCCTTTTTGGGTGGGAGTGGGCATTATGAACTATGGAGAATCAAGGGGTTAAATTCCCCCAAAATCTCCCTCCTCTAACCTGTAAGTTCACAAAGAGGACACAAGTGCAGAGAAGAGAGCAATGTATCCTTGAGAAAGATATGGAAAGCAGAGAGAATTCTCCTCCCTGCCTCCAGAGGCCAAACTCTAGCCAAAACCATATGTGTTGACTGTTTGATTCTGATTATGCATTAAGCTTAGTTCCCACAAGAAAAGAGATAATTTAGGAACTGCTTCTAGTTTAGGTGGAAGCAGTAGCCTAAAGCCTGTTGATAGAGTAACATGGTGGATTAAAACTAGATTGGTGTAAACCTGCAGTGTGTGAGAGTCTCTCCTCCCTCTGCCCTAGGCTACCCCTCAATCCCAATCCTTGGATCCCCAAAATGGCGACAATGAACTATGATTGGAAAGGAAAGGAAGCTTCAGTGTGTGAGGGCAGAGTAAACTGAACTTTATTCAGTCCCTAATAGGTAACGAGTGGAGGCTTATGAGCAGAACAATAATTATTTGGAGAGGGGAAGAGTCTAGAAGAGAAGACTGGTTGGTTGTTGACCAGGAAGATAGATATGAGGAACTGTACTTGAGTGTCATTGACAGGAAAAGAAAAAAAAGGTATGAACCCAAGAGATGTTGAAAAGCTACAATTGATAAGCTTTGGTTACTAAATTAGAGGTAAGAGAAGAGAAGACAATTCCAACTTTTTGATTGCTAAAGAGCGAATATCAGTGCTATTGAAATAAGTAGTGAAGTCAAGAAAAGGCATAGATTTTTAGGGAAAGATAACATGTTTGATAATCTAAATCATCACTGAGGTGTTTGTGGAATATCCAAGTGTACACACTTTTAAATAGTTCAAGAAATAGAACTAGAGCATGGGAGAGAAATCCAAACTGAAAATATAGACTAGAGAGACAAATCTATAAAGATAGATAGATATGAAGTATATCTATAGATATATAAACTATATCTGTGTATCTATCTATCTATCTATCTATCTATCTATCTATCTATCTATCTATCTATCTATCTATCTATCTATCTTTCTATTTATACGTATGTTTATACAATGGGGAGTGTCTGAAATTGCTAACAAAAAGAGAGGAAGAACAAAAACAGAACTTTGGAAAACCTCACTTGATAAAGAAGAGCCATCAAAGGAGTTTCATAATGAATGGTCAGAGCACAGATGGAAAATGAAAGAGATTATAATTTCTTTGAAGCCAAGGGTAAAGAGGGTATTTACTAGAAATCTGAAGTGATTTAACATGTAGGGAACAGTGTTATAATAAGAAAAAAACTGAGAATTGCAAAACTTCTTAGGAAACAATTACAAACTCCATATTAAAATTACACAAGTTGGTATATATATATACTCAGTATAGATTTTTTATTTCATTAGTGTAGCCTGGAAGAATCAGTGAGATCAGAGGTTCTGGAGATTTTTGAACTTTGGAAAACAATATTTTGGTAATCATTATTCAATAGAACACTCAATCCTAAGACTTTGCTACTTCTCAAACTGTCTTTATTTGTCCTTTTGTTGATTTTACTAATCAGTTAATCCACTTATTTATTTTTTTTGTTTGTTTGTTTAAAGACTGGAACTACCCTCTCTTGTCCAGTAATACCACTATTAGAATTGTTCACAGGAATGCTTTTTTAGAATTTGGCATTTGCATCTCCATAGGGCTGTTCATATGTTCCTCTATTGTATTTGTCATTCCTTAGGATAGTTGTGGATTGTTTTTGATGTCTTTTAGACAACTCTTCAATGGAAGGAGAATTGGTTCTGCAGACAGGATCTGGATTCAAATCCTACATCTAATGACTGAGCAAATCAATTAACTTTCCTCATTTTCCTAACTTGTAAAGTGAAAGAGTTGGAATAGATAACCAGCTTCAGATCTGAGATATAATAATTTATGATATTGCTGATGCCATTACTTCCTCTATTAATCCAGATCACAATTTCTACTTGCCTTAGGAAATAGTTATTGTGCCTCATTTCCACAACTGACCCCATCAAAATGTTCAACATCTATTGACTAGTCTTTTCTAGCTTCTTTCTCCAAACCTTCTCTGATGAACTTCTCTCCCCGTGAATTTAGGCTGACAGATACACAGTTGCCAAGTCTCTTTGTTCTGTTGTTTTAGACATATCTGACTCTTCATTACCCCATTTGGAGTTTTCTTTGGCAAAGATATTGCAGTGGCTTACCATTTCCTTCTTCAGCTCATTTTATAGGTGAGGAAACTGAGGCAAACAGAGTTAAATTTGCCCAGGATCACACAGCTAATAATGTCTGAGATCTTTACTTGAAGCTTTTCCAGCTTGTTAGGACCTGCCAGTTTGCACTTCATTGATATAGCCTTTAAAATTCTAGGATGTTTTTTGTGTCAAAATGAAGCATTAAAAATGGCATTTTGGAGGCCTTTTAATGGTTTTCCTTTTAATTAAAAAAAGTCTGTCCGGTCAAAAAAAATTGCATGGGAGCAGGGGGAGCACAGAACTGGTCTGAACAAAACACAAGTTGTTGAAAGCAATTATTCCAAGAAGATTCAGCAATCATATTTTGGTGTACATCTCATAGAAGGACACTTTGATAAATTCTGGCCATTGGTCTAGGGGATTCTTGGTTTTATGCTTGCATTCTTGAAAATTTAACAAAGTAATTCAGAGAACTCTCTATAATTTTGATATTTATCTAGGCTATGCAAATATAAACTGAAAAGTAAAAGTGCAAATGGAATATTTTAGTTCTTTCTTGCCTTCACTAGCACTTTGGACAAGGGTAGAGGAATTTCTGTTAAGTCTATCTAAAAGGTATTGCCTTTGACTTTCAAAGGGCAATTTATCTTCCGAGTTAGTGATGTTTTTAAATGGTCTTCAGCCATTAAAAGAGTAATATGAATTTATAATGTTATAAATAAATTCCAACTGAAAACTATGAGATGCTGCGGGGGTGTTGGAGGGATGGGAGTAAAGCATATTTGTTATGTATCGACTTTTGGGGGTGAGAGGGTGAGAATCAGTGTTTAAACATAAAATTCTGTATTTCCTCCTAAACCTGATAGAAAGTTGGAGCTGGGATAATAAATCCTCTCTTTGCATATGTGAAAATACAATTCTAATCATTCCAAGCAAATACAATGGTTCTTAACTTTCCTTTCCCCTCTTAATTTTTGGATAAGCCCAGACTATACTTTATAAGTATTGTTAATTCCAATTATTGACTCAATTGGATCAGTTGCTATAGTATTTGAACATTTCATAAAATGATATCCAATACATCTCATTTCTTAGTGGGCCCATTGGAACTGGGGAGAGAAAAAATGGGATTTCTCCCAGATGTAGAGAATAAGAGGTCCCTGCTTTTCCCAGGCAGCAGCCACAGACGATTTATCTACTACCATTAGATTCAAATACAGCCAGAACACTATTGCTATTTTGGCTACCAAACACTTTATTTAATGTGGTCAAGGCCTTCCCTACACTTGACCTCAATTTCTCCTCTGATTACTTTGAAGGCAATTTTCCTCCACTCCTATTCTAGTGGCCCATTTCAAATTCATTCCTATTTACATAGAGTTCTCTCAGCAAACCTTTTTTTTTCCTCCCTGAGGCAAAAGACCTCATAAAAACCCCACTAAAATAAATATTTCAATGGAGGTAACTTCCCTAAAGCTTTTGCTTAAGAGTAGTTAGATCTATCTACTTAGTAGGTGAGTATTTGCAAGTATACTGAGGTGGTAGCTAAGTTGTAAAAGCCATTTTGATTATGACATCTTTTGCCATAGCATCTAGCAAGCCCTAGGTGAAGTACTGGCTTCTGCTAGAAAAACCATTTTTTTTTCAGCTATCCAATTACAGTATCCAAGGAAGGTTGAGGGGAAGATTTACAGAATAATTTTTAAATCTTCTCATCATTGGAAGATCTCAAAACAGTTCAGCAAGAGGGGCTATTATCTTAATAAGTAAAGGATGAGGGTTAATCTGGAATTTTGGAGCTGAAAGAAGTGAGTATTTGAGGAATTCCACCTTCCTTGCTGCTCCAATTGCAGAGATGCCTCTGCGTCATTAACCAGTCCACCATAGTAATTGTAGCTGCTTCTCCATCTTAACCTTCACACTTTAACCCCTTGTTTCTGCTGCATTCCATAGTTTAGAGAAATTACTATGATTCCCTACCCCCTGCTTCCTTGCTAGGTTGAAGGCTATGGGCTGTTTTGAAAGGCACAAACCAGACACTGGGGCGGGAAACCCCTCTCTAGGTGTGATGGCTTCCAACCACAAATGGCCAAGCAGTGGGCCACCTGTGGGTAATGATGATGAAGGCTTGGAAGGCCGTGAGGCCAGATCCTGAGACTTTCCCTTAATCTGTGAGTCACTCAGCCTTGCATGCCTGGTATCTCCAGGCTCATCATGCCTTACCTCCTCACTCCAGAATTCCTACTTATGACTTTGTTCTATTGAACAAACCTTTAAAGGCAGTGCTCTACTCTGATGAAGCCAAGTGCTCTCTAGGCAAGTGTTTTTAAAGTAATTTCTTCAATAGATATACGAATTGCATCTTAAGGTGAGCAAATATTCAAATTTCTCAAAAAGCTGCTCAGACCAAAATGAAAATTGAGATCCAGATATGATGTCCTATTCATGTGGACTAGATTCAAGAGTGTATGTACACACAGATGCATGGGGCTTCCTAGATTGTTAGGACACATTGAAGGGAAAATAGGTTGATTGAAAAGGACTCATTGGCCAAACAGAAGAGGAAGTAAATATTTTTAAAGGAATAAAATTCCTTTAATTTAATTCCTAAATATTCAATTCTTGAAATGTTATATTAAGTAGTCATTTTTCAAACAGAACAGGTCATGTTTTAGAATTTCAATCAAAAATTGTCTTTTTTTATTCTATAGGTTCATAGATTTATAACTGGAAGTGATCTTCAAGACCTTTGAGGCCAACCACTTTATTTTGCAGCTGAAAAAAAAGAGGTTAAAATGACTTGCCCAAGATCACACATCTAGTAACTGTCAGAAGCAAATTTTGAACTAAGTTCCCAGCACTCTTTCTATAATAAGACCTATATATAATTAGAATTTGCTCCCCAGAACTCTAAATCCTAGCTTGCCATGTTCCTTCTCCTAACATTCATATGTCAATAGTCACTGTTATTGATTATCTAGTCAGGAAGACTATTAGTCTTAAGGAGCCAAGTGTTGAATAGTCAGTGCTATTGATTATCTAGTCAGGAAGAAAAAGTATGATTATGTCTTGAAAGATATGCTATATATTACATGTAGGGTATTTCTTCTCAATCCACAAGAAGAGGAGTGCTAACATAGAGAGAATATAAATTTTGTGTAGCTCTGCCCCCTCTCTCTCTTCTCCCCTGATTGTGGCTAGGAAAGAGGGCTTTATGCCAACCAGGAGAATCTATACACTTGGGCTTACTTTTTGTTAAATAATTAGGTTTGAATTTCTATTTCTTTTAGTTTATTTTCTTTCTACTTCAAGTGATTATTAATAAACTTTATACAATGTAATACTTGGAGTTATTGTATATTAATTTAAATCTTACACCTAGCTTAGTGTTCTAACTAAGTGAGGCTTTTCAATCATTCAGTCCTCAGGAATAGATAGAATATTTGTCAAATCTGATTTTGTTCTCTGCTTTCTATGTCATTTGAGGTCACTAAAACTTCAAAAACATTCAAATATTGTTAGCAAGAGGTCTTATTCTTTTCAAAGTAGTCTGCATTTCTTTCTGGTTACCATACAAAAGCATAAACATTAGAAATAGTCTGCTGCAATTAAAATTTACATTCTAGACAGATTCAGGTTTTTTAAATATGCAGATGAAGATTGACTCTAAAATCATTTGGGAATCAAACTTCAATATGTTTTTAAAATATTTTGAATATATTAGATGTGCTTTTCATAACCAGTTTTCCCTCATATTGAAACTCAAACGTGGTGAAATGCTACTATGGACTTAGCTATTACATTTGGCCAGACCTTAAGATGAATATGCTAAAAATCCTGCTAGAGAAACTATTTGTTAAAACATTGCCTGATTATTCTGAAATTAAAGAATTCAGATGGTTTAGATAAATAGCATTTTTTTACATGATTCTCAAAACTATATCTGAATGTTAATAGCACTTTGAGATCTATCTAACCAGACTTTACCAAATCTGCTTTCATTTCCCCTTGTGTGGTAAGAAAGTACATGGTGCTACTTTCCCCCCTTTATATCAAAATAAGGCATCACACAGAATTGATTATGTTCAATTTTTTTCTGTTTCTAATAGAGGTCAGAACACCTGGACAGAACTGTTAAAAGGCTTTAACAATGAGATTTTTAACATTGAAATCAATGAATGATTAATTTATATGCAATGACTTTTAAAAGTGCCAAAATTTTCAAGTTTCTGTGTTCTTTGAAAAAATAATACAAATAATTTATAATTTTTGGAAGGAATAGGAGGTGGTAGGATAAATTAAGTAATGGCAGGTTGCTGACATAGTGGATAGAATGTTGTAGTTAGGAACACCTGAATCCAAATAGTACCCCCTACCTTTATAGTTGTGACCCTGGGCAAGTCACTTAGCCTATAAGATTCCTAATCTGTAAAACAGGGATTATAATGTAGTCCCTAATTCACAGAGTTGTTGTGAGGATCAGATGAATTTTAAAACACATTTGTAGACTAAAGCACCATATAAATATTAACTAGTAGCAGGCACAAATAACCCTGATTAACCAAAAATTATATTTCCATGTAAAACAGGGTTTTAATGAGTATCAGGATTCCAGTGGTATGTTTTCTTGCTTAAAGACCTATTAATCATTAGATAATATTTAATCATTTGTTTGTTTGTGGTTTTGCACTTCTCTTTATAATATCTCTCTTTTTTCTTATATATAACAGGTCCCCAAAGTCTTAAAAGTGCAGCAAGACTTTTGGAACACCATGTATAATAATATATGCACATATATTAAAAGGCAGTAAGTTAGCAAAGATTTTTTTTCTAAAACTTCTGTAGCAAATTAATGTTAAATTTGTTTAAATATTTTTAAAATGATTTCTTTAAATAAAATAAAAACACAACAAATTACATAATGACCAAAAAAAAAAACTAGCTAGGAAGACCTTTGCATGATCTTGGTAAGTGATGGCAAACCTTTTATTTTTTTTTAACCCTTAACTTCTGTGTATTGGCTCCTAAGTGGAAGAGTGGTAAGTGTGGGCAATGGGGGTCAAGTGACTTACCCAGGGTCACACAGCTGGGAAATGTCTGAGGCCGGCTTTGAACCTAGGACCTCCCGTCTCTAGGCCTGACTCTCAATCCACTGAGCTACCTAGCTGCCCCCGATGGCAAACCTTTTAGAGATTGAGTGCCTTGCCCTTCCTCCCACCAAGTGCCGGACATGTCCTTCCCAGCCCCCTTTCTGCACACAGGGGAGAGAGAATGCACTCCCACGGGGCTGTTTGGCAGAGGGAGAGGGGATTGAGAATTATCCTCAGTGAATGTAGAGAGGAGGAAAGGAATTGCCCAGGAGCTCAACTCCCCTTCAGCTCTGCCACCTGTGAGTCACCCACCTTACCTCCTATGAGCTCCCATTGGGCTGCTGGGCAGAGGGGCAGGGGATGTGAAAAAATGTTGTCAGGCACAGTGGAGAGGGGGAGGGGAGCAGCTCTACCCAATTTCCTCTGCCTTTCTAGTAATGAACTTGGAGGGGGGTGGAGTTTGGCACGCGTTGCATAGGTTCACCATCATTGATCTAGGTCATAACCATAAGCTTATGTAAAAATTTCAAGCTATGTATTTCATTTCATATTGAAATTTCATGAGTAATTATCCACTTCATTCAGAAATATGTTAAATTTTTCTAATAATGCACACATTTATTCATTGTCATTCCACTGACCATGTTATGCTAATTTCACAACTGCTAAAATAAATCACTAGAAAGCAGAATCAAGCAGTAGCCCTGTAATGTTATTAGCCTAGTCAAAGATCCTACTAAAAAGATTGAGTTCTAAATTTCCAATAATTTCATAGATAAGTCTTAGAGACTCACTTGAGGCTCTGAGAGATAAACTGACTTTTCTCACGGTAATCACTAGTGTTGGAAGTAAAATTCAAATGCAGGATTTTCCCAACTCCAGAATTTCATTCATGATACCATACCATTTCTCAGGTAGTGCTGTAGTGAATAAATGACACAATTTTTTATTGAACTTTTTTTGCATACTTTTACACTCAAGAAGGAAACTGTTATTGTAGGAAGACACAAACAAAGAGACCACAGATGTAATCCAGTGATGATTCATGCATATTATAAAACATTTGACTATTTTATTCTGAAGCTATGTGTGCTCACAAAAAGCTAATTTTTTTGTCAGAGTTCTACTCTTAAGCATGTTAATTTTCTGTAAGACATCTCCTCTAGTAATTAAATATTGTTTGATTTATCTTAGTCTAAAGAACAAGTGCAGTGCTTTACATGGAGTTAGCTACTCAGTAAATACTGATGATCAAAAAAATGATGTTCCTGTTTTAGGGGGAAAAATTGTTCATACAAAGAGGCACCATATTGGAATGAATAGTAACTGGTCTCAGTCTATATCCACCTCTGATACATACTGATTCTGTGAACCTGAGCAAGTAATTAACCTCTTGCTGAGCCCCACAACCCAGAATTCAATAAGCCTCTGAGGTGAAGAGAAGGTATCTTGTTCCATTGGTAAAGTGAGTTTCCTCACTGTAAAACTTCTTTACCAATGAAATCACAGCTCTGATTTGAAAATAACAATTAAATGTTTAGGGAAAAGTAAGACATGAGCAATATGTTATATAGCTACATCTAATTATGTATTGTTATTCTATTATGCAAATAGTAAATACATATTAAAATTGTGTTTGCTTAGACTAATTTGTCTTATTCCTAACTAAATGGCATTCATTAGTCAAATACTTTCTTGGTCTTGATTAATTATTTTATTAAGAAGATATTTATATAATTAAGAAAGATAATCTTAGTATTAACTTTTCTGACATACTGTTAAAATACAGAAATGGAGAATATTCTTACTCACAGGTATTTGGTATACATCTAGTATGCATTTATATTACTAGATACTCCTAAAACACTTTAAAATAGGAATGCTGGTAATGAATTCTCAGTGGCATTTACTTTAGGAAAAAGATAAAAGAAAGAAGATAATTTAAAATGAAAAAAACATAATTTGTGGCACAGCAGACTAGAAAGCAAAAGAAAAAAGATTTGACTGATCATCAGGAATATATCCAAATGGTACAAATAAGAATAATTTATGTTCTAATCTAAATGTCTTTCATTGTCCTAATTTTTTGGATTACGTGGGACAGAATCATAATGGATCTGCCAAATAAAGACAAAGGCATTGGACAATTGTTAGAGGATAAAGATTAGAGTCTTAGGAAGTGAAGAATTATTATAAATGTGTAAAGTCAGAAAAGGAAAGTGACAGAAGTAAGGAAATTTCTAGAGAGGAAAAAAAGAATAATGCTTTTTCAAGTGAGCTTAGCTTTACAATCACATATAAATAATGCTTAAGGACCCAAGTGTTGAATAGTCAGTGCTATTTATTATCTAGTCAGGAAGAAAGAAAAATATGATTATATCTTGAAAGATATGCTACATATCACATGTAGGGTATTTCTTCTCAATCCACAAGAAGAGGAGTACTTAATTAAATGCCAATTGGTGCCCTGGAAGAACTAATTGACAGATTGGTCTAAAGAGAACCAAGATTATGTTTTTTGGGGGAAATGGAATCTTAGAATGCATTTTCTTTCTCTAACCTGGCATTTGTAATTCACTCTAAGATTACTATATAAAAGGAACTGCTCATTTAAACAGTCATTAACTACAATTTATGAGCTACAGCTTAACAACATTGCCATATCTTGGAAATTTTACAAGCTTCATGGATAAATAACATTTTGAAAATGAAATAATGAGAATGCCTGGTAGCATCTTGATATAAAAGATATTGTGGCAAAACATCATTTCATTTTATTGTTTTTAATGACTTTTTTCCGAAAGAAATTTCCATTATTTTCACAGGTCTAAAAGAAGTGGAAACCTAACCAATTCATACTGTGGATCACAGATTTTTGGTATCTGAAGGGGAAGTGATCACTAATGAGAAGCAGTAACTTAGTTATAGATTGTACCCTTCTTTAACAGGGAGGTAACACAGTTAAGAGGACTATGAGACACTATTTCTACAGTTGCAATTGGCTTACGGGGTGGCATGCGGAAAATCATTTAACCTCAATTCTTGCATTTGTGTTTGGGAACAGGCTGAGAAGTGTTAACAAGATGGAAAATGTAGTCTCATGGAAGCAAATGCTGAATTAGGTTCCATTGCTAATAATAGACGAACAAACAGGAATGCTCCAACCTTCTTCCGTGCCACCTGATGTGTGCAGGAAATATAGAACACTTGTCACCCCTAATAACAAAGACTTGGGGAACCTATTTCACATGAAATGGAGAATCAAAAATATTAATATTAAGCTTTGGCACTGCAGTATTCTTTTAAAATTTTCATTGATGGCATGTAATCCTCTTAAATTTTCATTGTAATTAAGGAAAGATAAAAGCATTGGTTCTGACCCTAGTCAGTACTCAGAAAACTAGCTATAAGAATGTACTGTAGTGAATATAGCTTCCTTTGATTCAGGTTTAGAGCCATTCCTTGAAAGATAAAGACCAGAACCATAATTAGTTATTTTTTTTCATGTGGGACAAAAGGAGAAAGAGAGAGAGAGAGAGAGAGAGAGAGAGAGAGAGAGAGAGAGAGAGAGAGAGAGAGAGAAGCAAGGAGATAAGGCATGGGGCAACAATTGTCAAGGGAAGAAATGTGGGTCTTATGTAGAACAAATACAAAGACCTCCCCCCAAAAAAGACCTCCTAAAGCAAAGACCCATCTTCTCCATGGCAATGCCATGACAAAAAATATGTGTGCCCTGTGCCTCAACAAACATAGCCATACACATACACACACACACACACACACACACACTCAACTGTTATGTAGTGAATACAGTTAAAATGGACATTAAAAACATTTAGAGTAGAGTAGGACACTGGATAGATCATTAGACTTGTAGTCATAAGTTCTCGGTTTAAATCTCAGCTCTACTAGGTAATATTTGTGTGATTTTAAGAATGTAAGCAAATCCCTTCTCCTTATTAGGCTTGATTATCATCAGTGTAAGCAAGCCCCTTCTCCTTACTGGGCATCATTATCATCATTATTTAACTTGTTAAATTATTTATAAGTATTAATTATTTAAATTGTTAAATTAAATCTTATTTAAATTGTTTTAAATTATTTAATTTGTCAAATTGTTAAATAATTGAGTTGTACTAGATCAAACATTTTTATCCTAGGACCAGGAACTCAAAAGAAATCTGTAAATAGATGTCAGTAGATACATGAATTTGAATTGGAAAAGACATATTTTTATTTCTATTCAGTTCCTTTTTTCATTCTAAATATTTTATTTTATGCATTTAAAAACATTGTTTTAAGATGACCATAAACTTTACCCAACTGATAATGGTGCACATGACCCAAAAAGTTAACATAAAAAAAAGATCACCTCAAAGTTCTCTTCTAGTTCTAACATTCTGTCTTCTAATTCACAGAAAGGCCCACATCCTGAGTGGCACATGGTGGTGGACAGCCTTATTGATGGTAGTGAGTTTATACAATTACTTCTATCTAAACCACTTGTCTTTCTCTTGTTCCTGCTTTGTCCCTAAGAATATCAAATAAAAACCCTGAGTCACTACTAGACTTGTTAGTGATAGCAAAAGGAGTTCCCCAATGAAAAGAATTATAGGAAATTTCACTGTGAGTTGTGGGGGTTTCTAACCAGGATGTTCTGATAATCTAATGCTAATGTGTCTAATTGTCCTCTAAAATCCTCATCTGGTAATTGTTGTGTGAAGGTGGACATGTCTTCTAAAAAGCTTTGTATGCTACCCACCTCAAGAAAGAGAGAGCTGATGGAAGCAGTGTGCAAACTGAGTTATACATGAGTATGTTTACATGTGTATGTGAAAATATGAATATACACAGGCAGTTACATATGCACAATGGTAGAGTGCAAGTTCAAAACTGACCTTAGACACTTAGTAGCTGTGTGATCACTTAATCCTATTTGCCTCAGTTTCCTCATCCACAAAATGAACTGGAGAAGGAAATGGCAAACCATTCCAGTATCTTTGTCAAGAAAGTTCCAAATGGAGTTACAGGGAGTCAGACACAACTGAAAAGAGACTGTATAACAACAAAAAGATTTCCGCAAAAAGTACTCCTAAAAGCAGAAAAAGGTATTCAGATTTGGTTCTGTCACACCTAGCTTAAAGGTCTTTGGTAAGTCACTTTGCCTCAGTTTTTTCTTATGTAAAATGACAGGTTAAAATAAATGATCCCTAAAGTGCATTCTACCTCACAGAATCTAAGAGTTTAATGAGATTTCAAAGTCCATATGGTCCAACCCATAAATGACCAAGAAAATATAAGGAACTCTAACAACAATAAGTGCTATTCAAAAAACAGTTTAACCAAGAAGTTTTACATCATCATCATCCCTTTTGAGGTGGGAGGGAGAGAAGGAGGACCTTAAAAATATAATTGAATGGAATTTTTAAAATAAAAAGCTATGGACATATCTCTATATTGATCCATTAACTGAAAATGAATACAGTGTACCTCTTGTGATGGACTTTTTAAGGATTGTGGATCTGTCAAGTCATAATAAGGTTGAACAAGTTATGAAAGTCTCTCCCCAGAGGATGGACTATCAACCATACATACAATTCCTTGTTTTTGACCACAAGAAACTCTTGAGCTGCAAGAGTTGGGTAGTTCCACTACATCAAAATATCAGCAGCTTATTGACTTTTAGCAGTCACAATCTACGTTTTCTACAACTCTACCTGTGAATGGTTTGATTTACATCAAAACTGATACCTAGTGAGAACTAAAGACCTGATTCGGCTGGTTAAGAGTGGGAGAGGGAGATAGAGACTGAAAGAAGAAAAGAAAGCAAGAGATGAGGCAATCTTTCGTGGTAGGTAATGACCAAACACACAAGAAGAGAGACCAAATTCTGAAGAAATATTAATAGGATAGATGAGCTTTGTAAGTGAGAGTTAACAAGAGTTGTTATTATAGAGGTAAAAGAAAAATTCGTCAATTTCCTTCTGGTGAGTGCCTTGTCTTTCTAATGAGCCTGAGTAATTGAGAAAGAGAAATGAATGAAAAAGTTCATTTTGTATATGCAGATCAGAATGTCAAAGCATCATTTGTTTACATGTCTTCTTTTAAATGTGCTCATCCAAGTATTTTACAAATTTAGCAAAATAGCAAGCTAAAATCAGGATTCTTATTCTTATTCTAGAAGTTCCATCAACTTTTTAGAAAACTCTGGAATGATGTAGGTGGAAATTTTTCCATGTAATTATCTGCCCAAATCTTTTCCAATTTTTATGAATACACAAAAAGACTTGACAGATTTCATTCCTTTATTTCTAAAATGATTTATCTTGTCAGAATGTTGATAAGTTTAAAGTCTTCCCCCATAATGCATTGAAATAGAAAAAAATATATATTGTCATTATAAGTAAAATTCCACATGCTTCATTACTACTGTCCTAAAAAGTGAGCTCTTTGTAAACGATTTAACACAAAGAAAAGAATGTAGATCATGAAACTTTCTACAAAAACGAGTCACATAATACAGACATAAATTGATTTTACAACTATTTGACAGGCTGTTAGTGTATGAAGAGTTTAAATAATTTACTTTAGAATTCTAGTTAAATGATGCCACAGAAACTGGAAATGGTATAACTGAAAATTAGGGTCAGATTAAATAATATATCTCAAAGTGTAATTGTATTTTATAGACATGAATAATAAAGAAGTTTGAGACAGTAACTTATTGTTTTTATAGCCAATTAAAATTTTTCTGCCCGTTTGCTATCTTTCTTATTGTTATAACAAAATCACCATTGAGTATTTGAACATAAATTATGAGACAGAAAATCAAGAGTATTATCTCTGTGGGTTGAAAAGCTAGAAGATATGGAATTGAATTGAATCTTTTAAATAGTTTCAGTTTAAAATAGAAACTCCTAGTGTTTTTTCTTCAAATATATAGTTTGTCTTGGTTCGTTTATCTTTACTTTTATGTCCATAATAATATTTTTATATCTATAGTCTGAATTTAGCCATAGAAATATTAGCAATGAATTAATTATCTGTTCTTAATTTTTTTTACTTAACTAAATCACTTTTTAAAAATCATGAAGTAGGTGTAGGAGTGGAGACTTATTTACTCTTTCAGATCTCTCTCATTGATCATTTAGTTTATCACCATTGTTGTTTCCTTGGGGTATAGTAGAAAATAGAATAGTCTTAAAATTTAAAAATCTAAGTTTAAGTCTTTACTCCAATGCTTATCATCTGTATGGCCATGAACTAATCAGTTAATTTTCCTGAGCTTCAGTTTGCTTAATTAGAAAATTAGCTAATAATACTAGTAATACTTTCAGGGTTAGATGGCTGCATTTTTTAAACTTTAGAATGCTGCACAAATATGAGCTAATATTGTTTTTTATCATATTATATACAAGGGAAATAAGAGTTGATTGTTAAGTTTTCAGCATAAACACTTTACCCCTAGGAAATAGGGAAATGGTACAAATCAGACATGGGTCTGTTATTTTGTTGATTATTTAGACTTTCAGAAGTGACAGAGAAAATTTTAATAATGCAGATTAAATTAAAAAGTGCATATATATATATATATTGCAAAAGCCTACTGTTTAACATTTACCAATTTCTTAGTGGTAATATGGAACCCTAATGACCTGAAAGAGTTAATGCCTCTCTGCATCCATAAATTACTACTAGGGAATAATTAAGCACTGAGGGAGAATCTGGCTATTATAAATGCTCATAAAAAGACAGGTACAGAATAGACATTAGCTTTCTATAGTAATCCACACCAGTAGAGATTTTGAAATGTCATTTTTATATGTTCCTGACTTGTCAAAAGAACAATACTTAAAACTATAGGTAGTAATTTTCTATGCTCATTCATATTCATAAACATGAAGACACCCACATACCAAGTTAATTAGCATATCTGTACAATGCTTAAGATATCTTTGAGGGGAAATTATTAATTTAGTCCGTCTTTGGTTTTTACGTTCATAGAGACAATCGTCCAACCAATTTTGTCAAATAAAAAACTTTATAGTGTAATACAGCAACACATAAGTGTTTGTGTGCTTCTAATAGCTAGTTTTTATATATAGCTCTCTCTCTACGTGTGTGTGCACATAAAGTGTAGACACATATAATGATACAGATATGTAAATAAAAATGTAGATGTAAATAAACATAAAGCTATAAATAACGATCTATATCTATCTTTAAGGTTTGCTAAACACTTTAAAATATTATTTTAATTTATTCTCAAAACAACTCTGGGAGGCTGGAGATATAATTATCCTCATTTTACAGATTAGGAAATTGTCTGTGAGATGTTAAATGACTTGCCAGGATCACATAGCCAGTGTGTGTTCGAGGCAGGATTTAAATTCAGGTCTTTTTCACTCCAGATCCAGCGTTCGATCAATGGGGTCACCTAGCTGCCTTCCTCAACAATAAAAAATAATAACAGAAAATTAAAAAGTGTTGATGAAGTCCTTACTTTCAGTGACATGCTGTGCTTAAGGAATGGGAAAAGAGAGAGAAATAGAAAATGGTCCCTGTTTTCAAGGAGCTTATGTTGTAATGGAGGCAACACAAAGAGAATCAGTACAGCCAAGAGAATTCTGGATTTAGAGACAAGCCAACCTAAAGCTGAATCCTACTTCAAGCACTTATTAGATCTATGACTTGGACAAATTCCTTAATTGCTTTCTACCTCAGTTTCTTCATTTGTAAAATCAGGGAATTATGCTGAATGACACCTCAGGTCCTTTCCACCCCTATCTTTATGTATGTAAAGATATGTCTAAAAGAGGTAAAAGATCACCTTAGAAGCAAAAGCACCAGTAGCTAGAGGTGTTGGGAAAGGTCTGTTGTAAACAGTTGTTTACACATTAACTCAGAAAGCTAGCTGCTTGAATAAGGGGGTCTTTCTTTGCCTCATCATAAATTTTGTTTTGATTTCATGACTAAATCAAAGTATGATAGACCACATATCCACAGAAAAAATTATTTTTAAAAATCTATCAAAGATCTTTTATTTTTCAAAGTCTCTTAAAAGATCTGATTTCATACTATCAGCCAGAGGTATTAAGTACTCTTCTTAAGAAAGAAGACTTCAAATAAGTAAACATTCTGGAGCTTAAACTAAAAAAATTAACTCACGTTTTCATAATACTTAGAAGTTTACAAAGTCTTTTCATCACAACATAAATTTTGGAGATAGATATTTTGGTATGAATTTATCTTTGCATACTTTTAGAAGGTTGTTGGCTTCCATTTTATAACACAGGAATTCAGTTCAATAAACATTTATCAAATACCTTCTGTATAGGTGCAATGCTTGGCACTAGAAATTCAAGGATAAAAATCCTCAAGAAGCTTAAGTTCTCTTAAAGGGAAAGGTAGTGGTAGAGAGATCAGTAAGGAAAGAGGTTATATAAGTAGATATGTATAAGGAAAGACAAGAAAAGCCTTTTGTTGCATCTCAATTCTTACTCAATATTAAGAGTTTATACTATAGAAAAGTTCTTTAATTGGAATGAATGTAGGAAAAGTTGCATCTGGAGTACGTATTGATTGACTTTTAAAGAATGCATACGGAATTTGAAAAATTAGGAGTTTAATTGGAACATTCCTTGTTTAATCATAAGCATGTAAGACCATAATTCTACACCTCAAATGGACCATGAAGGCCATTTCACCAAGTACTTTCATTTACAAATGAGGAAACTGAACCACAGAGAAACTCAATGACACAGACACTAAGCAGTAATGATAGAGTGCAAATCCAGGTCCATAGCCTCAAAATACAGCTTTCTTTCCACAACATAAATTCAAGTAATGTGAATATATCTGAAAAGTCGGGGTCAAATTGTAAAGGTTTATCAAATGTACCAAACTAATGTGTATTTAGGCTATGACAATACAGAGCTTCTTGAATGACATAGAGCCATCCCTGAATGTGCATACATACATGTATTATATATGCACATGCTACAGATACAAACTTATGAGTGTGATATCTACATATCACTTTGACATCAGAACTTTCTCCATTTTGGTATCAATATAACATAGAACAGCATAAGAAATTAAATGAGCATTTTGGGGGAGTTTTGTGGAAGCTATAGATGACATGTGAGGCTAGCAGACAACAGAAAAAAAATTTAGAAACTCAGAAATGCATAAAATATATGTAGAGTATTATAAATATCAACATATTTTATCTTTTAATGCCATAACTATAGAAATTTACTTTTTTAAGTTAAAATCAATAAAAACTTAAATTTTGAAAAAAAAAACACCATAAAAGCCAGCAGATGCAAGAAAACACTAGAAATGGAGCATTGACCTACATTTAGCCTATGATCAAATACTTAAGCTAAATTTTGCAATAAGGGACTGTAAACACCCTATAAAAGAAGAAGAAACAATTTGGACTTCTCTGGTATGAAGAGAGTACTAAAAAATTTTACTTTGATTTTCCAGATCATGGGAGTATCACACCCCTTATCCCATGATGTGAAAGGGATACTTGTATATTAAAAAAATAGTCCAATTTTAAGTAAAAACATCAGTTCCCTATATTCAGACTCAGAAATGGAATAATAGCAATTTGTTTAAAATATATAAAAATGATACTTGAACATTGTGTAATATTCCACAAAATTCCACAACCAAATAAAGACCTCTAGGTGAATCATAATTAAAATTAAAAATGTAAAAGTGTTCAATTTATTTCATTACATTTGGATTTCCTGGAATTTAAATTATATATTAAACTCATAATGGTCCATTTAGGATAGAAAAGAAAGTAGGTACCATTCATAATTTTTAAGTGAATCATTTTGTTCATTAAGTAGTGCCATCATCTGCTAATATCTTTCTAAAGTTTTCACACTTCCTCTCTTCAAGAACCAAAATGGACATCCAGCATTTAACTAGTCATTCTTTATAGGAAGCTGGATATACAGGAAAGTTTGGGAGATGGTGGTGATGGTATGAGAATATATTATTCTACACCTTGACCTTACTTTTCCTGAAGGTTTGTGGATATTCTCCTCTACATTCACTTCTGAATGCTATTATTTTCTACTGTTTGATGAAGCTTAGTTTAGGTTCTCTGAAAGAGACAGCATCCTTTTCTTTAACCACACCCTCCTTCATTGTCTGCTCTTTCTTGATCCCCCAAACTTCCCAGATTTTTACTCTATCATCTAATAATTCAACCCCACTTTCTTTCTCCCAACATTTTCTTCTGATTGAGCAAGATTCCCTCCCCACTTCATGATTTCTTTTTTTGTTGTTCTTTATAGACTCTTTTATTTATTTTTTAATTGAAAAATTTTATTAATTAATTAGTTTAGAATATTTTTCCATGGTTATATGAATCATGTTCTTTGCTTCCCCTCCAACCCCCCTGCCCCTTAGCCGATGCACAATTCCACTGGGTTTTACACATATTATTGATCAAGACCTATTTCCATATTATCGATAATTGTACTAGGGTTATTATTTAGAGTCTACATCCCCAATCATATTCCTGTCAGCCCATGTGTCTAAGCAGTTGTTTTTCTTCTGTGTTTCTACTCCCACAGTTCTTCCTCTGAATGTGGCTAGTTTTCTTTCTCATAAGTCCCTCAGAATTGTCCTGGATCATTGCATTGTTGCTAGTAGAGAAGTCCATTACATTCAATTGTACCACAGTGTATCCATCTCTGCATAGAATGTTCTCCTGCTTCAGCTCCTTTCACTCTGCATCAATTCCTGGAGGTCATTCTAGTTCACATGGAATTCCTCCAGTTTGTTATTCCTTTGACCACAATAGTATTCCATTACCAATAGATACCACAATTTGTTCAGCCATTCCCCAATTGAAGGGCATCCCCTCATTTTCCAATTTTTTTGCCACCACAAAGAGTGCAGCTATAAATATTTTCATACACATCTTTTTCCCTATGATCTCTTTGGGGTATAAACCCAGTACCCACTTCATGATTTCTGATGACTACTCATCACTAAGCCTAACGAGCAGGGAAGAAGTTAGTATAGACTGAGTTAAATTGATCACATCATCTTAGTATCTGTGATGATCAAGGAAGGAAATGCAGTAGACAGTCATGCATGTATCCTTGACTTCAAGACAGTAGATTATAAAAACATTGAGAGAAATGTAGGCAGTACTGTATGGCCTGAAACTAAGATGGAAAGAAAAATTTCCAATAAAAGCCCAGGATGAAACCTATAAAAATGTTCAAGATAGCAACAAAAAGGTATTGCAAGAAAAAAAGGTATAAGAAGAAATAGAGAGGGAACTTATGATTGCATTAGTATAGAGAACTGTTTTCTTTAATCATGCTGTGGATAGAGCACTTTGTCTGAAGGCAGGAAGATCTGAGTTCAAGTCCAACTTCAGACATTTGCTAACTAAATGACTTTGGTCAAATTATTTAATCCTTGTTTGCTTCAATTTCCTCATCTATAAAGTGTGGATAACAATAGTAACTACCTCCTAGGATTATTGTGAGAAACAATTAAGATACTATTTATAAGGTGCTTAGTATAGTGCCAGACAGGTACTACATAAAATATAGATGTAAATAAAGATAAAAGTAGATAGATAGATAGATAGATAGATAGATAGATAGATAGATAGATAGATAGATAGATAGATAGATAGTTATCTACCATTGAAGGTCTATATGATCTCTGCAACTTAAAGTCTTAAAGAATTTCTTGGAACATTGAGAGGTTGAGACTTTACAGGCAATGTGTTTCAGAGGCAGGAAATGAACTCAGGTCTTTCTAGCTTGAGGTCAGCTCTATATTCATTATGCTACTATGAAATACCATTTCACACTTCTACTGTGTGAAAAGTGTCTAAATGACTGCTTCATGGCAGTGAAACCTACTCTTTTTCATCATAGCTAATGCTCTTTAAACTAGAAAGGTTATACAAAATGTGTTTAAGAATGAATTGAGGGACAGCTAGGTGGCTTAGTGGATGGAACACCAAAGGTCCTTGGTTCAAATCTGACCTCAGATAGTTCCTAGCTATGTGACCTTGTGCAAGTCACTTAGCATCAGTTGCCTAGCCCTTACCACTCTTCTGCCTTGGAACTGATACTGAGAATTGATTCTAAGACCAAAAGTAAAAGTTTAAAAAATAAAAGGTGAATTGAAGCTGAGAGCACTCAGCACCTATAAAAAAGTTAGTCTTCTATTCTAGATAAATGGCAATCAACAGTACTGAAACAAAGTATGAGTGAGATCATTGAATTGTTTCTCAGATTCTTGGAGAATCTTGGTACAGTGGGTAGAACACTGGAGGAAGACCTGAATTCAAGTTCAACCTCAAATACTTACTAGCTGTTTGTTTGATCCTGGGAAAGTCATTAAACTCTGTTTGCTTCAGTTTCCTCATGTGTTGGAGAAGGAAATGGCAAACCATTCCAGTATCTTTGCCCAAGAAAACCATGAATGTGTCATGAAAAATCAGACAAGACTGAAATGACTGAACAACAGTCTTGAAGAAATTGAGGAGAATATTGAGTTTCCAGAGCACTGGACATGGCTGAATGTTTTCCTGGCTTCAATATGCCATGAGTGAGAGATTTCACTGATGCATGGATACTCCCTCCATTGATTCAGTTTATAGCTCCTTTCTGACTAAGTCCTTATGAATTAATGTGGTTAAAAAGGCATTACTCTGTGGCCACCCTGCATTTCAGTAGACAGGCACATTGGGTCTCTAATTCTTTTCAGTATGGTATGACTTGTTGTTCAATAAACATTTAAGATCCTACTTTGTGCCAGGTACTATGCTAAGCCTAGGCGATAAAAAGGAAAGGTAAAAGACAATCCCTGCTCTCAAGGACCTCATGCTATAATGGTAGAGATAACATGCAAACAACTATAGTTTAGTCATTTTTCAGTTTTGTCCAACTTTTTGTGACCCCTTCTAGGATTTTCTTGGCAAAGATCCTAGAGTCATTTTCGATTTCTTTCTTCAGTTTATTTTACAGATGAGGAAACTGAGACAAACAAGGCTAAGTGACTTGTACAGGGCCATATAATTCATTAGTGTCTGAGACCAGATTTGAACTTGTGAAGAGGTGTCTTCCTGATTCTGGGACATTTACTTCCTTTATTTCATGTGTAAGTCTAATCTCTAGTGATATTGTATATTCCTTGAGAGCTGGAAACATTTTTTTAAATTTCTTATGATTTGTTCAGCAAATCAAATTAACAATTATCTACAAATTTATAGTTATAACTATGTGGTTTTTGTTACAAATATGATTAAGGCTGTATGATTGTATAGCCAGCTTTGGAACTGGTTCAATAACCATACCTAAAGACTATTGATTAATAATTGATGTCAACCTGGAGGAAGCTCTCTACTGATGTGCTTTGGCTCTGCCCCTATTATATTCAATATTATTAGCACGAAGACAGAAAAGGTAGGCTTATCAAAGTTAGAGACGTCACAAAGCTGGTAGAGATGTGTAATATGCCAGAAGATAGTATTAGGACAGAGAAAGATTCTACCACGTTGAAATGATGGTATTAAACTAAAGAAGTGAGACTGAACAGGAATAAATATACCTTTTCTCCTTTCTTCTTCTTTTGGCCTATCCTAAAGCTTCCTAAACGTTTTTTTAGGTTCTTCCTCCTATAGAAAACCAGAATAAAATTCTTCTGCCAAGCCCAACCTCTGAAGTTTCTGAATCCTTTAGTGTTTGTAGCTTCCACCAAAAAATTTAACATTTACTTCCTCTATTTCATATGCAAGTCTAATCTTTAATGCTGTTGTTTATTCCTTGAGAGCTGGAAACAGGTTTTTATTTCTTGTGATTTTTCAGCAAGTCAAATGAACAATTACCTACAAATTGCTATTCTAACTCTACAGTTTTTGTTACAAATATGATTTAGACATTCAAACATATTTGACTTATTGTTCTTTCTCAGAGAAAGACCCACTACTTATTTATCCAAGTGAAACTATATTTTAAGGTTATTCATTGCAAGGTTTAAAGAGAAAGTATAAACAACTTATTATGCCAGAGTTTACAGTCATGATTGTGATAATACAAAAGTAGGGATAATTATAATAAATAATATTACGTGAGTTACAAAATGAAGTGTTATGTGGGGAGGGTTAGAAGATCAGAGAAGACCTCCTAGAGAAGATGACATTTGAGTTGATCTTTAAAGGGTGGTTGAGACTTCAACAAGATTGGTGAGAGGAAGTATTCAAAGAATAGAAAACATTTGAGCAAAGGTTTATATGTACAAGAAAACATTGGCATATTCGAGGGAGAGATAAGTATAATTTTTTGTTGTTGTTTAATTGTTTCACTGATGTAGACTTCGTGACACCTTTTTGGGGGGTTTTCTCAGCAAAGATATTGGAGTGGTTTGCCATTTCCTTCCCCAGATCATTTTACAGATCAGGAAACTGAGGCAAACAGGGTTAAGTGGCTTGCTCAGGAACACACAACTAGTAAGTATCTGATCCAAATTTGAACTCAGGTCTTCTTTACTCTAGGACCAATATTGTATCCTTTGTGCCATCTAGCTGCCCCTAGAGTCCATTTTAACTGGAACATAGAATGGAGGAAATGATATGAAATAAGACTGTAAAGACAGGGTGGCAGCAGACTGTGGTGGAGATATTGTAGTATAGTCAGAGTATAGTAAAGACTTTCTTTTACTGGGGTGTTGAGTATAAGAAATGACATGTACAAAAGATACTGTGAAGATGGAATCACCTGGACTTTGTCATAAATTGGATATAAAAGATGAGGAGAAAGAAAGAATCAATGTCAACTCCATTATTGAGGCCTCATCCTGGCAACAAACAGTTTTCTCAAAAAATAAACTAGGTAATTTTGGTGTATATATTAAGTATATTGTTTTGAGTTTCCTTTACATTTAAACAGTCTTTCCTGTTCTAGGCATCATTGGGCAGAGTATAGTAGGAAAAGGGCACTCCTCAGGAGCCAGGAAAACTCAAGTTAAAAATTCTGACTAATACATATTGGCTGGGTGAGCCTGGACAAGTCAAATAACATCTCAGTGCCTTAGGCAACATTCTAAGACTGTAAATTGCAAGCTAACCTACCTTCATTAGTAGAAAGAATCACCTCCCTTGGGAGTTTCTATACCAAGGAACTAACAAAGCTAATCCTTGTCCCCTCTTTGTCACTATTGAAATTTGACTTATCTGCAGCAGCTATCTCAATGAATAGAGATCCAAGTCTGGAGACAGGTTCAAATCTAGCCTCAGACACTTCCTACCTGCTTGACCCCGGGCAAGTTACTTAATCCCAGTTGCCTCGACCTTACAGCTCTCCTGTCTTGGAACAAGTGCTATGTATCATTTCTCAGACAGAAGGTATTAAATGAATGAGTCAAGATTTGGCATAATGCATCACCTAAAGTAGTATTTATCAGATTTTTCTCCCCTTCTTTCAAGTTTCTCTGAAAAATAAAAGTTGCGTAGCACATCCCATAATCAGCTTCCTAAAACACTTGGTTTGGACTAGAAGTCGTTCTAAATGTGTACTTTTATTGCCTTGTTTTTAAAACATTTATTTCAAACCATGCAAAGTATCCAATGCTGTTTGACCCTGGAATTTCATTCACCGATCAACTCAAACCCTATTAAAATGAATAATGATCTAGGATTACATTTGATCCTCAGAAATGAAATGTTTCTAGAAACAAAATAACTGTTATTCTTTTTCCTGTAATATTTTCACAACCCCATGATGGTGATTTTATGGTCCTAAGAATGTTTTTGGCCCAGAAGCAACACATCTAAAACTGAGGGTTCACCTCTAATAAAATCAGGATGAACTGGGAAATAGCTGGAAATGTTCAGGATTTCTTTGTGTTCTGGAAATAATTTCAAGGTTTTTTTTTCAACTTTTAGCTACTTTTTCTTCCACCCTCCCACCCACCCCCCCAGCATAGGTAATGTAGAGGGTAGTGAGTGGTATTTGGAACTAGTAAGATCTAGATTTAAATCCTGCTTCAGACACTAGCTATGTGGCCCTGGGAAAGTAACTTAACTTTTCTCAGTCTCAGTTTCCTCCTATGTAAAAAGAGGATGATAATAGTACCTACCTCAATGAGTCCTTATCATATAGAATAGAGAGTGTACATAGGAGGAGGCTTATATGAAGCTTAGCTTCTGAACACTAAAGGCCAGAGATGACTTTCAGACCTTTGTGATTTTCTAATTGTTGTGTGTATTTAATTGTGTAATTGTGTATTTAATGTAGATTTTATCAGCTACATATAAAAATTAACACCCAAATCAATAGCTTTCTTAAACTCTAGCTTAAAATAAATTTAGGGTGTGATGAAAAATAATTTACTGATTAGCATTTATGATTTTAAGAGTTTTGTGAACATTAGTGTAGATGGCCCTGAGCTTCTATCTGGCTAGATCTATGGTCTAGTAAGTCATTGTCAAAGTATATGTTGACTTGGTTTGGCAAAGTTCTAGATTCTTCAGAAACTATCCCTACATCTTTAACCTCATCAAAGATGTTAGCATATAAAGTACAAGTATTTTCATCTTGGTCTTTTTACTTATGCCTATTGTGAGCACTGAAATATGAGCTAATGTTATATGAAATTATGTATCTTGTTAACATAAAACTGATTCTGCAAAGTCCTTTTGTTTGCTTCTCCAAAGAGTACCAGTGAGCCATTGTTTTATTTAGGGGAAACAAGTGGGAAGGAAGAGAATAAGCATTTATTAAGCAACTACTTGGTGCTAGGTGTTACACTAAGTGCTTTCAAATATAATTCAACACTCGAAGCAGCCCTCTAGGTAGATGCTATTTTTATCCCCATTTTACAATAGAGGAAATTGAGGCAGGCAGCAGTTAATTTGTCCAGGTGACATAGCTGGTAAGTGTCTGTGGTTAGGGGTCTTTCTGACTCCAGACTCAACTTTCTTCAAGTTTCAATTTCCTTTTTGCCTTCTTGTTTCAGTTATTACTATTCTATCTATTTTGATATGGTTCAGGTCTTCCAATAGTATGTCAATCCACTGGTCTTTGGGAAAAGATCTAAAATACAGAGCGCCTACAATGAAGTTAATATTTAGAAATGACTTAAAAACTGACTGTTATAACACTTCCCCCACATCTCCTTTTCTTCTGCTCTACCAG
>NC_058133.1:312291584-312307477 GCF_016433145.1 Gracilinanus agilis
GAAGGAAGGAAGGAAGTGAAGGAACGAAGGATGAATTTGAATTCAGTCTTCTTATCTGGTACAAAGGGAAAACTGAAAAATTTTATGTGGATTTTCCAAATCATGGGATACTCTGCTTCTAACTTCTAACTCCCATGATGGGAAAGGGATACCTGTATGGGTGAGTGTGTGTGTGTGTACCTCTGTTCCATCAAGTAACCAGTCATAATAATTGAGGGCACTGGGAAAAATAGAAAATGCAAAAGGAAATATATATATATATATGTATATTTGTGTGTGTATACATATATACACATGTATAGTATACATATATAGTAACACCAGAGTGGCAATATAACATATATATACATATATATACATATATAGTGTACACATCCATAGTATACATATAAACATTATAAAGGTTTAATATAATAAAGGTTAAGAACCTCTGTGTACACATAAATACCTGTATGTGTGCATACTTCAATGTCATATTACAATTTCTATCCATTTCACCAGAGTGGCAATCGAGTAGCATGTGAAAAGCCACTTCATCATAAATAGAAAGAAGTTATGGTCCTATATGACAAGAGAGCTACTCTGCCTTCACAAATAGAAATTAGAGATAGTTTGTCAAGTGATATGTATCAAAACTTCTTTATTTCACAGATTAATTTTTGTCAGTTTCTAAATGGCAGTTGCAAATATAGTTAGTTCTTTCTTTTATTATTTTTTTTAAATTGTTTCTCCTAAATATCCTGTGAGTCAAATTTCTGGGCACTGGGGAGTCTATGCTATAATGTAAAAGAACTCTAATAAGAGATAAAGGAAATTAGTAAATAGAAATGAATGATACAAAGAGGATAAACACAGGTCCTGTTTGTTGATTAAATAGATTTTAGCAACTAGATATGACTTTTTAGTGGTAGCTATAATTTGATAAAGAAGAACAAAACACCAGATATCACAGTTGTTGTTCCCATTACCAGGGTAGTAGACTCTGTCACTAGACAAAAAATAGTACTTTTAATGATGATACGGTAAGAAGCAGATTTTCCCAACGCATGAGTTTGTTAATATTATCACATCTGGGAATCACGCAGAGCTAAGAAGGATTAATAATACACTAAGTTGCAGAATCTGGATCCAAAAAAATATCACCAAGATGGAATAACTGACTGATTCTAATTAGACAAAGTTTAATAGGGATAATCATGAACCTCTCCACCTGGATTCAAAAAAGATGAACTGCATAATTATAGCATGAGGGAGACCTAGTATTCATGTAAATAAATCCTGGGGGTTAGTGAATTGCAACATCCAACTGAATCCAACACATGATATGATAGTTAACTAACTAATGGGCTTTTAGACTCCATCAAAAGAAAAAGAATTTTCAGAATGCAGAATGTGATTATTCACTATGTCCATGCCTTGCCTAAGCTACATCTGAATTTTATTTAGACCTGGATGCCACAGTTTAGGAAGGATGTTGAAAAGCCAAACCATACTCCAAGAAATGTGAGCAGAGGTTTAGTGAACTTTAAATCATGACAGACGAGATTCAATTAAAGGAAGAGTGGATTTTAGTCTGGGGGAAAGATGACTCAAGAAGTACATAATGGGGGTCATCAAATATTTGAAATTATATCATATATAAAAGAGAGGACAATCCTGTTCTACTTGGGACTGGAATGCAGAAATAATACTATTAAGTGGGCGCTATAAAAAGGCAGATTTTGGGAAACCATCTTAGCAATTACAGTTCTCCAGAAACAGAGAGTCAATCTTCAACAGAGAATATATTCCTTACCCTGTAAGATAATTTTTATAAAATGTTTGGTGGTCCATAGGAAGTCATAATAAATGATTGTTCTTCTCCCCACCCTCTCTTCACTGGAGGGCATAGGCAGCCATTTGATATAGATAATTAGATATAGAATTGAAAATGATCTTAATGAAGATCTACTCTAAAACCCATCTTTTTGCAGATAAAAAAAATGGAAGCCTAAGGAGTTTGGATTACCTCTGGTCTTAAATCTTCAAGTCACTGTTGGACTTGACAGTCTCTTAGGCTCCTGAGATTCTATAATTCCATGCCTGAGATTCTATAATTCCATGAAACCACCCCATGTTCAGCATGCTCATACAAAAGTTATCAGATTTATGGGCTGTTTTCTTGGCCATCAGTTAATGCTTCTCCTCCTGAAAATTTACTAGGAGCTAATTGAATAAGTAGAGCACAAATACAAGGAATAACTGCAATTATTCACAGACGCACAAATACCCAAGGAACACCATCATCCCCCATCTGTCTCTAAGAAGTCCTAGACTTATCTCCCAACTACTGCCACCATATTATATTTTCTAATACTAGGTACTGTTTCAGTGCTCATTATGACCTCTTGCACTTAGTAGGAACTCAGTCAGTCAACAAGCAGTTAGAAAGCACTCACTATGTACCAAGAAATAAATAAACAAAAAAATAATTCTCACACTCAAGAAGTTTAAATCGGAGGGAGAGAAAATGCAAATAACTACATATAAACAAAGTATTTAGAAGAGTAAATGACAGATAATGTTAGAGGAAAAGCAGTGGGGAGAGTAGTGAACATCTTCTTCAGAAGATAGGCCTTGAGCAAAGTGAGAGAAGCCAGGAGGCAGAGAAGAGAAAGGCAGTCATTCCAGGAATGGAGAATGGTCACTGAAAAGGCAGTGTCATGTACAAGGAATGAGAAGGAAGACCCATGTAACGGGATCATAGAAAACATGGAGGGGGGTAGAGTTTAAGAATACTGGAAAGTTATAATGATTCTAAAGGGTTTTAAATGCCAAAAAGGGTTTATATTTGATCTTTGATGTCAAAAGGAACCCCTGAAGATGATGCCTGTTTAATTGATCGATGGATGATGAATGTGTTGGATACAGGACAGTTCCCCTTAGTAGAATGAAAGCCCCTTGAAGACAAAGACTGTTTTCTTTCTCCCAATGCCCTTTTCTTTATATCCTTGGTACATAGTAGGAGTGCAATAAATCCTGTTTTACGTTTAAATTCAAGTGCGAAGTCATACTAGCATTTGAAGCTACGTTAGAATTTCTCTGACTTCTCCACCATGCCCCAGATTGCTCATTATTGGGAAAATGTCATCATCCTGCAGGATCCCATCAGTATTGGTACTCCAGCTCATCAATACCTCTTGACTTTCTAATTAAAAGTTAGAGCAATGAGATTCCAAACTTTTAAGGAGGGAGGGAGCTAAGCTTAGAACATCCTCTCACTTCTTACCTGGATGCACTATTTTTGGATCTTTTCTGATTTCTCCACCAACCCCTAACACTGGGTACCTTTCCCCCACACATTTCTCAACAGCTTCCTTTAAAATTAAAAAAAAATTAATTCTTTAAACCCTTACCTTTCATCTTAAAATTAATATTGTATATTACTTCAAGGAAGAAAAGTACTAAGGGCTAGGCAATGGGAATTGAGTAAGTTGCCTGGCCAGCATCACACAACTAGAAACTAACTGATATTGGATTTGAACCTAGGACCCAGGTCTCTAGACTTGGCTCTCAACCCACTGAGCAACCCAGCTGCCCCCCTCACCTTCTTTTTGTATTCTGTTCCCTGATTAGATTATAAGCTCCTTGAAGGCATTCAGTCTTTCTTTTTCTGTATTTTTATCCTCAGACTTTGGCACAGTACCAAGCAAATAGTAGGTTTTAATAAATATTGACCTACTGAATGACTGATTTGAAACTGTGGAACAGAAACAGAGATTCAAGGAAAGGAGTTGACACTAATCAAATTGCTTAGGTTTTTAATTTCAAGAAAGTTTGAAACTTTTCTGGGTCAGATATATTTGCATAATAAATGTCCCCACAGCTTCTTGAATAGCTAAGGGGGAAAACATTTAAAAGATCATGTGTTACCTTAGACTTAGGCCATTCAAAGATCTTCAAATACAATGTTTTTGTCTCTAAATATAGCTATACTGAAACACAAAACAATATGTAATATTGGTTTTNTTTTTGTCTCTAAATATAGCTATACTGAAACACAAAACAATATGTAATATTGGTTTTATAAAATATTATCAAATAATATTTGGATCCTATACCTTTGCTATTTTACTGCTGACTTGCTTCCCAGAAAGGATAATTACTTCATAAAATCTAGTTGCTCTAATATTGTCCATAATCCATTTTCCTTCTTTGCAAAATCTTTCATTAAAGAATAATTTTCAAACTTCAGTAGTGTTTAAGTTAATACATCTTCAGAGATGTAATTTTAGTGGTATATTTTCATTTCTGTTATTATATGGCCTGTGGTAAGCAATTTGAGAGAACACTCCAGGAGCTTTGGGATTTTCTGAGAGGGCTGCAAATCCTGTGCAGCTTCCTAAGGAATTTACATACATCAGGACCTTTACAAGACATAAGCCAAAATCCAGTGGCACCATTTTATTTAAAACTTACACTATATGTTGTATAAGAGGAAATCTATATAATTAAAGAGAATTTCCTAACCTGGGCTTTACCTTTAGCAATAAAGTAACATGTGTTATAGTAAAAGGAGGTCACTAATAACTATTGATGTATATGAAGTTGGAGTACAGAGAGATGATAAGATGGCACTTCTCCTTTATAACAGTTGCCCAGGCAGGATCCTTTAGGTCAAACTGGTTTATCCCTTCGGGACCCACCTGGGGTTAATTGATATTAATTATTGGGCTCTTCAGCTGAGGTAACGTTGGTAATCTGACTGCGTGACTCCCTTCCCAAATAAGCTTTGGAAACCAATTCAGGAAGGTACTTTAAAACTTTGTATATATTTGATAAGAAGGATAATGGTAAGGGATTGAGGTAATAGGAGACCCTACTTTAAATTGATACTAATGAATCTCTAACTACAGGCAAATGAAGGAATCAAGATGATAGCTTCTCTCTGGTACAGCCTGGCCAGGGCTAAACCAGAGTAGGTAAACTGCTGGAAAACCTTCAGCTTCTTCTTCAGTAGATCTTAAGCCTTATCAGTTGAGCTATCAGCCCTTTCCACCCTCTTCTTCTTCTCCTGCCCACTTTTCCCGGATCCTTCCCGGGCCCTGGGAAGCCTAGATACTAAGCTGATGAAACTTCCTAATATCTAGGGGCAGTAGAAACAGATGGTGGTCTAATACGGATTGATGAATGGTACAGGAAACACAGGAGGAGCTTGCAGGGTTGAGTTTGCAAGTCTCTATCTCTAAAGACCAAGATCCACACCAATCTCCAGCCTCAGGGATAGGTAAAGACCCCAGAACCTCTGTCAGGGTTCTCAACTGCTCTCTCCTGAGTCCTCATGCTTCTCTGGGAACATTCTATCCAACTGACTTATCTGTCAATCATTGAGTGGACTTCAAGCTCCCAGAGATTCAATATAACACATGTCAGATCCCTATTTCCCTCCTAAGATATAAAAAGAAGTTAAAACAAAAGAATAATCACAAGAGAGAGAATCAATTGTAGACACAATTCCAAGGGACATAACTATACAGGATTGCCTTTCATCTATCTTGCACCAGCTCCAAAGAGAATATAGTATTAAATTCTCATCTATTTAAAGTTCTAATAGTGTCTAATAATGGCCCCTATTTACTGTGTGACCAAGACACTTGATCTTTCGGCAACTCAACCAATTCTCTTTGTAGATGGAGACCTGAAAATAACCATGAAAATCATCTGATCCAAACACTTTGTCTTACACATGGGGAATCTCAGCCCCAGAGACGTTGTCATTTGTTAAAGGTCACACAGGAAGTAATAAGCCAGTACTTAAACCTCCATCCTCAGCCTCCAATCCACAACTGTTTAGCTGGACAGATTGTTTCTGTGTGGGTAGAGGGAGTTACTCCACCAAATAAGATCCTAGGTCTCTGATGGAATTATTGAACTAACTTAATAGTATAGCTATTTATTGAATTAATTTTGAGTAAGTTTGTATTTTACACACACAAAAAAAACTTATTTTCTCCTTAACTGTACCTGTAAACAAGTTGTAAAATGCAAATTTCCCCTCTTCCTCCCACACTTTCCAAATCAGAGAATCAAAGTTGGAAAAAATCTCAAAAATCATCTACCCAGCCAATATCTGAACAAAAAGTCTCTACAGATTCCCAGCACCCAGCACCGACTAGTAGCTCTCCAAGAACAAAATCTAGTGCCTTTCAAGGCGACTGCAATTTGCTTTCGGAGAACTCTAATTGTTACCATATTTTTCTTCCATTTAACCTATCTTTCCCTGAAACTTCCACCCATGATTCTGATTTCAGTGCTTCGGGGCCAAACCAAACGAAAGAGAAACTCTCTTTCACATGACAACATTTCAGATAGTGGAAGTCAGCTATCACATTCTCTCTGACCTTTTTCTTCTCCAGGATACTCATTCCCAGTTCTTTCAACCTATCCCTGTATGGCACGATCTCTAAACCCCTTCTTTTCCTCATTTTCCCTCCAAATACATTCCACTCTGTCAGAACCCTTCTTAAAATGTTAGATCTAGAACTGAACACAATTGCAGAAGTGTTTGGACCAACCCAGAGCAAAGAAATGGAGGAGGGTCACTTGAACACTATATCTTTCTTGCCTGTTGCCATGTAGGTCATGTAGCCTCTGGTCACACCATCTTTCTTTTTTCAGTTGCCATGTCACTCTGCAGGTTCATGTAGACCTTGAAATCTTCTAAAACCCCCAGATTTTTGAAATTCAAACTATCATCTAGCTGTACTTTTTTTTCTATTCTATACTTTTAAAGTTGATTTTTTTAAATCCAAGTATAGAATTCTGCATTAAATTACATCCTACTACTAGACATAGCCTTATAATCTTTATGAGGTTTTATTTTAGATTCTGACAGTGTCATAGAACATAATAGTTACCTCTCCCTACTTTTTGTTATATGTAAATTTGATAAGCACACCATACATCCTTTCATTCAAGACATTTATTTCTTTTGATTTTTATTTGCTTTTTATATTTTTAATTTTTATTTATTTTATTTTATTTTATTTAAAAAAAAAACAACATGGGACTAGTGGCAGATAGGTGGCATGGAGAATAGAGTACCAGGACTGAAATCAGGAAAGTTCATCTTCCTGAGTTCAAATATGGCCACAGACACTTACTAGCTCTGTGACCCTGGGCAAGTAAATTAACTTGTTTGCCTCAGTTTCCCTATCTATAAAATGAGCTGAAGAAGGAAATGGCAAACCACACTAGTACCTTTGCTGAGAAAACTTCAAATAGGGCCAAGAGTCAGATACCACTGAAACAAATGAACAACAATAACTAACAAGACAAACTTTGAGACCCTTCAGTAGCGATTTCTTACCAAGTCATCGCTGATCCATTGATAAACTCTCTTTTGGTTATTTCATTCAGTTTGCTTCATTTGTCTATGTGTACACATTCATTTAATAATGGAAATTAATGGAGAAATGCTTTAAGTTATAGAAATGAACATTCAGAAACATGTGGCAAAACTATAATGAGGAAGGTTGTTATTTTTTATTATTATGATGATGATTATTAAAACCCTTACTTTCTATCTTAGCATCCGTATAAGCATCAGTTCCAAGACAGAAAAGTGTTAGGGCTAGACAATTGGGGTTAAGTGACTTGTCCAGGGTTGCACAACTAGGAAATATCAAAGATCCAATTTGAACCCAGCCTAGCGCTCTATCCAATGAGCCACCTAGTTGCTTCTTGCTATTTTTTAAGACAGATATTACAAATCATATTTGTGGTCCTAGAAAGTAGTGACCTTCTAAGAGATTTAATTCTTCTAGTAATGCTTATATTGGTAAAGAAATTTTCTCATTTTTCAGAAAAGCTCTTTGGGAATTGCTCTCAGAGCTGGTTGTAAAAGATATAAGAACCCTATCTCATTATTCCATAATTCACCTCTTTTTTAACTCCAGATAGTCTCACCAGCTGTATCCCTCACCTAATTCACTAAACATGGCTTCAGATAATTTTTGGCTATTAAAAAAAATCACATCTGCTAACTGAGAATGTTCAAAAGAATTTTCTCTAAAAGCAATCATTCACAAGTGAAAATTGTGTAAATGTCTTGAGCAAGACTGGCTTTTCTGGAATAAATATGAACTTCAAGATGAGGGAATGAACAAGCCTATATTAAGTTTCTACTATGTGCCAGACATTGTGCTAAATTCTTTACAAATATTGATTCAACTGATCTTTATAACAACTCGGCAAGAGAGTAACTTATCCTCATTTTATAGCTGAGAAAACTGAGGCAGAAAGTGATTAAGTAACTTGCTATGGCCACATAGCTGGATTTGAACTCAGGACTTGCTGATTTCATGTCTAGCACTCTCCTGTACCACTCAGCAGATTATACTTAATTCAAGAGCCATTTAGCAGACACCTACTGAAGTAGGAGAGGCAGAAATGTTAATGTCTGTGCTCTAATGAAGTCTACAGTTTGGTAGGAAAAAATATGTAATTACTTATAATATAAAAAATACAGAGTAAATGAGTTAACCAAAAAACACTCTTTGAAGTCGCCTAAATTGACAATTTTGTTGATCAGTCATTTCTAGTCATATTCAATTCTTCATGATGGCATTTGGACTTTTCTTGGCATAGATACTAAAGTGGTTTGCCATTTCCTTTTCTACCTCTTTGTATGGATGGGGGAAATAAGGCAAATGGATTTAAGTGACTTGCCCAGGGTCACATAGCTAGTAAATATCTGAAGCCAGATTTTAACTCAGAAAGATGAGCTCTCCTGACTCCAGATCTGGGACTCTATCCACTGAATCACATAGGTGCCCCAAAATTGCCACTGTATCTTTATATTTATCTATTTTTAAAACCCTTCTAAGTTAGAATAGATAAGGCAGAAGAGTGATAGGGACTATGCAATTGGGTTAAGTGACTTGCCCAAGGTCACACAGCTAGGAAGTATCTGAGGCCAAATTTGAACTTAGGTCCTCTCACCACCAGATCTGGCTCTTTATCCACTGAGCCACCTTGCTGTGCCATATTTGTATATTTATAAACAGTATTAACATTGGTGAAATATTTGAAGTGATTTGGGCCATGCTAGTAATATTTTTCCATGCTATTTCTTTACAACATTCCTCTACCTTTGAAAAGGAACGCCTACTCATGGGCACAGTATAGTAAGAAATTTTTGAGTTGATAAATCCATCAACAGAAGTAACAAAGCCCAGCAGGTGAATTCCTCCTTTCCAGCCTTCCCTGTGGTGCTCACTTATTAATCTTAACTGAAGTGTTACCAATGGCAGAGATTAGACATCTCATTTTTTAAAGGCTAGATAGATCTATACCCGTAAGACATATCCTGTCTGTAGGTTTGTTTTGTTTTGTTTGTAATATGGGATAAGACAACTCAGAGGGTGGAAATGCTATTAGACGCTTCTCTTGTAATTCATAACAGGAGATGAAACTGAACGTTGGTAGGTTGTTCTGCTTTCCTGACGTTTGAGAAAAAATTGCAACTTTAGTAACATACTTAAGAGAGGGAAATTGTATTTTACTAAGTGCAACCTTTGGTAAACAAGTTGCACTGATTTTTATAGAAATAATTTGTTTAACTTTTGCAAATCAAATTTTCATCCCGAAACTATGAAGTTTAAAACTCTGCAGTTTGTCGCCAAATGGCCATTTAAGCTATGATATCTAAAAGGAAAAAGAAAGTATTAATTAGGCTCAGTGATACTATTTCTATACAAAAAGAATAAGACATATTTTCTAGGTGATTCTTAGGAAAGTGGTTCCATCAGGATGGTTTAAACAGGGTTTATAAACTACACCAAAGCCATAAGCAAAGGTCAACCATCATCTTGGAACTTAAACCACAAGTTCTAAATGATTCTGTTACCTAGATAGTAAAAGTAATGTGATAAATAAATTAAAAGAGAAAAATATATCTTTTATAACTATGTGTATAGGAAGAACTTGACCAAAAAAGGATCGAGATGATAAAAAAAGAAGAAATGGAGAAAACTGAAAAGTATTTGCACAAATACAGTCAATGCAATTAGAATTAAAGAAAACCAGTTCACCTGGGTGGGAGGCAGGGTCATCTTTGCAACAAATTTCTCTGATAGAGCTCTGATATCCAAAATTAAAATATAAAAACAAGCCATATCACCTATTAAATCATAGGATCTTATATTTAGAGCTGAATGGAACCTCAAAAGCCATCTAGTACAACCCTTTTACTTTACAGATCAGGAAACTGAGGTTCATGAAAGTTAAGTGACTGGCTCAAGAGGTCACAATTATGTGTCACAGTACATTGAATAAACAGTTTTCAAAAGAAGAAATACAAAATAACAACAACCATATTTTTTAAAGTTTGAAATCACACAAAACTGGAGAAATGCAAATTAAAACAACAAAAAGATTTTGGCTTGCAACCATCAAATTATTTTAAATGAACAAAAAAGGTCTCAAAAATACATATCCTCTGAATTCCAGATTTATATACAAAAGTAGTCAAAGACAGTAGTAAGAAAGGACCTATATTATGGAAAATATTTATAGTACTACTTTGTGTTTTAGCAAAGAAATGGAAACAATGCTGGTACCCATCTGCTGGAGAAGAGCCAAACAAATTATGACATATTAATATAATGGGATCTTACTGAACTAGAAGAAATATCAGAAGATACATTTTCTTAGAAACCAATGTAAACTTCTGTAAACTGATGTGGGGTGAAGTGAGCAGAACCTGCCTAACAATTTATGCGTTTACCACAACAATTTAGAAGAAAAGAAATTTGAAAGACTATTACTTAACTTGAAAGTCTTATTCCAGAAGACTGATGTTGAAGCATGCTTCCTACCTCTTGGCAAAGAAGTGATAGTCAGAGGTTCACAATATTTCCAGACATAGCCAGTGTTTTAAATTTGCTTTGCTTGACTATACTTAATTATGATAAGGGATAACTTTCAATTATGATCTTTGGGCAAAGATAGTTGTGGAAAAGGAATATAGAGAATCATAGTTATTTTGAGATGACTAAAATATTTGAGAGACTGGTTTTGGACTAAAAATATCAAATTATTGATCAGACTAGCATATAACCAATAGATTGATAGGTCGGTGGTCCCTCGATGATCAAAAACTCAGAAACTCCGTCTTGCAGATCTATAAATACAATTTGGAAGCTCATTATTCATCCCTTTCCTTAAACAATCCAGGACATCTCCATTTGGTAAATAGCTAATTAGGAGGTGGTTCATCTAACTCTCAACCCTTCCTCTCATCATCATTGATGGCAGACACATAGGCAGGAAGATATTCATTGTCTTCCTTAAACAAGTTTTTTAAGGAAAACATTCCTTGGAATTGCTAAAGACAAAAAAAAAATGTAAAAAGGAATAGAATGGAAGGAGCCCCTCTAATCAAGGGCCCTGATGTAGAAATTAATATATTATTTGAAAAATAAATTCTCACAATACTAAAACAGAAGAAAAGAAAAAAGGAACATCAGTATATATTTTAAAGATCCACAGAAGAGAGAAAGAATTCAGGAGACAAAAAAGAAGCAAGGCATCGCTACCTTCATATTATATTTAAAATATTCTTTAAAGAATTAAGTTGCACATAATGATTGAATTTCATATACATTCTTCTTTTTCCATTCTTGATGTTTTATTTTGTTGATATTTATTCTTTGTGGAAGAAAATTAAATACTAGGTTTAGATTGTGCTCCTGTGTTAAATAGTCAAATTGTTACCACTTATTGTTCTATTAAAATTTTTACATGATAGAACCCTATAGCTTACGAGGTAAAGAGTGGGGTTTGATGCCATTCTTTCATATATTATATTTATATTATGGACAGGTGTGAAAACAACTCCTACTTATGCTTAAAGTTTTAGAGGATTGTTTGAGGGTCCTAGGAGATTAACTAACTTATGGTTATATATCCAGTATGTTATAGAAGCAAGACTTTTTGTCCCTGGGCTCAGTGATCCAAAGACAGGCCCATTATCTACAATAGAATAGGCTTAGGTTCTGTGTATGGATTAAATAATTTTCCCATTATTATTTTTCTATTAAAATATATTTGTATATTAAAGATGGCATAGTTTGGGAGGTGTTAATTGAGTAGCAGCCTTATCCATCATGCCATATTATCATATTAAAAAATTCTTGCTAAACATTTAACCATAAAACATTTATTGCTAAACATTTATATCATAAAAGTATATGGTATAGAATAGTATAGTAAAAGTATGGGAAGATATGAGATGGAAGGTAATCTGTCAACAAAGGACTGCATTAACTAATCATTGACAGATCATTAGACTGGCTGCAAGGTAATTTTTTTCTCATATAGTCCCTTTCCTAAGTGGGTGTGAATGTCATCTCCACCAGTATAGCCCACACAAATAAAATTATGTTCTTAACATATTAAAAAGTATTAGCTTGTTCACCAAAATTAAGAATTACTTCAATAAAATTTTGTTATTCTCATTCAGTTGTTTCAGAGTCATCAAGACTCCATTTGGGGTTTTCTTGGCAAAGATATTGGAATGGTTTGCTATTTCCTTCTCCAGCTCATTTTACAGATGAGGAAACTGAGACAAACAGGATTAAGTGACTTGCCCAGGGTCACACAGCTAGTAAATGTCTGAGGCTAGATTTGAACTCATGAAGATGAATCTTCCTGGCTCCAGGAACAGCCACCCATCCACTGTATCACCTAACTGCTCCTATTTACCTATGTATATGTACATAATTTTATGACAAGGTGATATAGTGAATAGCATGCTAGACTTGAAGTCAGAGAGAATAGAGTTCAAATTCTGATACCCTTATCTACTGTGTGACCTTGGGCAAGCCATGCAACCCTGGGCAAATCATATAACTTTCTTAGCCTCAGGTCTCATTTGTAAAATGAGGAGAAGAGCAGTTACTGTGATAATCAAATGTAAAGCATTTTTAAAGCTCTATATAGATGTTGACTACTATTATTTCTACTACTATGTCTTCCAGAGATAATAGAGACCTTAGAGACCATATGGTCCATCCCCCTTTTTTTGCAGATGAGAAACCCGAAACTTGTAAAACAAAAAGGACTTATCCAAAGTCACACAGCTAGTGTAGGGAATACAAGCCAAATGTCTAATTCAAATTTCAGTGTTCTTTCCATCATGCCACCAATTTATTCCACTCGTAGACAATGTAACATGTTGTAAAATCTTTTCTTTCTTCCATCATATAAGGCACTAACCTAGTTTTTCATCAGATAACTTTGCTTGGCGAAAAATGTACAAGATGCAATACATAGCTGGAAAGATAATTATGTATAAATCTCCCTCTGATATGACCTTAGATTACAGGCTGCAGGATAAATTCTCTTATCTTAATCAAGTAGCCTTCATAGGTCAGATTAATATAAATATGCCTGGAAAGAAGTAAACCTTAGATCATTCCTTTAAATGTGAAGAGGTTTTGTTTTAGTCAATGGGAATGTAGTAGCAGTTCTCTGATAAATGATAGAAAAGTTGATCAAAAATTTGCAGTTCATCTCAATAAGTATTTATTAAGCTTCTAGGGCAAAGCATGAGATGGAAGAGTAGGTAGGAAGGAGAGAGACAAAATGATTGTGGTTTATTTTTTAATATACTTTTAGTTGCTTCTCCAGGGAACTGCTGCTCTCATCTGGTAGGGTTATCTTCAGCATCTGGGGTTGCTTTTTCTTCTGCTAGTGTAATTACTCTTTTGAGAAACTACCCCCTGCCAATATATTTAGGGTAAATTAACACATTGTCTGCTCTTTTGAAAGTTTTTTTTTCTATTCTTCCAGAATAAACTTCATTTATAGACTAGGACAATCTGTATTGCAAAGATCAGGTCAGGGGTGTAGATATGAGTGAAGCTTCATAGAACTGATATCAGGAAGGATAACTTGAGCTGTAGGTAATTTTCTAGGCAAGAGAATATTTGGGAATCTGTAGAACTTTTTTGAAATTATTATCTATAATGTTGTTATTCAATTAAATTTTGAAGGAAAATTACAGATAAGTAGTATACAGGAAAGGGTGAGAGGTGAAAATGGATAGAGTGCCAAGCAAGGAGTTAGGAAGACATCTTTATGAGTTCAAGTTTGGCTTAACACAATTACAAGTTGTGTGATGCTGGGCAAGTCACTTAACACTGTTCATCTCAGGCCCTATCTGTAAAATGAGCTGGAGAAGGAAATAGCAAACCATCCATCATCTTTGTCAAAGAAAAAGGAAAAAAAAATTAAATTAGATCAGATCATTAAGAGTCAAACATGACTGAAAACAACTGAACAACTTTAGAGAGAATATACAGATTTCTATAAGATCTCTCGTTGGTTAGTTTAGAAATAAAGAATGTTAGATGTGGAAGGGTTCTAGAAATTCTTTACTCCAGCCACTTGAACTTACAGTTGCACATGGCTACCAGGGCTCTTTCTGTGACTTCTACAGGTCTTGCCTTTGTGACTTTTTATCCTAGTCTCCCTTTAGCTAGTAGAGGGAGAAAAGACACAGTGGCTAGTTACTAGAATTCCTACTTATAAAACACACTTATCTTCACTGCTTTCCAACTACGTCATAGAATTAGAAATTGAAAGATCAGTCAGGTTGGCACATGGCTAGGCTTATTCCATATTATTGCCCATTGTGGTGAGTAAAAGATGAAATGACTAAGGAAACAAAGGTTTGATCTTCCAAGCATATCAATTTTTTAAGCAACACATGACAATTACCCAACAAATAGACCAAGTCCCTCCCTCAGCTTAGGACTGGAACCCAAATACAGGAGAAGACAGACTTTTATACATTCAATTTTTTTTAAAAAACTGAGTTAATTAAAAGGTATTAATACAACATTAGATAATATGATTTCTAATTGGATGAAAGATTAGGGATTTTCCAATTTGGTTGGGGGAGAGCAAGCAAGCACAATTCCCTGAATTTAGGAAAGAGGAATTAAATTAAAGGAACATGAAAACAATAACTAATCAATCAGTATGGAGCCAGTGTTCAGATAAGACATATATATGGGTTGCTTGAAATGTACAATTATGAGAAAATTCCTTGCATCAATCTTTGGATAAGACTGTGTTTTTAGTCAATATAAACTAGGTTCTTAGTTAAGGATCTTTAAGTAGCAGGTAGATGTAGTCCAGCTTCTCAGCTACATGGGGCTAGGTTTAGACAATACAACAATGTTTTCTCCCAATTCACACAATGGAATAAAATTTTCTTACAAAACAGAAGTTGGACTAGCCCCATAATTGAATAGAATGGGAACTGGGCTAGCTCCAGAATTGTCACAAGATGGAGTCAATGTGGTTCACTCAGTTGCTTTTAATCACTACCACTTCCCACTCCAAACCTCTTGATTTCCTCCCCTTCAAACCCAGTAAAATCAAGTCAAGTGACTTTCTTACCATTCCTCATATAAATTAGCATATACATGGCCCCCTTATTTCCAGTTGCACTTTCAAAGGGTTAATCCAAAGTTTCAGTTATCTTGACCATTAATTGTGGTCTCTTCTGCTTTCGCTTTCACATTTTCACTTTCACTTTTTTTTTGGGGGGGGGGGAGGCACAGAACACAACCTGAGGGGTCAGAGCCAAGAGAGCCCCAAAGCAGGAAGAGAGAGCATATATTTCTGGGATGAGCAGGTGTTTGCTTATATCCACAGTTTCAGCCAATCATGGTAGGTTTTAGAAAGTATCTCCTGTGGAACCTTTCCATAGTGCCCTGCTGTAATTTTCTGCCTGAATACAGGAAGGAAGGAAGGAAGGAAGGAAGGAAGGAAGGAAGGAAGGAAGGAAGGAAGGAAGGAAGGAAGGAAGGAAGGAAGGAAGGAAGGAAGGAAGGAAG